>NW_026585504.1:1740869-1955800 GCF_907164565.1 Psammomys obesus
TCCTTCCTTCCTTCCTTCCTTCCTTCCTTCCTTCCTTCCTTCCTTCCCTTTCCTTCCCTCCCTCCTTTCTCTTTCTTTCTTTCTTTCTTTCTTTCTTTCTTTCTTTCTTTCTTTCTTTCTTTCTTTCTTTCTTTCTTTCTTTCTTTCTTTTTCTTTCTCTCTCTCTTTCTTTAAAAGTCTCAAATAACGAGCTATTAACCCAGCTTCTTGTCTCTCTTTGTTTGCCTTCTTCCCTTCAACACAACAATTTCCAGTTTCAGCCACATCACAGTGGACTGCATCCTTTTTATGGCTGAGTACTATTCTGTGCAAACTTGCAGCACACTTCCTTTACCCACCATCCGAATGAACCTGATAGTTGTTTCCGTTTCTTAGCCACTGTTAGCACTGCTGCAGCGGTCACTGGACAGCAGATGTCCCATCTGCATTCTGATGGCTTCACTCTGACCATATGCCCTAGGAGTGCTGGAGCCCCTGGAGATCCTATTTTTAACTTTTTTTTGAGGAAGCGCCATACTATTTTCCATAATAGCTAGACTGATTTATGTCCCTGCCAACAGTGTGCAAATACTGTTCTCCCACCCTGTCAGCACACTCTTAGCCTCAGGGACAATCTTTGCATTTCTCTACACCCGCACTCCTTTCTTGCCAGACAGCCATAGCGTGTTCTCCTCCAGTTCATCTAGGTGGCTGCTGCCATGTGCTGTTTTCACAGCACCTCTCTACGACACACACACTCGCCTCGCTCTCTAGCACTTCACTCCACTGTATCTTCCTACGTATCCACGCTTGACACTAATTTTTATTTTATTTGTAAGAAATCTGTCCTATTCACAGTTATAACTAGCATCTAAATCATGACCAGGCATACAGTGACTATCCATTACTTGTTAAATAAGTAAATAAGTTCTACTCCTCCTTGCTGCTGGAGAGTGAGACGGAGGCTGAAGTCTGTCATAATGGCGGTTCCAAATATACACAAGCTGACAGAAATCAAGAACAGAGCAGACAAGGAATTACTGGCCCAAAGGCGGTAGCATCCTAGAGGTTGTGACCGATTCTTGCTTCTAGAGATACCCTTCCACGTTTCCATTTGAAGAAGCAACTCCACACGGTGTGCACATGGGAATGAAAATGGTCCCAGGGCTTGGACATCCGAACCGGCACTAACAAGCCACTGCTGCTGGCCTGGCCAGTGAGAGAATTCACTTCATCATCGTGCCGGTGACATCATGCCTTTCTCCTCCAGAGTCACATTTTCACCCACTGAGCAGTTCAGACAACTCCAATTACATGATGTCATTTTCCAGTTCACAAAGAGGGTGTGTGCATGGCCGGGTATTTCCTCCATTACCACCCTGGAGTGACGGCAAGGTGCTCAAACCTCTTTTCTGCTAATGGCACCTGGGAAAGGAACACTGCAAGGCTAAGCTGTCAAAAGCTGTTTTTTAAAGCTACATATGCAAGTCAGACTTGCAGTTTGACATTCTAGAAAATTTGAGAGATACAAATGGTTATTTGTTTTGTAATGTGAGAATAGATCTATTGCTCAATAAAATTTGCCCTCCAGTAACATAAAAAAGAATTCTGTGAACTAATTTGATGAAAACTCATTAAGGAAATTGCTTAACACAGAGATATATTAATTATTAGTCTGAGATTTAAATGCATAATTAATATGTGCACGCCTGTGTAACTTTGGATGTAACTCTCTCTGCCTCATTATTCAGATTGCTTTCGGGAGGATCGTAAACACGAGTGAGCAAATGTGCAGCAGTGTGTCTAGGAGATACGTGAGAGCCCTACGCGCTCTTCTAAGCGTGTGTTACATTTCCAGGTGTATCTTGTGGCGAGGAGAGTCACATGATTGATTTTAGGTAAGCGAATATGAAGTAATGCATCTGTGTATTCAAAAGTACCTTGTACTGATAATCCTTCATGCTCTTGGCCCTTCTAACTTAATGCAACCTTGCTGAGTAAACCAAGGTCCCAAGTTCAACCCTCTGCACCACCCAAACATTGTAAAATATAAAACGCATACACTCAATTCCCTAGGGTTTAGGTACTAGACTGGGTGCTTATCTTTCATGGCATCTAGTATCAGAGAGGACCACAGTCTCCCTCCTAGGTTCAGTCTTACCTCATGATCTCATGATCTTATGCTGTGATTCCTCACATCTCCAAACTGCCTCAGGAAGCTACAAGATCTCATTCTATAGCGATAGGGTATTGGTGGTTCTGCCACTTGAGGCAGTCTGTCTTACACATCTGTCTTCTACTTGACAGCACAGAATCTCACCATTGGCATTTTGGTCAAAACAATAAAATGGAGAAAAGAAATGATAAAATATATAAAGAAAAGTAAATAAAATACAGTAACAATGAAAGAAAAAGGCCTTTCTTTTGAGTTGCTGGTGTTACTTGGCCCAAAATAGAATGCACAGCATCTTCAAGCCGTGATGTCTATAGAATAGAATCATCTGAGCTCATTTTGCTGGAAACAAAAGTTATGTCAATTTTCCAAGAAAAACTTAAGTATTAAATCTCCCAATGAACACATTTCTAGTTTCCTTTAGGGAAAAATTTAAATGATCATGAACACGGAATGGTTTGAGAATATTTTATGTCTTCAACTGAAGGCATGGGAACTGACAGAGGCTCGTGTGTGTGTGTGTGTGTGTGTGTGTGTGTGTTGTATGTCTCTGTGTGTGTGTGTCTGGAGAGGGTACTGAGGGAGCCACTAATAGCTAAATTCTTAATTCTTAATTTCTATAGTTTCTTTCACCTAAAACTTTGAGAAAATAGCAGGCTTATCAAAATATCCCCTGAATACAATCTGAATGAAATGGTTGGCAAAATTACCGAGGAAACTCCATTTCTGCTGAGACAGCCCCCAGGTAGGCCCACTCAAAACGCACACCTTGAGAAGCAGCCGCATGAACTACATTTAGCTTTGAGACACACCATGAGAGCTGCTTGTAGAATGCAGCTCACCTGGCAGGAGCCAGTCATGAGTTCTGACGACAAATAACTTGTCAGCCAGTTGGAGGAACCACAACCCACCTGCTTCAATCTTCTCTTTCCCCTTCTCTGTTTAATTGCAGGGGTTTCATTTAGTGAGTACCTCGTCCTGTCCATATTAGTGCTGAGTCTGTGCCAAGCAGCTTACCCATCACTGCTTCTTCATCTGGGCTTTATACCTCTCCTCTTGTCACGGCCACAGCTTTCCCTGGCAGTAAGATTCCACTTAGAGAAATTACCATCTGTGAAGCGATATTCCCTGATTGCCTCCTGTACAGCACAAGTCACAAACAAGAGCACTAAGGAAAGGAAAGGGCTTTGAATAATGTCCTTTCAGAGAGTAAAGCCCAAGGAAGAGCTTTGCTTCCTGCACCATACTTTATGAGCCTAAGCAAGCTATGCTTCTCCTCTTGATATTAAAGCAATTAATATTCCACAGGCTGACTTGGGGAATATGTAATTAAATATGATATACAAAGTGGGAGTCAGCTACTCTGTTGGAATCAGTATGTGGATGGTAATTTGTAACTAGCAAACTAAATATTAACCTGTTAGTAATTGGTGAGCATTAGATATAGTGGCAAGCATTCCATATTATTTCATCCTCTTCCTTTCTATGCTTTTCTTATCTCCTTTGGCATTGTCACTTCGGTAATTACTAAAAAACTTATTAATCTTGGCAAACACATGGAGACTCCGGATTTGCCAGCCCTTCTTGGAGGAGCTATAAATGGTCTTTCATTTCCTTAAGGGTTAAACATAGAAGTGCCGTGTGATGCAGGATTTCCACTCCTGAAGATATTCTGAAGGCACATGAAAGTGGATTTTAACTGGAGTTTTAGGGTCGGTCAACTGGAACAGGCTAAGTTCAGCCACCCATCTCCAAACACGATTAAAGAGCTCAACAATGCCAAAAAGTAGAGAAAAAGTGTAAATGTGCTCTGGGAAGATGAACAAATAAAAGGGTCCAGTGACTCCAAGTTCATCACCTGGTACTGACAGGAGCTTAGCTTCAGAAAAGAAAGCAGCGGAGCAAGAGGCAAGAGAAAATGCATAACCAAGCAGACTTAGGTAGGTGTGGTTTGGCTGACCATTGTCCTTGTTCCTTTCTGCAAGTTGAACAAAGAAGTCCTGTTGCTTTGGAGACAGACTGGTCCTACTCCAGAGTAAGACCTTTCTTTACAGATGGGAGATGGTTCATCCTGTGAGGCTCTGATTTTCCAGGGATCCAAGGTGACTGAATGCCTAAAAAAACAGTTGGGAACTTCAGATAGCTTTTGAGGGGCCAGATCCTAACACTTCAAAAAGCTGAAGATGCAAGCCTCCAGTAGTATCTTTGTGCCTCTCAGCTTGAAGGTTACGGGATTAGTAGGTATCATGGGTTTCTAGATAGACTGTCCTTGATTGATTAACATGCCTATGTGAAAGACAGATGAGTGATCTAACAGAAAGGAGACAGATGCATAATGAAGGCAGATTCTGGCTTCTTACCCTGCGTTCAGGGGCCTTGTGGACCAGTCAGGAAATAATTTTACCAGAGGCAGTTTTTAAGAGCTTGTTACAGAGTATCTACATACAAATTATGTGTGAATGTATTTTTATCCAAAAGGTAGAAATAGCCCAGCAGTCCATCAACTAGGTAGATAAATAAAATGTGGTATACCCAGACATTAAAATATTATCTGGCTATAAAATATGGTAAATATTATGTCACTGAATGGAGTCATTCATTCTACATCATGACTAAATTAATCAAATGATAGGAACAAACAGTCTGGAGAAGAAAGTTGAGAAGTGGTTACCCCAGGTTGTGAGGACCTGAAGGCAAATGAGGAGTGTCTTAGTGGACAGTATCCTTTGGAGTTGGCAGAATCGTTTTTAAGCTCCTTGGGAATGATGGCTATACAAGCCCACGGCAGACATTGAACTGACCACCTTGTGACAGTGAGGATGGCTGCGAACTGCTTCTTAGCAACGCTGTGTACTTGTTTGTTTTGTACCAAATATGACCCCTGCATCTCTCTCAACTCTGTAAAGGGCTGGGATAAAGAAAGTAGGTAGAGGGAAATGGAAAGTTTATTTTTTTTTCATAATGAGAATTATGTTTTTTTTTTTTTTTTTTTTTTTTTGTGTGTGTGTGTGTGTTTCCTCTCTTTTCCTCAAGCACTTTCAGCCAATAACAATACTTACAGGTACATGTGTCTATGTTCAAAAAGCAGAAATTAACCAGCAATATGGTTACATAAAACTGGGGTTTAGCATAAATACACGGTTCCACACAAACGATCGAAATAATAATGATTCAAAGACTTAAAAGTATGATTCAACAGGCCACACAGCCAATTTCTGGGCATAACCACTCATAATCGGGAATTGGCTTTAGGGTTCTCCGACATTTTTTAAGTCCCTGAGCACTGCCACGGACAGCCTTAGCACACAGGCCTCTCCTGCACAGAATCTGAATTCTTCTTTAAATATCTCTTCTATAGTGGAATTTTCTTCCTTCCAAGAATGTGCTGTGGGACTACAAGAAGTTTCTTGAGAAACCTTTGACCATATCAACCCCATTTCCTGTGGTAGAAGCAAACAAGTTCTATGTAAATGCCTTCATGATGCTTGGCTTTACACAGGTATTCAGACAACAGAAAGAGCAGCAGCATCCCTGAATCATGCCACCACCACCACCATCAGCAGGAGAAGCAGCATCCCTGAATCATGCCACCTGTGGTCCCACATGGAACCCACCATCTCATATCCTGAGGGCAGGTGTGGCATGAGCCTTAGATTTGAAGAAGGAAGACAAATGGTTCTGAGTTGTGCTTCTCTCTAACTTTTCCTGATTATAGCACTCAGGTAAGAAAGATTCCATATGCCAGTCTGTCTCGATAAAATGAAGGAAATATAATACTACTTTGAAGCATCATTATTGGTAGTTGAATTAGATGGTACACACAGAAAATCTTATTAATAGAAACAAGGACATAAATGTTGGTTGGCATTATGATCAAAAAGCCATCCACTAATATGTAACTAATAAAAATATACGTGATGTTCTGAATAATTTTATTCACTTGTCTAAAACGCAAGAGGTTTGAAAAGTAACACATTTTGAATGTGGAGAAATCATAGTAAAACTCCCATGTATTGTGACAGTGACGATGCTAAAGACTTAACACCCATTAGTCCGCTTAGGCTTCAGATAAAAGTTGAAACGAGTAGACACAGGTGTGTATACCAGTGATGCCTCCTTCCCTAAAGGCTCTTGAGTTCCAGGCCAGCCTGAAGTGCATTAGGGGTTGGAGGCTAGCCTACGAAACTTAGGCAGCCCCTGTGTGAAGCTAAAAATAAAAAGTGTTGGGTGTGTGGCTTAGTGTTGATGTCTATACTGGTCCAGTCCCAATGGATGCCTAAAATGTGGACAACCACCATCTCTCCTTTACAAAGATAGAGGTTTAATGTGATGTTGCTTTGGGAAGTACCAATTATTTGTGTAAGAATGCAGAAACCACACTTGCAAGTACTTTGTTAAAACTGTTTACCGCTTTTAACCTAAGGGAACTTCTCTCTCTCTCTCTCTCTCTCTTCCTTCCTTCCTTCTTTCCTTCCTTCTTTCCTTCCTTCCTCAGTTCCTTCCTTCCTTCCTTCCTTCCTTCCTTCCTTCCTTCCTTCCTTCCTTCCTTCCTTCCTTCCTTCCTTTTTGTTTTTTGAGATAAAGTTTTTCTGTATAACAGCTCTAGCTGCTGTGGAACTCACTTTGTAGACCACGCTGGCCTTGAACTCAAAGAGATCTGCATACCTCTGCCTCCCTGAGTGCTGGGATTAAAGGTGTGCTCCACCACATCTAGCTGAACTTTTTTCTTTATAAGCAAGAATACATAGATAGTAAAAGTCTAGATACTAACTGTGCAACTTTATACAGTCTTGTGTAGGTGTACAGACATATAGCTAGTGCTAGGTAGAGATTTAGAACGTTACTCCAAAAAGTCTCTTTCATTCCTCTTCCTGGCCAATGTCCTCTCAGCACAGTTAAGCATCTAATATTTTCATCTGTTCCTGAAGCTACTGGGAAAGAAACCACAGAACTGACAGCATCATGCTTGACTTCTAGCGTTCTGCATCATCTTTGCAATTCTCCTCCCATCCCTTTGCTTTGCATAGTAGAAGTTTATTTTTTTCACATTGTTAAGTAGAAACACATTTGTTTGAATGATAAATAGGAGCAATCCAGTCAAATTCCTTTAAAAGTCATCCAAATGGTGTAGAAAAAAAGAAAATGAATGTCTCCCCTCAGACATATGGCTAAAATAGAAATTAAACTGGAGTCTTTCTCATTGTGCAAATCAATGACATATATTCTGACATAAAATCAAACCCAGACTGTAAAAACACCTTGGAAAAATGCTCAGAAGATAAGAAAGAGAGAGAGAGAGAGAGAGAGAGAGAGAGAGAGAGAGAGAAAGGAAGGAAGAAAGAAAGGAAGGAAGGAAGGAAGGAAGGAAGGAAGGGAGGGAGGGAGGGAGGGAAGAAGGGAGAGAGAGAGAGAGAGAGAGAGAGAGAGAGAAAGAAAGAAAGAAAGAAAGAAAGAAAGAAAGAAAGGTTCAATGTCCTGCCAAAGATGGTTCATATGAGTCCAGAGAATGAAGTTACATAACTTTTAGAGAAAGCAGCAATAATCTCGAGAGAACCTGATTTGATTGTTGGGTTCAAGAGTGGGAATCTTAGTCACATCACCAACTGTAATTGCTGCCACTGGGGATTAAAGAGCTGGTAAATGCTGACCTGCTGGGGCTGAGCTCACTGCTCAGTTCAGACTTGGATTTAAAGGTTAGAATCTTATTATGTCCTTTCATGAATTTTTTTATGGCTACTAGAATCAGAAATGTAATATGTGTGGATTACAGGACCATATTTGTCAGAATATGCTCTGGGAGCTGTAATGAAGAAATGTGAGACAGATGATATCATCATGGGTGTTAATGGTTCTAGAATGACAGAAGCCAACAGGCTCCTCAGTGCCACACCTGGCATGTTTTACACTGTGCATGCCTCTCTACCTAGGGACAAAGAAGACTCTATCTTTTATTTTTAATAAAAACATCTTAATGTTTCTGTCAATAAATTTACTAGTATAAACAGGATATGCAATGTTCAAAAATTTGAAAAGTTTCTTAGGACCTGTTGCCATCAATGCTTTACAACTTGGAATACAGCAAACACTGAGTTGTTTTCTGTTCCTGGGAATTGTGTTAGAGTGTGACCTAAGTGAGGGAAAGGTGTGGTTGGTAAAGGCTGGTAGCAGTGTATTACCACATATCTCAGGAATTGAGGTTCGTTTCTGATGCGTTTGTACCACTCAATGCCCCAGACCACAAAGCCTTTGTTGTCTGATTAGCTTACTATCCATGCACATGAGTTACAAGGAGTGTCTCAGAAAGTCTTCCAACTAATAGGGCCTCCTCCAGCATCCAACCTCACAATTTGCTTCTCTTTTTTAAAAAAAATTATTTATTTTGTGTTAATTAGTTTATTATTATTATTTTACTATTATTATTAATTAGTTTATTCATTTTGTATCTCAGCTGTAGTCCCCTCCCTCGTCCCCTCCCAATCCCACTCTCCCTTCCCCTTCTCCAACCATGTTCCTCCCTCTGTTCAAAGATAGGGGAGGTCCTCCTCACCTTCCATCTGACCCTAGTCTATCACTATCATGTCTCATCAGGACTGGCTACTTGTCTTCCTTTGTGGCCTGGCAAGGCTGCATCCCCCTCAGGGGGAGGTGATCAAAGAGCCAGCCCATGAGTTCATGTCAGAGACAGTCCCTGTTCCATTTACTAGGGACCCCAATTGGAGACTGAGCTTCCATGGGCTACATCTGTGCAGGAGTTCTAGGTTATCTCCATGAATGGTTCTGGGTTGGAGTATCAGTCTCAGAAAAGATCCCTGGGCCCAGATTTTTGGTTCTGTTGCTTTCCTTGTGAAGCTCCTGTTCCCTCCAGGTCTTTCTATTTCCCCCTTCTTTTATAAGATTCCCTGCACTCTGCCCAAAGTTTGGCTATGAGTCTCAGCATCTGCTTTGGACACACTGCTGGGTAGACTCTCAGAGGCCCTCAGTGGTAGGCCCCTGTCCTGTTCCCTGTTTTCTCCCTCTTCTAATGTCCATCCCATTTGCCTTTTTGAATGAAGATTGAGTATCTTATCCAGGGTCCTCCTTCTTGCTTAGCTTTTTTAGGTGTACAGATTTTAGTATGATTATCCAATATTATATGTCTAATATCCATTAATAAGTGAGTATATACCATGTGTGTCTTTCTGCTTCTGGGATACCTCATTCAGGATGATCTTTTCTAGTTCCCACCATTTGACTGAAAATTTTATGATTTCCTTGTTTTTTTTTATTTTTATTAATTTTACTTTATTCACTTTGTATCCCCCATAAGCCCCTCCCTCCTCACCTCCTGATACCACCCTCCTTCCCCCTTCTTCACGCATGCCCCTCCCAAAGTCCACTGATAAGGGAGATCCTCCTCTCCTTCCTTCTGATCTTAGTCTATCAGATCTCATCAGGAGTGGCTGCATTGTCATCTTCTGTGGCCTGGTAAGGCTGCTCCCCCATCAGGGCAAGGTGATCAAAGAGCAGGCCAATCAGATTATGTCAGAGGCAGTCCCTCTTCCCATTACTTTGTAACCCACTTGGACACTAAACTGCCATGGGCTACATCTGTGCAGGGGTTCTAGGTTATCTCCATGCATGGTACTTGGTTGGAGTATGAGTCTCTGGGAAGACCCCTGTATTCAAATTTCTGTTTCTGTTGCTCTCCTTGTGGAGTTCCTGTCCTCTCCAGATCTTACTATTTCCCACTTCTTTCATAAGATTCCATGCACTCTGCCCAACAGTTGGCCATAAGTCTCAGCATCTGCTTTGATAATCTGCAGGGCAGAGCCTTTCAGAGGCCCTCTGTGACAAGTTCCTAGGTTGTTTCCTGTTTTCTTCTTCTTCTGATGTCCATCCTCTTTGCCTTTCGGGATGGGGATTGAGCATTTTAGTCAGGGTCCTCTCTCTTGATTAGTTTCTTTAGATGTACAGATTTTAGTAGGTTTATCCTATATTACATGTCTATATGAGTGAGTATATACCGTGTGTGTCTTTCTGCTTCTGGGACAGCTCACTCAGGATGATCCTTTCCAGTTCCCACCATTTACCTGCAAATTTCATGATTTCCTTATTTTTCATTGCTGAGTAATATTCCATTGTGTAGATGTACCACAATTTCTGCATCCATTCTTCAGTTGAGGGGTATCTGGGCTGTTTCCAGCTTCTGGCTATTACAAATAAAGCTGCTACAAACATGGTTGAGCAAATGTCCTTTTTGTGTACTTGAGCCTCTTTTGGATATATGCGTAGGAGTGATATGGCTGGATCTTGAGGAAGCACTATTCCTAGTTGTCTGAGAAAGTGCCAGGTTAATTTTCAGAGTGGTTGTATAAATTTACATTCCCACCAGCAGTGAAGGAGGGTTACTCTTTCTCCACAGCCTCTCTAGCATGTGTTGTCACTCGAGTTTTTGTTCTTGGCCATTCTGATGGGTGTAAGGTGAAATCTCAGGGTCGTTTTGATTTACATTTCCCTGATGACTAATGACGTTGAGCATTTCTTTAAGTGTTTCTCTGCCATTCTATATTCCTCTACAGATAATTCTCTGTTTAGCTCTGTTCCCCATTTTTTATTTGGATTACTTGGTTTGCTGTTTTTCAGCTTCTTTAGTTCTTTATATATACTGGATATTAGCCCTTTGTCAGAAAAAGGGTTGGTGAAGATTCTTTCCCGATCTGTAGGCAGTCATTTTGTTTTGATGACAGTGTCCTTTGATTTACAGAAGCTTTTTAGTTTCATGAGGTCCCATTTATTGATTGTTGCTCTTAGAGCCTGTGCTGTTGGTGTTCTGTTCAGGAAGTTGTCTCCAGTACCAATGAGTTCTAAGGTCCTCCCCACTTTTTCTTCTAACTGATTTAAAGTCTCTGGTTTTATGTTGAGGTATTTGATCTTGGATTTTAGTTTTAATTACCATATGAAGAAGATAGGGAAGAAACTTCATATTTTTTTTTATTCAGCTAATTATAAGGTAACTAGCCTTTTGCTGTGCAAGGTCAGAGCTGCCATACATGACTTCTCTTACTCTGCTCAACAGCTCAGTTTCCCTATATAGCTCTTCTGCTGGAAGATGAAATCAAACAAAACAGCTGTAGAAGGGTATGGAGAAGTCCTGAGTGAACACATACTATTGACATGGGCACAGCCACATCAAGGACCCACAGAGCCTCAGCTCCAACCCAGAAGCAACGCCTTCCTCGGGTGAGGCTCAGAAGGACAGCAAAGCCTTCTCTGAGTTCTTGTGTGGATGATAACAGTGTGTGCAGAAAATGTTGACCAAAGCCTTCTCCCATGGATATTTACTGCTTGAAGACTGCTCCCTCACAGAGACTGCTCCTATGGAGATCAGCCAAACCCGCATGATTGATTCATCTGTAAACACTAAGTCTGTCTTCTTATTTATTTGTATGTAATAACTCCAGCTCCCACTTTTCTTTCTTATTTTGCTGTGGGCAATAAGTATGCCCTCTGCTGTTCAGCTGTCTCAAACAAGCTGAGTTACCCGGTTGCTGTGTCTCCCCATCAGGGATCCTAGTCTACCTGATCTCAGCTTTTTTTTTCTGTATCTGAGTATTTGTGTTTCCTTTATCCCCTTGCCTTCTGGGAAGAAAGCCCTGGAGCTTGTTGGATGCAGCACTTCATCCTGAGGATGTCTGTGGTCTTGGTGACCTAGGTAAACAATCGGAACAGTATGTGGAATTCAGGGGGAGGTTGTGCACTTGGAAGAGCTGAAAGTGGGAAAGAAATCTTTTCAGGGGACATGTTGGTCTTGAACATTTAATGAAAGCAAACCTTTCCTCTGAAAGGCTATTAATACATAACATTTTAGATTTGATTTGGAGGTGGCAGACTGTCTGTGCGAGTGTGATGTGTCGTACTCAGCAGGTTATTGGTCACTGATTGGCTGTTCATATCCAGCCAACTGGCAAGCTGGTTCAAATTAACAAATGTCTTCCTTGTAGGGACTCTAGATCTGAAAAAAGTCTTACAAGAGTATCTCCCCGAGAACATAAAACAAATACATAAGGTGACAAAGTTACTTCAGCAAGAACCTGAAATATCATATATAGTAATTTTATAAAACAAAAAGATTAGAGAATGGCTAATCTGAGAATGGCTAACACTTCGCAGAATAAAGAAAAGAATGAAAGCATGACTCAAGAAGAATAAAAAAATGAATAAGTTTTTTTGTTCTTCGGTAGAACATGGTGAATATAGTAAATAATAATGTATTATTCGTTTTCAATCATAAACAAGAAGAAAATCGAAGCAGCCTTCACTCAGTGAGAAATCAAGACTGAGAATACTATGGATAGCCAGCCTGTGTCCATCTGTATTCACCGTAAGACTCTTTCAAAAGAAATATGTTTATATTGTAAACATTAATCAATATAGTTTTGAAATCTTGGTATGGAATAAAGCCATAAAGAGAAAGACAAGGAAAATAAGTGAGAATTCACAGGAGTAATTGCACAGGTGGGGATAACAGGAAGAAGAAGGGGTCATCCAGGGGCTTCCTAAGGTAAGGAAGCTGAGGGTGTTGTACAAATGTTTATTGTTCTTCATTACACAAATAGAAGTAACATAAGAACATCTTCATTTATTCAGGGTTGAAGGGACGTGGAAAGCTTTTCCTTCAATTGTTTTGTATTTTGATTCTTGAAAAGAGATTCTTAGGGGAGGGGGTGGTTTGCCCAGTGGGCAACCAATGGTACTTAGTCTTTAAGGCCTAAAAATGATTAGGGAAAAACCAAGTACTTTGTACACAGTTCTTATTTTGCAAAGAGGCAAGAGACCATGTGGTAGCTTAGGAAAGTGGTTTCAACCCTTATCTGCTTCCTCCCACAGATGCTCAGAACCAAGAGAAAACACGCTCTGTCTCTTGAGATTGTTAGTATATCAGGTTGGCTGTTATACTTATTCAGATTGGTTGCCTTACTTTAAAAAATAATCTGGTCCTGATAAGGCAGCATCCAGGCGGTCTTGATGAGACTTAACTAGCTATGGGCAGATGGCAATAGCAGAGAACTTCCCTTTTCAATGGACTAGGGGAAGACGATTGGGGGAAGACAGAGGGAGTGTGGGAGTGGGGGAAGTTGAGGGAGGGGGCTTCAATCAGGCTATATAATGAATATATTGTGAAGAAAAAATTAAAATTAAAATTAAATAATCTGGAGCAAAAATTACCTTGATAAAGAAACACTGATGAATACAAACAGGAAGTTTGGTTTCCTGCAATATCAAGGTATAGACAAAGCATTGAAATTGTTTAGTAAAGTCTATGGAGCTTGTTTAAGAATATATAAAAGGAGATGGATTCAGTATAAGGTATTAGCCCTTCAAGAAACACAAAATCAATGTTTTCTTTCAGAAATGCCTCGATATGTCTTACTCAATCATCCTTAAATGGTAAAACTCCCACTTCAACCCATACATAAATCATGACTGTACAAAGGTCACTGGATGGTTGTTTTATGCCATTACAAGGAATCAGAAGACTATCAATATTTCCAGAACTCAACACAAAGGCAGAAAATAAAAGACCTTAAAGTTTCCCTCAGCCTTAATGGTGATTCCTTGAGTCCGTGCACGTAAAATATTTAGAATAGCTTTTCATATTCACTCTATGGTAGCTGTTACAGTTTCCTGTTTCATGAGAAAAGCAAAGCTTTAGATAAAAGCGATGTGTGTGTGTGTGTGTGTGTGTCTGTGTTGTAAACAAAGGCTATGTTAAACAAAGCAAATCTGTTCAAGAAAATGAGAAGAAAATATTTTTACCACTATCAAAGGAAGAAATTATATGCTTGACACCTAGAATGAAGTATTTTTCTGGACATGATGGACTTATAGAATCCCAATTATACCACCATGATATTTATGACAACTTTGTTTTAAAAGATAAAATAAAATTCAAAAGCAAAAAATCCACACCAAAAAATATTATCTTATTTCCACATAAAATAAAATAATAAAACACAGATCCAGGCCCATCAGACTGCTGTCTACACACAGAGAATGTGTACAGCTGTTCACAGTTGCTGTTGTCATTGTATAACAATGCTGGTGCAATACTCCAAGCCTGGACTGTGCTTCTAGACCTTTTATGTCATTTATTTAATCTAGCAATTAGGTAGTAGTTGTGTCTAAGCAACTTTCTCTATGATCTCACCAAAATACAGCCAAATGTGTAAAAGAGCTCATACTGACACAACCAAAAAAATTTCAGAGCAAATTGCACTGCAAAAAAATGATGTGCCAAAAATCCCATGTGAAACCTGTGAGCTAAGCATTACATCTTCATAATCATGATTGCTATTTTAAGATGAGGAAATTGATGCTTAGAGGATGAGCATTTCTCGTGAGAACTGTTACTGTAATTGGTAGTGAAGGCGAATCTATCTACCTACCAGGTCTTGTAACTTCAAAGTCAAGCCTTTGTAATATCTGACAGTCCTATGCATTGTCTCCATAAGTATGGACCAGTCTGCTATCAAGAATGATAGTGACAAGATGTATAAATTGTTTTTGATTCAATGCCAGGCTCTGGATGCCCTAACAACTCAGTCTTCTAGAAGTTGAAAGTAGAATGGTGTTTACCAAAGGATTGGCAGAAAGGAGGGAATGAAAGGCTGGTTAACCAGGACTCAGTAAGAATTAGTGAAGTATTTTCTTGCATAGAGGAGCGGCTTCAGGTAAAGATTAACAACAGCACATATTTTAAAGTAACTATAGTGTGGAATTTAAAGTTTCATTACAAAGAACTACTAATTGTCAGCAGACGTTTACCTCTCCTAGTTGTACAAAGTTTACAGGTATGGAAAAACTACATAGCACCTCGGCATAATGCACCATCTTTATGTGTCAGCTATTCCTGGCCTCAAGACGAGGAAAAGCCAAGGTGTTGTAAGTCCTCCGGGAGAAGCAAATATGGTAGCCAGCTATTTAGATTCAATTTCATTAAATTTATGTTCCTCCGTTGCACTGGCGCCACTGTTCGTACTCAGCAGTTCCATGTGGCAAAGAGCTGCTGGCTTAGAAGGTGCCGGTACTGAGTACGTCTATGTCCACAGCAGTGGAACGCTTTCCAGAAAGCCTTCTTGGAGCCAGCCTGCTCCACATGAATTCCCACACACCCCCTCCACCCAGGAGCAACAGCAAAAATCCAACAGCAAAAGCCCTAGTGACTCACACACCACTCCAGATCTCAAATGAAGGAGTTGATACAAAAGACTTGAGATTTTCCCAAAATTTTCACAACAAAGTAAAAATTGATGAGGAAGATCGTTTGGGACACTAAACAGAATGCGGATAATTTGCACTGTAAAGAAACACGAGAAACAGTGGCTGCCTGCCGTCCTCACATAGAAAATCAGAAAATTCAATAAAGCTTCCCTGGTGCAGAAAGCTTCCTTTGTTACTAGTGAATGCCAGTTACACAGATTAACAGGTTTCAGTCACAAAACAACCATCCTCGGAATATATCTACTTCTCACTGTCTCTCGTTTGTCTTCCCTCTTTGGGATTTTATTCCTATACAATTCCATGCCATCTATTTTTTCTTCTTCTAAATTGCATGTATGAGAAAAAAAAACATTATAGTGTTCTGAGTATAATTTCTTGCACTTAAAATGGTGATAATCAGTGTAATCCATGTTCCTGCAAAGAACATGAGCTTGTTTTTATTTATGGCAATATAATAATCCATTGTGTGTGTATATGTGTGGCTGTATCCATGTATGTGGGAGGGTGTCTTTCTTCTTTCTTCCTGCCTCTCTGTCTGTCTGTCTCTGCTCTCTATCTGATCTGTCTTTCTAACTCTGTCTTTCTGCCTCTGTTTCTCTCTCTCTCTCTCTCTCTCTCTCTCTCTCTCTCTCTCGTGTGTGTGTGTGTGTGTGTGTGTGTGTGTGTGTGTGTCTGGAGGCCAAAGAACAGCATCAAGGCTAGCAAGCCATCCATCCTGGTTTTCAGACAAGGTCTCCTGTTGTCAAGATGTTCTCAATATAGGCTAGGATGGCTGGCCAAGAAGCCTCAGGGCATCTAACTCTGCCTCCTCAGTGCTTGGATTACAAGTGTGTACCACTGAACCCAGAATTTTGTTTTTAATGTGGGTTCTAAAGGTTGAGCTCTGGTCCTTGTGCTTTTAAAGCTATTCCTTCATAGACTGGCCCAGCCCCGATCCCATGACGTGTCTTGTTTATTCATGTGTTGATGAGCACCCACATTAACTGCGTAGTTTGTCTGTTGTGAGTAATGCCACAATGGGCACATTTTTCTTCTATGGTTGTTTCATTCCTATAAGAATGCACCAAAGATATTATAGCCATTTTTGTTTTAGTCTTTTCAGAAATATTCATACTGATTTTTATCATTGCTGAGCTCATTTACACAGCAACAGACAATACATCCAGGCTTCTCTAGCCTGTGCCACTCACCAGTTCCGTTACCTTGTACATTCTGGATGATCAATGAAATAGCAGTAATCTATGTTAATGACGAACGTGTCTTAGGGTTTTAAAAATGTTTATTTTATATGTTTGTATTTTAGCACATGGGTTTGCACCATGTACAATGCAGGAGGCTGTGGAGGTCAGAAGAGGCCTCAGATCCTCCAGAACTGGAATTCCATGTGGTTGGGACTGACCATGTGGGAGCTGGGAACTGAACCGGGTCCTCTGTAAGAGAAGCAGCTGTTCTTAGCCATTGGGGCATCTCTCCGCACCACTGTGTTAAGTTTGATAGATTCATGGGAGCAAAGACTATTTCCAGTGGTGTGGGATAGGCAGGGCAGCCCACAAGGAAATCTCACCAGCCTCAAGGGCGATACATTTGGAGCAGCACACTTCCGTGTCAGCTGCTGGAGAGTCACATGGATGTTCCAAGGTGATGTGGGAAAGTTGCCCTTAGATTCTCTTAGCAAAATAGTGGATGGCTCCAATATGTGACTTTAGCCATGCAGTCTAGAACAATACAAGGAATTATGGAAGATCTAATAGGTGTGCCCTGCACTGTGTCTCTCTCTACCTCATCCCAACCTAGAGTTTAGAGGAATAATTTCTACTACATTTTAGTTAATGGAAAAAAAAGTCTTTGAAATGTGTGCAGATAATTCTCTTTCATCCACAGAAACCAAGCTGGCTCAGGCAAATAAAACATTAGTTCATAATTTCTCAGCTAGACACTGACATAACAGGAGCCCATAGCGAATATTTTCAGATGTACACTCATCATTTGGGGAAGGAGACATTACACAGTGACCTCATTACATCGCTCCCACAAGTTATCAGAAATCCTATTGAGAAAATGCTCTTATTCATTATCTCCAGGCAATTAATATCTAGAAACCATATTGGTTGTGCCATGCATAGTGGTTATTTGTAAAATGACTTCAAACCTGCTGGGCGAATGGAGAACACTGTGCTCCCTGCAGGAGATCACTGCACTTGGGGCCTAATGACATGAGATCTCTTAAGTTTTCCTGCAGCAAATCTACTACATTATTTAAATGACAAAGTTTGGTGTGAGCCTTACAACCCCTGCAGTTGGAATTGGCTTAAACATCACATATGTCATCTATTTAAGGGTGTTTAGTTGTAATTATATATTAGAGGTAGTATACATGACTTGTGTAATTACATTATGTAATAATGTACTCAAAACTAAAGAGATACATAACACTCAAGTGAACATTGTCCAGGAATAATAGACGGAGGGCCATCAACTAGCAGCTCAATCATAGAGATATAAAAGACCCCAACATGAGAAAACAATTAGCATTCAATATCAATAATTTATTTTGTACTGATGAGCCAAGAACCACATTAATCTCTATCCAAAGAATAAAGCAGAGAGAAAAAGAATGGTTCCCATGCAGATGCATATTTATTCCCAATACAATTACTATGCAAATGCCTAAAGACGAAATTAACTTGCTTTGCCAACGCTTTCCAATAGAGACCAGTAGACAGAGTATTATAACTTTTTCTGCACAATTGATTTTCTGTTCCAGGTTGTAACTCAGTGGCTTTCTAAAAACAAAACATAATGTCTATGAATATGTACCTCATCCTTGCCTATCCTTCAAACTAACCTGACTCATTAGAAATGTTGTAAGAACCAGCTTTTAAATTGTCTAACGGCACCATTACACCCTGTGCCTCCGTGAAAAAGTGTGACAAGCAATTCACATTTTATTCTACATTGACTTTTAATTCTATTGAAATAAAATCTGAACATTTCAAAGAGTAGGCACCATGTTATTAGAATATTTTGTGGAGTGTCAAACCCTGTACAAACATTACTTAATTCATCTGCTTGAATTTTTCCTGGAGTGGGTGGCATGTGATTATTACCATGAAGTGGGAAAGGGTTTGCTTTGAAGGTCAGCTTTCCCGTCTGTAAAAGGACTTTTCATATAAGAGTTTAAAGTGGCAACCTCAAATGCTTTTTTTTTTTTTTTTTTTTTTTTTTTTTTAATTCCAGGCAGGCACTCTGAGTAAGTCAAACATGCAAAGTTGGATATGCAAAAAGAATAACCTGAGTCAAAATGAGAACAACTACAAAGTTGGTGCAAGTAAGGCTGGTGATATAAAGAATTGGGTGTAGCTTGGGAAAGTTCTTGAGTCCAGAAGTCCTACTTTCCCTGTAAATTACATTGATTTCTATGAAAGCTTCTTGTATGCATTAAGGGGAAGAGTACAGATCCAAGAGTATATGGGCAGCACAAATTGTACTTGATGGGTTTAACACACACACACACAAATAATGGGGTTGGATATGGAAGAAGTTTGGAGAAGGAGTGAATGCTGTCAAAATACATTGGGCAACGACTCTCAAGGAAATAATAATAATAATAAGATAACAACGGGAGCAGCGTGTTTGAGAGATAAGGAAGCACAGTGTGAGAATGTTATTGTAGCTAGCACAGTGGTGCACACCTTTAATCCCAGCTCTTGCAAGACAGAGACAGGCTAATCTCTGTCAAACCAAGGCCAGCTTGGTTTGAATAATGAGTTTCCTTGCCTATCAGGGAAACACAGTGGTAGCTTGCCTCAAAGATGATGGGAGAGGTAAAAATATTCTCAGACTCAACAATTACTGACTGGACAATAAGAGGTTGAGTATGCAAATGGCTAGTGTCTGGCCATATATAATCCATAAGCGAGCTGTCACCTTAAGGTCTGCAGTAAGCCATTGGAAGCCAAAGCACAGATCAGTAGCCTTCAGCTCTGATGAACAGTCATGAATGGACAGTCATGAATCAGTTAGTCACATCTACTTTCTCTGCTTTCCACCCAACTCATTTCAAGGAAGGACTGACTAACAGGACAAAGATAGTTTCCAAACCAACTCCATCTGATCCCCACTTCTTGATAACTCTAGCTTCCTCTGGTTAACAACCTCCCTTCAGCATGTGCTGACATTTCACCTGACATCTCTCCACCCCAATTAAAATCTCTGCCAAATACAAGTGATAGTAACCAACCCTCCCCAAGAATCTAAATAAGTATGCCGTCTGTTTTCATTTGTGTGATCTCTATTAATTTCCACCATCTATTTTAGAAAGCAATCCAGTGACAGGATGGAGAAGGAAGTTTCAGAATGAGCAGAACTCCCACTTCTACTCCAGAATAGCACGACAAAACCAGTTCAGTGGCTGGATGTGCATGGAAGGCACTGCGTGTGTGCGTGTGTGTGTGCGTGCGAGTGTGTGTATGCGTGTTTGTGTGTGTGCAAATATAATAAATGTATAAGGGTGCAATTGGTTGAGAGAAAAAGGAGGGGAGATTATGAAAGCCTGTAAGCAATGAACAGGCTAATTTATAAGTTTCATAGTTTGTGCTCTAATAAAGACTAACAGTGATAAACTTCAAATGGGTACTGATGGGATCGAACTTGAAAGCTTTGAAAGGTAACAATTGCAGCATGGTAAAGATAGATGGGAGGTGGGGTGATTCATGAACTGTCTATGCAAGCATCAAGGCTATGGAGAAATGAAAGAAGTTGTAGACCTGGAAAATGACAGTGGAAAAGCAAACAAGGAAACAGTAAGAGAGATGGCAGACACTAACGGCACATGCCCAGCACAATGGGAGTCAAAAATAATAGACTTACAAGTGCTCTCGATTTCTGCCTAGTATTGTCCACAGAGGAAATAGAAACAACAGTAATGACAACAGACTGTCCAGAACTATGGATTTCTGTGTTTACAAACTATTCAGTTTGCGGTATTCTGTTAGAACAGCATAAATGAATAAGGACAAGAAATCTTGTCTGATAAATGTTAAGTCCAATCATGTTCACTTTACATGAAAATTTTCTCATGAAATGTGTTTATTAAAAGCAAAAATATACTCCTTAAGAGATGAACCAGATCCCTTTGCATGCTTAGCAATTTTTAAAATTGAAGAGCATTTTTACAGAACAAAACAAAGCCAGATCCACCAAGTAAACCAACACTTATTTCACATTTTATGGGGAAACAAAACCAACACCACAAACTCATCAGCTCAGAATTCTCAGCAGCCGAGACAAAAGTTCACACACTACTACCGATACAGGAACATTAGGTTTCACTCATGGCGGCATCATTTTACTTCAAAAGAACTTTCTGAAAAGCCAGCCA
This sequence comes from Psammomys obesus, assembly GCF_907164565.1. Classification (NCBI taxonomy): domain Eukaryota; kingdom Metazoa; phylum Chordata; class Mammalia; order Rodentia; family Muridae; genus Psammomys; species Psammomys obesus. The sequence goes on from NW_026585504.1 coordinate 1,761,662, forward strand.
TTCTTTGAAGTACTCTATTAAGACAAATGCCGAGAGAGAAGGTTTTTTTGAGGAGCATTGTTATTGTATAAAAAGAAAAGTACAGAATACAGTAAAACTTTGCTGTTAGAAGAGATATTAGCAGGCTATATTATGGGAAAAATTCATATGTTCTCCTTTTAAATCAAATCTTTGACTTTTTTTCTCTGCCACAAGCAACTTAGAGAGATTAGTCATTGATTAAACCATAACATATATTCCTATAATTTCTCACATGATTATGATTATGGTAAGAAGCTTTGATCCTGCTGTATACATCATTGTGAGTACTGTCCTGGCTTGACTGCAGGCTTTGAGGACAAACTGGAATTTATACTCAGCACAAAGACAAGTGCCTATGAAGGGGCGAGAAAAAAGCATCAGCATCCCTTATATGACATGATAAATGAGCACTGCAAAGGGAAGATTGGGTTACAATCCCAGGAAGACACTGTCACATCACTGTGTGTGTGTGTGTGTGCATGTGTGTGTGTGTGTGTGTGTGAGAGAGAGAGAGAGAGAGAGAGAGAGAGACAAGAACATAAGTAGGAAAATATTCCTGTAGGAATACTATTACAGTAAAGCAAAAACATAGTAAAAAATCACACACATGAAACTCCATGTTCTGGGAGCTACATAACCTAAATTAAGGCATAAGTGAAATATATAACACTTTTGATAGCAATAAATACTACAAAGAGAGGGAAATGGGACATAAGGGAAGGCCAGGACACAAAGGTGACATCTGAGTGATGACATGCAAGAGGGGACAAAAGAGCCTTTCTGGTGTCTGGAGAACAGCATCTAGACACGAGTAAGGCCATCTCCACAAACACACCATCGTTTGCTCAGCTGTGCAGTCCAGTAACCTATGAGTCACCCTGACTTGCTGCTTCTCATTTCACATCCAATCCATCACCAAATTCTGACAGCTCAGCCTCCCAGATCTATACTTATGCCTTCTTGCGTCTCTACAGGAAGCTCAAACCCTAGCCCAGCCAACTGCTCCCCAGGCCATACTTTCTAGCCCAGAGTAAATCCTTCACACAAAAGGAAGGAAGTTCTCCAAAGGATATGCAGACACATTTAATTCTTCAGCACACCCTCGAAAAAATCCAACCACTGGCATGAAATCTTGACTCCCGGTATGCTGGCTGCTTCCTGTTGACTTTATCTCCCTCTGCTGTTCCTAACTCTTCTGTAGCCACTGTCATTTCAGATGAAGAGCCTATATTCATTGGTTACGCTGCCATTAATAAAATGTCACAAACTGGGTAAATCAGATAATAGCTCTGGAGGCTGGAAGCTGCTTTCAGAAATGGCTTCTGGTAAGGATTTTCTTTCTGGCTTGTTGGTGGCTGTTTTGTCCCTATGTCCTCACATGCCTTTCATCTTCCTGAACAGGAACAATGTACTCTGTATGTCTTTTCTTATGAGGCTATCATACCAAAGCCCACCATTAAGGCTTTATTAACGTTAGTTGATTTCTTAAAGGTCTTGCTTCCAAACACAGTTCCACGTGGATTTTGACCATCTACATATACTATCTGTTGGGAAGAGGACATTCTCTGGTCCATAAAAGTCACATCTGGCTCTGTTTCTTCACACGGTAATTGCACTTCCAGATTTTTCATGAGCTCTGTTCCTTCATTTCATGCAGGCATAAGGCTTTCCTTGGCCACCTCACACAACTGCTTCCTCAGCCCCACCTCCTCTTTCTTTCCTTTTTCCCGTTTCTTACTCTTCCATTACTGGCACTGTATTCAGTACTGCATAGCTTGTTTCCTGTCTGGATGCGAAAAGGACAGGATTTCCCTGAACACTAGTGCAGTAAACTGTACACAATGCTCAGTCCACACTGTTGAATAAAACTCTCACAGCAGTCCACCAAAAAAGGCACTGTCAGCCACATCACACGCACAGAAGAATTGGGCTTGGAGAAGTTGAACAATGTGAGTAGGTTCTCCCAGTTGGAAGCAAGATTTAAATCCAAGCAAAGTCACATTTCACCCATTATCATCTCCATCTTTTTCAAGAGTCCTGCTTGGTAGCTGTGGAGGCTTTGGTTATTGGTTGGCTTTCCTTGGAAGCCAAGCTCACTGCATTTATCTAATGAAGGCAATGCTGGCAAGCAGGGCCAGCAGCTTCCCTTACAAGGGCTGGACTTAAAGGGTAGCTTTACAAAGGCTCACCTTTCGAAAAATTGCTATCACGTTAACTGACATTCTCTAAAGTTCATCTAGCCCACTCACAAAGTGGGGAGAAAGATCACAATACAAGGTTGGTAGGGTTCAAAGAAGGAGGACTTTTATGAGGGTTTAAACTGAGTAGAAGATAAATTCTTGTAGCTGTCAGTTGGTGCCCATGAAAGCTGGTGACTTGGGGACAACTAAGCGATCTGGCAGACAAGACCTGGCTGTTCATGGGTATCATTATGCCACATACTTTCCACCCTCAGTCATCTTTACCCCCCTTCGCAGTCCTGCAGTTACCTAAGTCATCACGTTCCTATCTGGATACATTTCCCCAGGGTATTCATCTGGTAAAAATCTTATTAGTCTTTTAAAGCCCAAGTTAAATATCCTTCCCTCCTTGGCTCCTTTTAGACAGGAACAAATGTTTCTTTTCCAGGGTTCACTGAGCTTCATTAGCAGAACCAGCCACTGTAGAAGCCAACTCTATTCTAGTAAACACAACATCATTTGTTTCAGCTCACGTTCTCTGTGAAAATTGTCTTCAAAGACACCACCTATACTCTGTTTTATGTCTTCAGGACATCAACACTCTGAAGAACATAATGAACATTTGGGAAGTAAACTTTCCCATTCAAAGAAGGCCCTCGATGCTTGCCCAGGGCCAAGAAAGAATTGTCTAGCTGAAGAATGAATCTGAGTCTTATTGTTCACACCCCAGTGCTTTTCCAGCAGACCAGCATGTATCTGTTTAGGTCATTTTATCATGTATTTCCATAAGGTCGTCATGTGCTCAGAACTGACACTGTCACCTGCCTTTTGAGCTTTTGGCTTTGGCAAAATTTCTACAGAATAAAGTAAATATTTAAATAAAAAGAATGAGAGCCAAATAGAAGAAAATCTTTCTCTTGGAAAGAATGTTTTTTTTTTTCCTAGCATGTACTAGATTAGAGACTTAAAAAGGAACCCCCCCCAAAAAAGCTTTGCAATTGAGAGGCATATGAAGTCTAGTGTTATAAGAACACTGCCTACTTAACTACCTAATATTAAATTAAATTTACTTTGCATTTTGTTAATTTGTAATAGTAATAAATTTAATATAAAATATTATAGGTTATATTTTAATATTATATATTTAATAATAATTAATATTTTAATATACTATTAAAATATTCTATAAATATAGTTAATATACTAAAATTGTTATTTTTATAATAGTTGGTTTCATTTTTTAAAAAACAGGAATAAAAGCCTGCATTTCAGAAAAAATTTTAGTGGCTATCAAATCTAAATGATTCTCCTTAAACATTCATGAGGGTCTGATTGTTTTTGTTTGTTCGTTTTTGGTAAATGATAAAAAGAAGAAGGAAGGAAGAAAAGTAGCAGCAAGGTAAGAAAGAAAAGAGAACAGGCAGACATTTCTAATAAAAGGGAATTTCATGGTTATTTTAAAAGGCATTCTGGAAGGAGTTCATGAGAGGAGTCAAAAAGAAAAAGAAAAAGAAAAACAAAACCTTATCCACTCAAAATTTCTGTCTGAACACATACTATTGGTTGCTTTCCCTTGAGTGATTTCTTTTGATTCTTATCACAAAGAAAATGGAGTTTTAACAAATCATTTTGTGTATGGTCTTATATAGGTATAGGTGACAATGGAATTGATAAAGAAATGAATGTCTCGTAGTTAAAGGCTGGAAAGTAACTATACTATAGGTGATAGAATTGTGTATAGTCTCTTATGTTATTGTGAAGATTTAGTATTCATTCTTGACTACCATAGGCTTTGTATACAGCAGCAATTATATATACTCTTTGACATTTGGTACATACCTCCCAACGTCCACACAATGTTTTCCTTGACACAAACCCTCTGTTTACAACAAAGCAATGAAATAATGTGAGCTCCTGTGTCAGGTCATGCTGGTTTGAGTGGATTTAACTCTATAGTCCTTCATACTTTTTGATAACTATCTAGAGAAACTTGAACTTGTAAGAAACACTGTTTTTATTTGTTTGTTCACCCATGTTTATTGAGTTGGCCACAAATCATGAATGGGATATAATAGAATTTACCAAACAGAGTTTACAAAGTATGAGCATGGAATTTGTAGTTGACCCACAACTAAATACAAAATTCCTAACAAAAGAGTACAATCTGATTTTAAGGTAACGGGGCAAAGCATGTTTTCCTAAAAACGTTTGCTACCAGTAATCACAGTCATATCAAGGAACTATGCTCAACTTCCATTATCACGGAATTGTTATGAAAAATGTTCCCTTACTTTTCACTTTGTAGATGCCTTATGATGTGTCATGTAACCAGTCACATCTGCGGTCACGGAATCCCAGGAGCTCTGAAATGGACACAACTCCAGGTTCAGTCTACTCAACTGGCTGTGTGTGTCTCAGTAAGATGGAACTTCCTTTCTTACCTGTAGCTGTTTGTCCAACCTTAAACAACTGAGACTGATTTGTGCAGGACCCATTGCTTTGCTGCCTGTTGTCACTGCTCACACTAAAAGCAAAAATCCAGACAATGAAGGAAAACATTAAAAACAATAACAACAACAACAAAAGTCCCTTCACTGAGACATTTTAACAAAAAGGACTCTCATTTTTCAAAAATGAAATTATCTCTGAGATAGAAAGTTGACAATCTCCTCAAATGTGCTCGGAAATGTCAGGCATTGTTATTTCTGTCACAGTAGGAGCACTGCTCTTGAAACAAGTTTTTGTTAGGACTGGAATTTCACAACCTTGGGCATACAATTTGTCCTCGATGGCACTCTAGCACAGCAATTATTCTGCCAACGCAGACTTCTGCTGCCGTCTTTGAAACATAACATGTACAGATTTAGTTAGAAGTGGATCAGCCACTTTGCCACACAAACACTCCGCTCCCATGAAAACATGGCCGTCTGCTGTGTGTCTTGGAAAAACTGTAATTATCAGCTTCTAGAGGCAGAAAGAGTGAAAGGCACAAGACTAGTGTGAACTTAAGGTTTTTATTGTTTTTTTTTTTGTTTGTTTGTTTTGTTTTTTGTTTTTTTTGGGGAGGGGTTATTTTTTTATTTTTTATTGTTTATTATTATTAGTTACATTTTATTAACTCTGTATCCCCGATGTATCCCACTCCCTTATTCCCTCCCAATCCTACCCTCCCTCAGCTTCTCCCTGCCCCTTTCCAAGTCCATGGATTGGGGTGGACCTCCTCCCCTTTCGTCTGTCCCTGTTTTATCAGGTATCTTCAGGGCTGGCTGCAAAGTCCTCCTCTGTGGCCTAGCAGGACTGCTCCTCCCTTGGGGGGTGGAGAGGTCAAAGAGCCTGCCATTGAGTTCCTGTCAGAGATAGTCCCTGTTCTCCTTACTATGGGAAACCAATTGGTTACTGAGCTACCACAGGCTTCATCCGAGTAAAGGTTCTAGGTTATATCCATACATGGTACTTGGTTGGAGAAACAGTTTCAGAAAAAACCCCTGTGCCCAGATATATATGGTCCTTGTGGGGCTCCTATCCTTTCCCCATCATACTAACTCCCCTTCTGCCGAAGGTTCGGTTAAGACGCACTTAAGGTTTTTAGAGCCTGCTCGGTTAGGTTGAAAATCCCTGGCAGGGTCAGCAGGAGAGCGGACACTATGAGGTTTCTTTTCCTTTCAATAACTTTCACAGCACTTAAGAAAAGGGAAGGTGTAGCTCTTCAAGGGGACTTATACCTGATGTAGTTTCTTGAATAAGTCTGCAAGCCGGCAACACAGAAGTCATTGTCTGCCATGGACAGTATCTTTGCATCATAGCAGGAAAATATATGCAGTGATATCAATACCAAGTTGGGACAGCATGTCTTAGGATTTCTGCCAAATGCTGATTTCAAAGAGGACAACACCAGTACAACCAGGGTTGGAGACATTTTCCTGATGCACAGAGCCAAAGGAAGTAAAAGGTCATTCTTGTCATTCTTCTCTCTGTCCCTTCCCTCCCTTTTTTAGTCTTAAATGAAAGAGCACCTGCTAAGTTCATATTTTGCAGAGCATGTGTCCTGCTTTTTTGAGTAATTCAAAGGGGCACTGCACATTAGCTTGCTTCTTGACAGTGCTAGAACTTAGAAAAGTTTCTCTTTTTCCTTTCTCTCCTTCACTTCTGACTTCCTTTGGAAATTCTTTCACTCTTCTGAAGTAGCAAACCCTTCCCCTCATTGCACATTCTTTCCTCTAGCTGAACTGTCCTTGTTCCCTGGGCTGTTAAACTTCTATTGTGGCTTCTGTCTACTGATGTGAATAATTTGGAATGTACCACACATCACTTGAGGTTATTCTCCCAAAGCATCATCCATGAGCCTTAGGATCTCTATTTCAGAAACAATGACCAGAAACTATACTGCTTGCTCAAGTCTCACAGCTAGTCAGGAATGGACACAAAGATGAAAGCCCCAGCTTCTAATATCCAATACTTCAAACTCTGAGCTCTTAAATTTGCCACACAGCTCTCCTGACTGTCTTCCTACTTGTGGCTTTGGTCCAGAGAGAAGCATGGCCCCAGACAGAGTCTTGCTTTTAAAATTATATTCCAAGTATTATTACTATTTCTAAAGGCTCATTACCTCACTGAGGTATCTGCATCCATCCATCTATGCATCCTCCCATCCACACTTAAGACTAGCGTGCAGCTTCAGAACTATAGTTCTACATATCTAAAAACTAGAAACCACTGAGACCTCATCAATCTCTGATAATATTATTCAAGAAGTACAGCATATCTTTAAATTATGCCCAAAGAAAATCCAAAACAAGCTTTTACAATTAGAGAATTTAGCAATAACTGGTCATAAGAAGGGGTGTAGACTCTTAGAAATGACCAAACATAAAAACTGGCTTATTGGGAGTGACTAACATAGAATGGCTGTGCTTGACCACACTCTATTCTGGCTTGCTGGTCATGTTCACGGTGCTTTTTCTCAGTGTCTCCCTCTAGGGACTTAAAGTTTCTTCACCTATCAAAATCCCAGAAACTAAGCAAAACAAGCAAATCCAAATCTAAGTCATTCAAGCTAAGTGAAAAGACTTTAATGAAAATAGAAGTCTAGGGGTGTGAGCAGGATGGGAACATCAACATGAAAACCAGTGCAAGGAGCTGCTAGTATCCTAGGACTGAAAAGACCAGTAGAGGGAGGAGGTTTTATGAGAGTTGTAGTTGCTCTAAGTAGTGAAAGCTGGGTGCACAGGAGGATTATTGGAGAGAACTGATGTTGGGAAAATAGAAATGGGTACTGTCAGACATGTGACGCTGAAGCAAAGGGGACAAGAAAAAGCCATCTTACACCTCTTGCTTTGCACTCCAGTAGCCTGGTCATCTGTCCCACTGGCCAAACTCTTAAGTCAGTTCAGCTGGCCATGGAACCTGAGTGATCACCCCATCAGAGGCATCTTTGCTTAAATCAAGGAGAAGGAAGTTGGTAGAGACTAGTGAGCCAATGTAGGGCTAGAGGGTGAGGGCAACAGGAAAAGTTCAGCACACACAGCACCATTGGCTTTGGCTAGTGGGTTCACTGGTCACCCTGCCAATTATTGGCAAAGGTTATCTTTAAATGGATGTTAAACTCTACATTCTTCCTTTTGCCTTATAGAAATTACTGGCTTCCTTATATCTGGATGGAGGATTTGACTGCTTCTACACCAGATAAGAATTTTACTTTTTACAAAAGTAGCCACCAAGGTCAGAGCCCATACTCTGATGTAATTTCAATTAAGTATCATGGGATGCTCATCCAATGACTTTGTTGTTGTTATTAGTGTTTGTTTGATTTTGTTGTGGTGGATAGTGGTCCAACAAAGGTGACACAATTCCCTGGGCTCTATCAAGAAAAAGGTTTAATGCGTAAATAGCTAAGCCCTGTTGCCTTATAGTAAGTAGGCTTATGATCAGAGAAATGCCCTAGGTGTACATTCACGTTTATGATTTATTTAGATAATGTCGGTCATTCATGGTAAAGAAGGTCCACCTGAGTTATATTTAAAAGACGGTAGTCTTCATCTGCAATTTCACAGAACTTTTGATGTAGATATTTATTCAATTGGGCATTAATTGCTGAAACTTACGAAATTTCTGTAAAAGTTAACAAGGATATAAAATTTCAAGTGTATTTTATAGAAATATTCCGAATACAAATAAAAATATGTTACCAAATCATATTTTTGTTTGCATCTATATAAATGGAATACGGTCTACTGTTCTATGTCCAGCAGCATTGTCAATTCAGTTATGTCAGCGTCCCTTACCCTGTTTGTTTTTGTCCAAAATTAGAGGTAGAATGAAAGCATAGTTCTTAAAAACAGAGTCCTTGTTTTCTGCACATATTTCTCTACAATGCTTCTTTATATTAATTATGTAACACATCTTTGGTAAGAAGTCCCATTGTTTCTGCTTAACCTTCTTCAGTTGACATAAATACAAAGAGCTGAATGAAAAGTTTTAGATACAAAGAGCTTCACAGTTGGACAAGCCAGGTAAGAAGTTATCTGAGACCACATCAAGCCAAACAGGAAGTCATCTGTTCTTTATCTTGTGAAATTGGTAACTGCAGACTTGGTTGCCAACCTGGGATACACCTTTGTATGGGGCTAGAGCTGCTAACAGGCAGGGTCTAGTAGAAGGAAGCTGAGTTACAGGGAGCACACTTGAAGATTATATTAGGGTTATAATCCTGCTGGCCTCTTTCTTTGCTTCCACCCCATCAGAGCTGCAGCTTTATTTTACACACATTTCCTGCCACAGTGCTCCGCCTCACCATAGGCATGAAAGTAACAGAAACAGCAACTGTGAACTTAAACCTCTTAAATCATGAGCCCAAATCCTTTGAGTTGTTTTTTTAAATCAGATATTGTGCCACATTAATAGCACAGACATGACTAACAATATTCTATTCCAAAGACAATGCCAGAAGGGCCGCTCTCCTCAGCACAGTGACAGCTCTCACAGAAGAGTAGCGTTAGAAGATACTCCTGCTATCATCAGGGCTCAGTCACTGCTCATGTATCGTACGTCCTTGGCTCATTTGTAAGGAAATAGTGCTCTATTCAGTCCTGGGATTCATGCAAAGCCATCTGTATTTGAATAAATATTATTTGTAAACCTCCAGAATAAGGAGTATTTATTATCTGCTGTTGACATGAGTTGGATTGCAATCATCAAATTTCTTATTTTGTGTTCAGATTAGTTTGTAAGTAGTAAATTAACAGTCATTAAACATCTTGGCTGGATAATGTACTCAAAGCAATTCTCCCTTGAATATCATTCTATGTTTTGGATATTTCATTCTGATTGAGGAAGTCTGTAACTGATGGTCTTGTTATCAGGATCTTTGATCTTTCTTCCTCTTTCTTTCTTTCTTTCTTTCTTTCTTTCTTTCTTTCTTTCTTTCTTTCTTTCTTTCTTTCTCTCTTTCTTTCTTTCTGTCTTTCTTTATCTGTCTGTCAGTCTTTCACTGCTATGGCAAATACCTGACATGAATTAAGAAGGACAGGATTAATTTTGTTCACATTTACAGAGGCTGCAGTCCATCAGTCGGTTAGGGCATGGCAGGGTGTAGCAGCTTACACTGAGACAGAAGAAAGTAGACTGGACATGCCTGTACCACCTGAGCCTCTCCTGTGCCTTTTTATCCCCGTCATGTCTTGGGCTATGGGATATTGCATCTCACATTCTGGATATGTCTTCTTCCTTTAGTCAATGTTGTCCAGAAGTGGCCTTCATGAAATACACAGGTGTATGCTTTATTAATCTCTTACGATGTTCTCAATTCAATCCGCTTGACAGTCAGAACTAATCTTCCACAGTATCCACTTTTTTAAATTTTTTATTTTATTGAAAATAGATTCCTTATTTATTTATTTTTAATTATACTTTATTTACTTTGTATCCCCCCTCTAGTTCCCTCCCTCCTCCCCTCCCAATCCCTCCCTTCCTTATACTTCTCCACATACTCCCCTCCCCAAGTCCACTGGTAAGGGATGGTTTCTTTTTCTTCCTTCTGATCCTAGTCTGTTAGGTCTCATCAGGAGTAGCTGCATTGTCTTCCTCTGTGGCCTGGTAAGGCTGCTCCCCCCTCGGGGTGAGGTGATCAAAAAGCAGGCCAATCAGTTCATGTCAGAAGCAGTCTCTTGTTCCCGTTACTATGGAACCCACTTGGGCACTGACCTGCTATGGGCTACATCTGTGCAGGGGTTCTAGGTTATCTCTATGCATGGTACTTGGTTGGAGCATGAGTCTCAGGAAAGACCCCTGTGCTCAAATTTTCTGGTTCTGTTGCTCTCCTTGTGGACCTCCTGTCCTCTCCAAATCTAGCTATTATTTCCCACTTCTTTCATAAGATTCCTTTTTCATATAATGTATTGTGATTATATTTTCCCTCCCTGTACTATCCCAGTTCCTCCCCACCTCCTCCCCTCTTGATCCACTCCCTTTCTGTCTCTTGTTAGAAAATAACTCTAAGAGAAAACAACAAAAATGACAAAATAAAATACAATGAGATGAAGCAGAAACTATCACATTGAAGTTGGACACAGCAACCCAACAGGTGGAAAAGAGTCCCAAAAGCAAGCAAAAGAGTATGATATGGTTTGTCTATTTAACTGGCAGTACTGCTTTAACTAGCATGTCACAAATTACAAAGAATGCCTTACATGTAATTTATTTAATTGTAGGTAACAAAAATACCTGGCAAATAATAAAAAGTAAGGTACTTACTGGTAGGTAAATGATGAGTTTCTGCAGTGGACCCTTTGGAAAAGATTTTACCTCACTGTCAGGTAATAGCAAAAGTCTAGAGAATTTATTCTTCAAGTGTCTTCACTGTGAAATGATGGAGTAATTTCTCCACTGGAATAATTTCTTACACACTTGCTTGCCAAAATAATAATATGTAAACTCTCCAGATAAACCTGAAGGGGCCAAGTTTCCAAGTAAAATGTAATTATTCTACTGTTGAAGAGATATGTGGCAGACTAAAAAGTGACCAGCCATTCCTATGGAAAGTCCAGGCACCATATTAAACCACCAGAATGCATCTAACCTCAATTTTCCTTCTCCCACCAATGAGTCATCTGGAAGGGTTAATCAGTGTCTTCAGTTACTGAAGCATAAACAAAGTTCAGATTTTAAAGAACAAAATCAGAACAGAAGACATGCTATAGTTTCCCACCAGCCATATTTTACTCATTATGGGTTTAGCAAATGTTTAAATCATTTTGTTATCAGACTACCATCATTAAGATGATTTTACACAGCCTCAGTGGTGTATTCTCCACCCACTGATCAATTGCTGGCCTTTAAACCATTCACATCCGCATCTTCTAGGTTATTTTACTTTATGCTTACCTTGACCTTGATGCCAGTAGCTTACATTCCAACTGCCCTCTTGGAAAATGCCCACTGTATGCGAGAATCTTCAAAGAAATGTCAACAGAGACCTTATCATTCATTCTTTCAGTTTAATACTGTTCAAGGCAGCAGAGTTCTATATGATCTTTTTCTGCAAACTTTACAAGTAAACTCACACATGCATCTTTAAATAAGACTGTGAATCCTGACACTGTTAAATCAAATATGAGAGAAAGTAGAGGCCAGAGGTGTCAAAAAAGCATACATAGTTAAAGGAAGCTTTTTAGCAATTTAGAATTCTGTTCCATAGAAAGGGGCATTCCTCTCTGTGCCTGCAAAAACAGGAAAAAGCTAGCTAGTCAAAATAAGAGAGCTTAAATCAAATAAAAGGTAGTCTCTTCAAATACAGCAGGCACTTACTAGAAATGTAAAGAGCTTATAAACCTGTCATCTAAATAAACAAATACCATCTGCTCAAATATCTAAATATCACACAACTGTTCAGAGTGAAAAATTCCAGTTTAGGCTGTAGTTTGAATACATAACCCAGAAAGTTCTTTAAATATCGTTGACACACACTTCAGCCTCTTTGATTAAACATCTCAGTATTTCTTCACCTCAGTCCTTCCTATGAAATAGTCACAGTTGATTCTACTTGTTTTTATAGGTCTTAGGAAAAAATGCAGCTTGTCATTCTTTGAAGCATCTAAAAGTAGCAATTTCTCATTAAGGCGCTGTTTGAAACAGCCAATAAAATATCCTCCTTGGTCTCAGAAAAAGGCTACTGTGGGCTGACACCACCGTTGAAGGTTCAAAGCTTAGCATTTTATTTTTTCTATAAATAGTTAGGCACAGATCCTGAACCCTGCAGATGGAAAAGGTACAGCAGACTGGTGATTTGCATTCCATCAAGTGTTAAATCATTTGCTAAAGCTTGCCCAGAATTGTCTGAGTGCACACTCCACACAAGGCACTGGGAATACAAAGATTAAAGCTGAGACTGGAGAAGACTCTAGTGAGATGCTTAAAATAACCAGAGAGGGGACATTTTGAGAAGCTGCCCCAGTGACAATGTATTCCCGTCTCCTCCTCTTCCCGAGTAAGATCAACAACAAAAGAGAAAACGGTTTCAGTATGCCATGTGCAAGCCGAGTGTGTTCCTTAACCTTTGCAGCAGGGATTGCTTCTCTCTCCTTACTTGTGGCCAGTACTAGGGGATATACTTCTTTGCATCTGAGAATGGCGAGGTCCTCTCAGCCAGGAAGTGGGGAAGTGAGCTCTTCACATGTGACCCAGAGGCAGCTTGCCTAGCACATCACAGAGCACCTTCCCTGGGACTTGTCACCATAGCCATCTGACTCCTGAAGTGACCCTGAGTGACTGAGTCAGATTTGCCTCCAGTGAGGCCTGAGAGCCTCGCTGCCTACTGATTTGTATGAGACCTTTGTAGGAGGGGGATAATGCACTTTCTTTCTTTTTCTTTTATTCATTTTACATCCTTGTTCTAGTCCCATCTTTCCTCCTCTCCTGGTCTCACAGTCTCCTTCTCCCTCCCATTCCCCTTTTCCATCCATCCCAGCTGATCAAGCTGCACCTGAGCTGAGTTTGTTCTCTTCTCCTGTGGCCTGGCGAGGCAGTCTTGCCTGGGGAAGTGATAAAAAGCCAGCAAGGAGTCCTGTCAGATGCAGACTCCTCTTCCTTTCCTTGAGGATCCACATGAGGCCTAAGCTGCTCATCTGTTCTACCTTTGCTGGGGCCTAAGTCTTGTTAGTGCATGGTCCTGGATTGATGCTTCAATCTCAGGAAACCCCTCTCGGCTCTGGTTAGCTGTCTCTGTTGGTCTTTTGTGACATTCCTGTCACCTCCATGTCCTTTTCTCTTTCCTCACACTTTTTCACAAGACTCCCTATGCTTAATTCAATGTTTAGCTGTAAGTCTTACAGCAAAGGGAGGGGAACACCAATACACCCACAAAAACTTCAACCCAAAATTTACCCTGCCTACAAGATGGGCAAGGACAAAGATAGAACAGAGACTGAGGTAATGCCCAACCAATACCTGGCCCAACAAAGGACCTATGGACCAAAGACCATAGTGCCAACCCCTGAACCTATGAAAGATTCTCTGCTGAGCTTGCAGACAGGAGCCTCACAGAGTTGTCTTCTGAGAAGCTCTACCCAGCAGCGCTTCAAAACAGATGCTGAGACACAGACTTTCTTTATAATATATCTTGTGAATGTTGTCTTCCAATCTGTAACTACTTTCCCTCCCTTTCTCTACCATTTCCTTAGAAAATTTCAGTGTTTGGATAATCTGCCAATGTTTTCTGTCATGGTGTCTGAGTTTTGTGTCATTTCAAAAAGTCTTCTCATACTGTCCAGTTATAAAAAGTGTCTTTGCATATTTCTTTGGTTTGCATGTCTCTCAATCTTTACATCCTTACTCTATCTCAAATTTGCATAAAATGCTTACATTATGAATGGCTACCCATTGTCTCAACACTTAGAGAATATATCATTTATTATTTGAAAATGTCACCTTCTTGTTTACTCATCCAAAGGGAACATTGAATTATCTATTTATAAATAAATACATAAAATAGATACATGAAAGTAGAATATGAAAATAAAACATAAAGATATAAAATATTCTCTTTATTCAAGCATAAAGTGTGACTTGTAAAATAACTAACACATAGTCGTGTGTTTTTAGCTGTATAGAGGATGATTTCTTCACATTGTTATGCTCTCAATGAAGATGCACCCAGCATCATTTACTGGTACCTCATTTTTCCTTGCTTACCAGCCAAGGAATTTCCATGTGAAAAAAAAGTACTAGTAAAGCAGAGTTCCAGTCAGGTGGTACAAATATAAGCTATACATCTGCTCCACCAAATGAATAACTATTTAAAAGTTAGAGCTTCAGTCCATTCAGCACCATAACAGATTACTTTTTTTTATTTGTGTTTGTATAGTTTAACAAAGGCAATCTTAAAGCATTAGCATCATAATTAAGGGGATTCCATGTAGCCATTCTTGATGATATATGCCTGTTTGGACAATTTCTAATCTCTTATACAATATGGATATAAGTTGTATATACTAGGAGATGTTTTAGTAAACAGTAGCTTTCAATGTTCATGGCTGCAATGGCAAGCCAAAGGTCGCCACATGATTTGAGCTGCTATGATAATGATGATGATGATGATGATGTAATAATAATGATAATACAGCAAGCATTTCCATTTAAAAAGCATAGAAACTTGACTCTGAAGTTAGATAAACAAAAGCCTAGTTAATAGGTGGCAGGTATTATATGGGAGAGAAAAAAAAACAGATGGAAATTCAAGAAATGATGAAACAAAAAAGCTGAAAGAAAAAAGAAGAAGGGACAGAAGGAGAGTTTTTTGGTTATAATGTGTGTGTGTGTGTGTGTGTGTGTGTGTGTGTGAGTGTGTATTGTATATATGTTTGGTTTTTCGAACAGGTTTACTCTGTGTAGCTTTGACTGTCATGGACTCACTTTATAGCCCAGGCTGGCCTGGAACTCACAGTGATCCACCTGCCTCTGCCTCCTGGTGCTGGGATTACAAGCGTGCACCACCACACCTGCCACTAATCTGGCTGGTTAGAACATATTTTAAACTAGGAATCTCTGCTATATAGACTATAAATGAATTATGAAAAATATTTGTTTTTCTGAGCACAAATAAAAATTCTACAGTTTGGGAAGCAAAATAATTATGGCTCAAAATCTACTCTGAACATCTCACTGCAGTTCTTCCTTTCAACAGTTTGTCAACCACTGTAATGACTGCTTCAAAAGCTGCTTCAACTAATAATTCTCTTTTTTTTTGTAATAAAATTTTTTTGCTATATATGAGTAGAAGATAGGGCATTATCTTTAAAAGAATCTCAATCCCTATAAATGGAGTCTTATTGGTAAGGCTAGCTAACCCCTGAGGATTAAGACTGAGATGTCACTTAGCTACACAGTAGATTTTAATGGTTGTGCAATAAACTGTCACAGATTTAACAGCTTACAAGAACTCCTACAACCTTGCTGTTTCTGTGGGCCAGATGTCCGGGCATAGCTTCACTAAGACTTCTGTTAGGATGTCACAAGGCTGTGATTAAGGTGTCAGCCAGGTTGTGTTAACATCTCCAGGCTTCACTAAAGAACAATATGCTTCAAAACTCAACCTGGTTGTTGGCACAATTCAATTTTTTTGAAACTCTATGGCTCTACGCCTTACTTTACTGACAGCAGCCTTAGATACTGAAGTATTCACAAAGATTTTCTATATTCCTGGAAGCTGCCATGTTTCTTTACAATGTCTTCTTTAGTCAGTGACAAGGTCACTGACTAAATCACATGTGATACAAAGATAGCCTGTCACCTCAGGAGGACCTTCTCTCTTTTAAAGGGCCTTCACCTCATAAAGTTGTAACCATATAGATTGATCTACCTTTTGCTTAACTCTAAATTAAGTGGCTTGGGACTTGAAGCTTTTTTTTTTACTTTGTAAAATTCTACTAGCTGGAAGCAAGTCCCAGATTCTGTCTACGTTCAGAAGGCTTATTGAAGAGGTGAACAGTGGATCATGAGGGCAGCTCGGGAGTTTGTTTCTAGTGGCTCTACATAAGAATTAAGCAGGGCCGCAAAGACATGTCACCTAATGCTAATTGGTAGACATGTCCCCTAATTCTGTTCCCAGCCAACTTTTTACCTCAGCGTATTGCAGCAGGTACTGTACTGCAGAAATATTTTGTGCTATAAATAAATAAATAAATAAATAAATAAATAAATAAATAAACAAACCCAAGAGCTGTAGCTATAAGGCACATCTCTAGGTGGCACAAACTTGTTACGACAATATGTTAATAAGATAATTATCTAAGTTCACAAGCAGATATGTGACACAGCATGGAATTATGAGAGTGTTGAGGACCTGAGTTCCACTAGCCATGTCCTACCTTAAAAAAAAAAAATGTGTCATTATCTAAGAAAGTAGAAACACTATCCTCTGATTCCTGCGTTCTTAGGCCAGGCAGTGCCATCACAGATGGGGGTAATGGTAAAGGACATAGGTAGGTATCAGAGCTAGGCCAACCTCTGTCTGGTTCATATATTTTGTGTGACTAGTGGAAATTTATACAATCTCTTCAGACCTCTGTTAACACATATAATGTTATTATAACTTTCCTGACTATCTTTATTATCTGGTGCTGAAATGCTTAGTATAGTCATTAACATATATGAGTTTCTTGATAAATATCAGTTGTAATATTATAATAAGGGTAAACGGCCCAGTTCAGCAAGTCATTGAACAAATATTACTCATGTAATCAATCTGCTCCAGCACAGCTGATTAAAGCAGTGAGCAAGAGAGGAGAAACTCTCAGCCCTCCTGACCACACATGCTTACCTAGGGAGCTGGCACCCCTGCTCTTATTTTTAAGTTATATCTTTGGAATATAGAACAGCACTAAGATATAGACCAAGTCTAAGTTACTGTGAACATTAGTGTCTGGACACAGTTAAAGTTTTACATGAATAAGGAAAAAAAGAAAGAGAAATCATAGAGTATACATTGTGCCTCCAAAAAAGCTTTAAAATCCAGGAGGAAGAATTAGAGTAAGTACACACATTGTGAAATTATTAATGAACTTCCTGCCTTATTAAAAACTGTTATGTATAATCATACAACTTATGATTTTCAGCTTAACAACAGAAAATTCAGTGCTGAAGAACAAGCAAAAAAACAAACACCTCAGACATTAATAGTCACTGCGATTGAAAATCACCTTCCAATTTTCTGGTAACAAAGGCACAAACAAAAATTATTACAGGCTGAGTAATTTACAGTGTTTAATAGAATTGAGTACCATTCTTCATGAGAAAGATTTTGTTCCCCCATGCTGCCAATGACTCCTCGAGATGTCGCACTGACAAAACTAAACATGATTGAGAACCTCCTTATGAACAGACATCATTTACGCCATTCTTGCATGCTCTTCACAGTGGGTCATCGCCACAAGGCAAAGAACATTATGAGCTGTATAAAACCAGTTGATCAATAATGATGATGGTGAAGACATCCATCCTTAACACTTGGTCTGTGCCAGTTCCCATTTTATGTTTCCTGTGTATGTTCTAAAAAAAATTCTTGCCACCTCACTGTGAGGCAGTTATGTTAGCATTCGTTTACAGTTGAAGACAGAGACACAAGACACTAGATTTTTCTAAAGGTCACACAGAAAACAGGATCCCAGCAATTTCACTTTGTGGCGCATGTTTTACTTTGTAATTTATAACTCTTCTTTTATAGAACATCTCCAGAAAGCATGGGAGGAAATCACCATCCATACTGCTTATCAAAATTATCATACTCCTCCAAAATTTAAACTCTCCAGCACACCATTAACAATTTCTCTAGAGGTTTTTCTAGCATTTTCTTTGCTCTACTATTATTAGAAAATCTAATTTTGCTTTTAACCACTAGAAAGTTAGATTCCAGATTTTTGTAATTCTGCTCCTGACCATTAGGTCTAAAGGTTCTCTCATAACATGGGTTAGGTAGGGACCAGAAGTTGTAAGGAATTTGTTTCCATTTTAACTGTCCCCTAAAGATAACTATATCCCTAGATCTTACTGAGTGTAATTAGAACTTTGTTTAACCCAAGCTGATTGGGGCAATGATGGTGAGCCCATTTGCTTTGGAAAATTGGTTCCAGCCACGACTGATGAATGAATCCCACATGTGGTAAATATCAAAGTTACCCTGGCCCCGTGGGTGCTGCTGGGAGAAGCCATGTGGGAATGGTGAGCTCGATGTTAATTTTAACTCCAGACAGAAAATATTTCCAATGCCAGATGGATTTCTACACCTCTGAGCTGTGAATTTTGAGTATGACTGATACCTCTCCTCTTTGCTCAGCTGACAAATAAATACAATGCATCAATCCAAAGGCTTCCTGTTGGCAGTTTAAAATACTGCTTCTGTGTTGTTGTCACTTTGATCATGAGGAAAGTATTTCTCAGAAAAGAAACAAACAAGGAATTGAAATGAAGTGGGTTAAAAAAAAAAACAGCCTGCAAGCCACAGCATAGACTCATTTGATCAAACATTACAGTTTAGCTCACATTTAGAACCTTTAGTTGAGGGAGCAGAATTCCTGATATTCATCCTACAGCTTAACCTCCAATGTAAGCATAGTTGGAGACAGGGCATTCTGTAAGTAACAGTAAGTGAGATTACAAGGGCAGGTCTCTAACCGATTAGGAGCCCTGTCCTTACAAAAAAGAGCCACACACTGCAGAGGGTGAAACCTGCTTCTCAGAACCTTGATCCTGGCTTTCCCAACCTGGAGAAGAAAGAGAAATAATATTTGTCTTCTACCACCCATCCTAAGGAGTCTTAAAGTCATTTTAGCTCCCATTTCAAAATTAAATCTCAGTTAATATTTTATTTTTTATAAGACCTTTATGGGAAAATTCAGGTTTCAAGTACATCCGGCTGACTTCCTAAATAATCTGGCAAACTCTACATCATCTGCCAAATCAGCAGCACACCCAGGAAGCCTCCTACACAGGGTCAAATGTATAGTCCAAGTCCCTTATTTGTACATAACCTAAAATGGGGGGGGTACATTCCCTTACTTGTGTGACCGTGAACTCTTGATTGGCTGAGTTTTCAGCAAATCCATTTGTTGGCACAATTTATTGAAAGTAGATGTAAACAACTTATGGTAGCAAATTAAAAAAAAGTCCCCTCACCCCCCCCCAAAATAAAAATCACATCTGGAGTGAAGAAGCACACACTTGCTATAATTTGTTGGAATGAATTTTCCCTTCCTTCCTCCTCAGTTTCTGTTTCTGGACCTTATATCTAAAGCTCAATGCTCTTTCAAGGTACCATCTTGCAGAGTAACACTGCAAGTACCTCTAGCACGTAACAAGAAAAACATCCTGTTGGCTTTAAGCTGAGATATTTGATTATTCATCTACAGAGCAGCACCATTCCCAATAGTACAAGACGCTAACTTTTCAAGTGTTTATGTTTTCCATCTCATTTGAAACTTAGCATTAATTGAAGAAGATGACAACATGTTTATAAATGTATACTATATTCACTGAATAGTAATATAAAATAGGTAATGCTATCCTGTCAATTCTGTGTCAAATCAGTGGAGAGAGGCATGAAAGGATCTGCATATATAATCTCTGCCCATTGTCTCCAAATGCACACCTTTCCTCTGGCGTCAAGACCGTCAGGCTTCATCATGCAATGGGATGACTATCCTTCCAGCTCTCCTCATCTGGTCTTGCAGCTGTTCCCTGAGTGTCAGACACATTTACTTGGTATGGCTAGATCTGGTTCATGCTCAAATCCAGACTGTCTGGCACCTAACAAACCACTGGGAGAGCTTGAGGTAGTTTATCTTTTAAAACCTCTCATAGTTAACTCACCATTAAAAGCCATAAGGGTCCATACACTTGGTGGAAATTAATGCCTGTCTTACTTGGCATCTGCAATGATTAAAATGCCTGGGCAGGGCTTGGGGTGCATCTCAGTGGCCGAGTGTTTGCCTCGCATAAAAGAAAATGAGATTCAAGCGGAAGCACTGCAAACAAAGCAACAGCACAATGCTGCGCACACTCGATTCCCAGGTTCTCCCTTGCCTTTGTACTACATTGATCTCCATTGTAAATGTTCCTGAGAGGCTTACCTGGACGAGGGTCAGTGGCTTTAATTTTCCTCACCACGCTTCTCAGTAACAAACTCACTTCACAGTCACTCTGCATGCACTTGAACACACAGTGACTGGACACTGCTCAAGTCGAATTGGACCTCATTAGCTGATAAACTCCGATGTTTTTATTGTGCTGAACTTTATCCCAGTGTATGATTCTTCAAATTGTGAGTCCAACCCACAGAATCAAATTTATCACAATAAACACGTCACAACTCAAAACCTCTGATAGACAGCAACCTCGCCCTACCACCTTAGCCTGCAAGGGCCCCGAGACATGCTCTTACTTTAAGTCTGCCGGGATCTCTTCTCTTCCTTTCCCACCATGAGCCATCTCAATTAAACGTTTGAGAAGTTACAAAGGGAAACTGTCCAGCTTTGCTGTTGCACTCCTCAGTCAACGGCGAATGAGCAGCTTCCCATCTGCTCATTCACAGGGCACCACTGCTGTGCCAGGTGGGGCTGGGCCCTGCCCATACTGTGACATCATGTGTCACCTACTTATAGACGCAGCCTGTGACACCTTCTCCACACTGAGCACTCAGCACATACTATGCCTCCATCTTTCCTAGTCAATGCTACTACAAGGCCAGCATGACTTCCTTCTTCTTCCTTCCCAAGTTCACAGATCAGCCACCTCAACATATGATCTCCACCCTTTCCTGAGGAACTTTCACTTTCTCACTTAAAAGAGAAAATACTTAAGTAATTCTCTTTTGCATACTGAAACCACAAGTAAAATAAGGATCACTCATTAAACATAAGCACTGTGGCTCAAAAAGTCAGTCAAATAACTGGGATAGCTGCGAAGTATTTAAAGCGTGGAAAGTGTATACAGGGTGGTTAATAGCACAGTATGAGCCATCATAGTCATCATAACAGAATATCATGTGATTTCAAATTTATAAATTGATATTTTGAAACTTTTCTGGTTAATATTTTTTGTATCATAATTGACCAGTATCACAAAGCTGTTTCTCAAGGTTGGATGTGATTATTGACACTGTGATTCAAAGCAGCTGAGTTCTCAAACTGTAGTGAGAATTTTGGTATCTCATGGAATATGTTTTCGTTTTAATCCCAGGTGTGTGGATATGCAGCTGCTTTACAGCAGCTGACTATGATTTGCCTTGTGCTCTGACAAGGGTTTGATTTGCCAGCTCTGGACAGTTTCCACAATTGTGTGAAGTCGGAATTCTGGGGACTTTTCGGAGGGTATAAAAATGCTAGGGCTCAGAGCGGTGTGTGGGTTGTTGTTGGTTCATGGTTGCTGTTGGTCATGATTGTCTAAGTTGGCATGCTTAATGTGCTCATGTGCTCAGTGATCCCAATCAGCAGAAAGTAGGCTAATGATAGTGTTCCCATCTTTCTGACCCCTGACTTTATTCTGGGATATCTTTCCCTTCCTGTCTATCCTTTTCTTCCCCTTGTCTAGTGTTAGGAGATTGAAAGGGAAGAAGAAAATAGGTGGATAAGGGTGAAAGAATGAAGAACCCACAAAGTAGCTAACCCCCACTAGAATGGGTCCCTTAACACATCCTACTGCAAGAAAGTGGAACGTTAACTGTGTTCGTGAACATCCACTCCTCCACAAGTAGGTGACTGCTTGAATAGAAGGAGGAGATTCTTAGGTGATTCAGCTGTCTATGAGGTGCCCATGGTCCAGTACAGAATCACAATAAAGTCACTGATTCAGCAACGAATCTGCTAGAAATGTTTTCTTTGGTCCACTACTCGCCCCTCTGTTTGGAATAAGTCAAAATAAACTCCCCAGTAGATGTCACATAATAACCATGATGATTTAAGCCACAAATAAGGAGACTAATATATATGTGGTAGCCCAGCCACACAACTAAGCTACCTAAGAAAAATATGGCCAGTACCTTGAGTATATTGTAGGGGACAAGAAGAGACAAGTAAATACAGGCTCCATCATACCTCCTCTCTTCCCTCTGCAATCTTTTTCCTCAAGGGTTGAAAAAGCCCTTCTCTTTCAGGAACCCCCATGGTACCAGAAAAAATCCCTAATCCACAAGGTCTTGATCAACTGTCATGAGATAAAAAAATCAAGCAGAGTTTTTCTCCCTTATTTCATGTTTCTGATAAAAGAAGTCAGAGATGCTCAGAACAATTTGGTGGAATTTACAGAACTGACTCCCAACACCATCATTTCTCAGCAATAACCCAGACTACTGGCTTCCATAGTCACCCCTCCAAACCCACTGTAAGCAGCCTGACTTGCTATTTAATCTGATCCAGTTCCTTGCTCTTAGGACCTGCTATGGTTTTGCAGCTTTGCACTTTAGTGGTCGTCCCCTTAGGGTAGGGAATATAATATTCTTCCCTTTAATTGTGTCTTAGTTGGGGTTTTAAAGCTGTGAAGAGACACCATGACAAAGGCAACCGTTATAAAGGAAAACATTTAATTGGGGCTGGCCTACAGTTTCAGAGTTTTAGTCGATATCATCATGGCAGGAGACATGGCAATAAACAGGCAGACATGGTGTTGGGAAAGGAGGTGAGAGTTCTACATCTAGATCCACAGGCACCAAAAAAGACTGTGCCACACTGGGTGGAGCTTGAGCATCTGAGACCTCAAAGCCCATTCTCACAGTGGGCACACTTCCTCAAATGATGCCACATCTACTCCAACAAAGCCACACCTCCTAATAGTGCTACTCCCTATGGGCCAAACATTCAAACACCTGAGTCTAGAGGAGCCATTCCTATTCGGAACAACACAAATTGACACAGCACATTTTTCCTACATGGTTTTCTTCTCTTTTTACCTAAACGGTTTTGAAAAAAATCCTCCCCCCGTTTTTGGTTGTTTGTTTGGTTTTCTGAGACATGGTGCTATTAGGTAACACAGGCTAGACTTGAACTCTTGATTCACCTGCCTCAGGCACATCATAAGTGTGCCAACAAGCTTTTCTGTTACCCTCCTCAAGTCATGGGGTTTTGCTGAGGATCTTCAAGAACAGCGGTTCTCAACCTGGGTCACAATGTCTTTGGCAAGCCTCTATCTCCAAAAATATTCACATTATGATTCATAACAGTAGCAAAATTACAGCTATAAAGTAGCAATGAAAATAATTTTACAATTGGAGGTCACCATAACATGAGGAACTGTCTGCAGTAAAAGGTCACAGTATTAGGAAGGTTGAGTTTGGTTAATGCTCTTTGGCTCTCATTAAGTGTCTCCCTCAAGAGTCAGCTCCCTGTAAGGCCATAGATCCATTTAAATGCCATCTGACGGCTTTTTAAAAAACCCACTATGGCCATGTTTGATGAGAGATTCAGGGTTTAAATCTTCAAATCTCCAGGAGCCAGCTTATCTTTTAAGCCTCCTGACAAGAGCGAACTGGACTTTCATCTCTTGTGGCTTTAGGTTACAAATCTGACATGTCTAGTTTCTCCAGCATTGTAAAATCATCTTGTTTTTAATAGTCCTCTCTTTCTTTGGCCATTACTACTATTATCCTACATATCTTAAAACAAATTCTGTGTATATTTGGAGTTTTGAAAAACTCCATACAGACGTTCTATATGTAGGACATATAGGAAAACATGCACAAAACGTTGCTATCTAATATATATCCTCTTGCATATTTTTCTGTGCCTATGACAGGAGCAGCTAAATGTGCTTATTTAACAAAAATCTCAAATTATCTTAGAAAATTGTGGAATACAATACTACAACCAAAAGCAACTTGGAGAAGAAAGGGTTTATTTCATCTTATAGTTTATAATCCATCAGCCATGGAAGTCAGGCCGGGAACTCAAGGCAAGAACTGAGGCAGAGGCCATGGAAGAACACTGCTTACTGGCTTGCTCAGCCTGCTTTCTTATACCAGCCAGGACAGGACCACAGCCAACGTGGGACTCGCCAATGTGACCTGGGCCCTCTCGCATCAATCATCAATCAAGAAAATGTCCCACAGGCCAGTCCGTGGGGGGAATTTTCCCCAACGATGTTTCTTCTTCCCAAGTGACTCTAGCTTGTGTCAAGTTAATGTAAAACTAGCTGGAATACCAGTAGTACACAATCTTCTTCATTTCAGCCCTGTGCTTGTTCATCGTCTGTACCCTCTGACCTGCACCTCTGCGTTCTTAAAATGCTGGAACTCAGGCTGCAAAATAAGAGCTTAAATCCCATTTTGCTGATCAATTAAAGCTTGTGATCTCTGTGTGTGCCGAGAAGTAGCGTTCTTGGAGAGAGTTAAGAGAGAAGGGAAAAATCAAATTGTAACACATCTTGCATTTTTCTCAGTGCTGGAAAGCACGGAGCGTTTCTTCCTTTAGAATTCTGATTTATTTTCAGCCTTGTCCAGGAACTACTGGGAGTTAAAGTAGCACATTGCTCATGGGCCTGGCCCTCAGTGAAGAGTGAGCCCTGGACTATTTCATTTCTCACCAGTCGCTGTTCCCTGTCTCAGCGAAAGAAATCACAATTCACCCCGTCCCTGGCTCTTCCAGGCAGAAGTGGAACAGTGCTTCCTGTTTCTCTCAGCTCGGCGTAAGATCAGAATCTGCGAGCACGGGGCCAGCAAAGTGTCATGGCGTAAAGCTGGAGCTGGAAGCAGCCTGAGCTTAGGCAGGTCTTCCTGCTGCCTCTGTAAGATACTGGAAAAAGGCAGCACAGACGTGCACTCTCAGG
This sequence comes from Psammomys obesus, assembly GCF_907164565.1. Taxonomy (NCBI): domain Eukaryota; kingdom Metazoa; phylum Chordata; class Mammalia; order Rodentia; family Muridae; genus Psammomys; species Psammomys obesus. Next base: position 1,786,660 of record NW_026585504.1, read on the forward strand.
ACATGGCTTTGAAACTTTTCCCCCAGAACATTAAATGTGACATGCACAGGCCACTCTGTCCCACTGCAGATGCAGGGAACAGCCAAGGCCACAGTGATCACAGGTGTTGCCGCTGACCCTGCACTGTGCTTTTGGCCAGCTTAGCGAAGAACTGATCCTCCTTGTCTTGGGAATTTATACTCACCCATTGTGGAGGCTAAAGGTGTGTAATGATGCTTTAAAGGATGAGGGCATGGCTCTGCTGGGGAGGGGAAAGAGGGAGAAAAGAAGATTGCAATTCCAGCAGTCTGGAAACAGGCAAAAGAGGACCTCAAAGTCATTCTAAGCTACATACAGAGCATGAGCCCAGCCTCTGTGACATGAGATGTTGCCCTGGGGGTGGGAACTGAAGGAATGACGGAGGAGGAGGAGGGATCAGTGTGCTGAGAACTGTTAAAACTTCAATTAGAGCTTCAGACCTTTGCTATTCACATGACACATGGCATTCCTAGTGTGGTAAAAACTTCGGTTTCTTAAAATCCCAGTTATGTTATACGACTGTTTTTGCTTTAGTCCCAGGTGAGGATATGGGCTGCTTCAGGTTGTCCACAGACACTGAGGATGGTTTGTCTAATCCTCTAGGAGGATTTTTTCAGCCCCAGATAGTTTCTGTTTGGAGTTCTGGGGACTCTGGAGAGGGTATAAATGTGAGAATCCCAGGTGGTCCTGTGCAGGCTGCTGCCCCTGCCCCTGCCCCTGCCCCTGCCTCTTCCACTGCTGCCTTTGCTGTTGCTGCACTGCTGGTTTGCTGGTTGGATTAAATTTGCCCCAAGGAACTCGGCATCCCTAATCATCAGGAAGTAGTCTAAAGAGGTCTATGCCCCTTTCTCCTCTAACCTTCTTTCTGGACTACTAAGTGTTGGGGTGTTAGAAGGGATTGGGGTGGGGAAAGATGGTGGTAGATATTGGAACCCAATAAAACATCAAAAGCCCTGGCTACAACCCAGAGCCTGGTTAGGGTTTGAGGCTCTCAGGCCCAACACAGACTGGCGGGGTGGGTGTGGGTGAAGTCAGATGCTCTCCACAGATTTACAGGCAGCTGCACAGATGATTTGCTGGTTTCTCTGGAGCATGGCTTCCACATCACAGCTGACTTCCCACTGTTTTAGAGGCTCAGGGCAACCTTTGTGCAACGATATAAACTAAAAACCTAACTAAACATCTGCCTTAACATTTGACTTAATTTCCAGTTGTATGATGACACCTCACCCAACCTGCTGAAGTGTTGAACATCCTTGGTCCACTGTTGTTCTTACTGCTGTATGCTACCCTCTTGTTAGGCACTTGGTAGGCAACTATCACAGCATCACACAGCTGTGCTCCTGTACTTGCCATTTCATTCAACAATGGACTCAGCATATCTATGCCAGCAGCTAGGACAGGCCAGGAGAAGCCAACAGTGGTTCCTCTGAATGAAATGTTAAAAGTCCTTGTGTGTATTCACATCTGTGCATGTGTGTTCCATACATGTATGTTGTTCAGTCTTGTACATAGCTACTGGTACCTGAATCTGTCCATAGGGAGGAGCTAACTATTGAACTGAAGAGGAACCTTTGCTAAATACTTAATATTTTGATGGTTAAACCTTAATACCTGAACAATTTTTCAGTTTATGGAATGATGTTGGCCAAGAGAGAATACAGCCAAGAGGGCTAATGCATCTTAAAATTAGGAAAATTTCAGAAATAGAGGCATAATCACATCGATTTTTTTCTCTAGTAAAAATTTAGTGGAGCTGAAATTGGCTCCTCCACACTAAGACAGTGTTGCCCAAGTAGAATCCACAGAAGTGAACTAGTTTTCGCGACGAGAAAAACACTAGGTGTGGTTACACAAATGCACTGTTGGCTTCAAATACCAGGGAATGTCATTCCTGAGCAAACATTTGAACTGGCACTGTATGACTCAATGTGAATCTGCACCGCAGCATATTTTGTGGTGTTGTACACTCTTGCCCTGAGGCATTTATCTTATAATGTACAGCACTTGAAGCAAAGTCAACATCCATTATTACTGTGCACTCATTTATGTGTGCATATATTCATGCAAGAGTGGTGTGCGCATGTGTGTGTGTGTGTGTGTGTGTGTGTGTGTGTGTGTGTGTGTGTGTTTGTGTGTGCACGGGTTTATGTGCATGTGTGTGTGTACATGTGGGGGGTGTTGTGGTAAGAAACTCCAGGCACAATATTACAAAGAGTGATCCAAGCCCAACTTCCAGGTCCATTCTTCATTCAAGAAAGCTAAAGCAAACCCTTCTTTCAGTCCTGGATTTTTTGTCCTAGGCATACCTTCTTCACTTTCCAGTGCAATGCAGTTAGCTTGATTAAGCACTTATTGTGCATATTAAGAATCCTTCCGGAGCTACTCTGGGAAACTTAGAAAGATGAACAAATGATTATAATCAGGTCCCTGGCTGATGGAGTACGATGGAAGGTGCAGGAATTAATAGAAACATGGTGCTTGCCAGATTTAAGGTCAAAACTTTTCTGTTATTAATCTGGCATACATCCCAACTAGTATAAATTACTTTGATCATAGCTGACCTACCATCCTAAAGGGAAAAACAGTCAATCTAGCACAACTGCAACGTGTAATAAATGCTGTGCATGTCTTAGTTAAGCTTTTATGCTTTGGTCTTGTTGAATTTTGGAGACAGGGTCCCCTCATAAGGCTTTACACCTACTATGTAGTGCAGGCTAGCCTCAAAGTCATGATCCTTTTGCTTCTGCACCTAAGTACTACTATCACAGTCTGGTGCCACTATTTCTGGCTCTAAAGTGTTGCTTTAAAATTTTTTTTAGTGTAGATCAATAGGTCTGTGTTTATCTCTTTAGTGTCTGTTTGGGGAACTGAACATGCAGCCTCGTGCATGTCGGGCAAGTTCTCTACCACTGAGGGATGATGCACTAGGCCCTCTCCAAAGTATGTCTGAGGCAGATGTTTTTGTGGTGTAGATGTTGATGTGTGAGTCTTCAGATGTGGAGACAAGATGCAATCACTTTAGTCTCAGGATTTTCCACTGACAGTTCCCTCCACATGGAATACCAATGCTTTGAATTTCCTAATCATTGGCTCCTTCGCAAACACTTCTCGAAACACTTCTCTGATACTAATAAAGTAGATACCTCAGTCTCCGTAAGACATTCATCTAAGAGTCAGTCCACATGACAGGCACACAGTAATCTAATCAACATTTACAGAGAAATGCAAATCATAACTCTTCTGAGATTCCTTCCCACCCCAGCAATCATGGCCTTTATCAAGAAAACAAATTACATCAAATACTGCCAAGGTTTTGAGGAAAGGGGAGCCCACACATGGTTAGTGTGGCTGTTATGGGTGTCACCAGCTGGTCTCTGGCAGGATTTAAGGCCCATTCCACATGAGAGAATTCATGTCGATTACTAGAAACTTGGGCAAAAGCCCATAGCTGGGGAGGTGATGGGCATTGGGGTGGGGAAAGAATGCTATTGTTATTTTGATGAATTCACACAGCATCAAGCTGCCTTGTTTTGTTTATATTCCTTACTGTTCTCGGTCTCGACAGAAAAGAGATTAGCTTCCCTTTGCAGTAAAGGGCAGTGAAAGCAGCAGCTCATGGCTGCTTAAAACGCTGAGAATCCACGGACTGTTGGGTGTTCGGCACTAGCAAAGGGTCTATGCTTCTCCCGCCACGGTTCCGGCACAGAGGAGGAAGCAGAATGGCCGAGCTGTGTGATACAGAGGAGGGCTGCAGAAAGTAGTGTTCTGGGCACCACATGGACATTGCAACAACAACAAAATCTCACAGCTGTTATATACACTGGGTGTGTACACAGCGGGGCCTGTCCACAGTCAGTCAGTCATGGGGCGGGGGGACTTCACAGTGCTATTGTCTTTCAGGAAATACTGGCTGTTGGTGAATGTGGAGGAAGGAGGAATCATTGTCCTTAGTGTGTGTCTACTGGTAAGCCTAAGAGGTTCTAATGGATAGTTCCATACCCATTGTCAGATGACGCCTTGTTAAGCTCAGTGAATCACAAATCAACACCAAAGAACATGAACGTGGGAAGGGGCTTGCAGGGAAAAGGGGCATTGGTGGAGGTGTGAGTAGGAAGTGACAGTATAATCAGAATGCATTATATACATGTAGAGAACTGTCAAAGAATAATTCACAAAATTTGAGACTACATGGGGAGCTCTTCAAGAATAATTCTATTTATTCCTTTAGTTTTATTTATTTTGTTAGAAATGGATTTTTATACAATACTACAGTTTGCCCTTCCACAGCTTCTCCTAGATTTATTTAAATGTCACTCATTTGTTCATCTATTCAACAACTGACTGTTCATCTCTTGCATATCAGGTACCTTCCTACTGCCTCAAGAGTACAGCGATTACCAAAATAGATCTCTCTTATGTCTGAGGGTTATGAATGGGTTGATGGGTAAATGTCAATAACATGCAAGGAAATAATTCAATAATTCAGTATTAGGCCCACCCAGTAATAATTCATCTTAAGTCATGATTCCTAATATTGAAAAAATAACACTGGTTAAGATCCTAATGGTAGAGGATCATTCACTGTGGTCCCTTCATTTTCTAAATAAACATGCACAGAGAGTTTTGCATGTTCTTCTTGGATTTTAAATCATCCAGCCTTCAATATATGCTGTTAAAGACATGTTCATCTGCTATCCTTTTACAGATGAGAAAATGACAGCACATAAAGGTTATGCCTTAGATTGATGGTGACTGAGGCCAGATTTAACCTGGCTGGTTCACATCCAAAGTTTATGCTACCACACTCTCTGTCATGATGCCACCTGGTTCCTGGGAGAGCTAGCATCACTAATCAGGATGCCTATGAGATCAGTGTAACCAACCTTCCTGCGTACAGTAAAAGCCTCTGTATTACCACCAAAGGGAACTTGCCAGCCCACACAGCTGTGTCTAGTGTCAGCTGCAGTCAAGTTTCATAAGACAAATGTTTTCTTTTCACTAAGGTGTCATTAATATTCAGTGAGATATCTACGTCTTAAGTTAATAATTCACTGAGTTTAGTGAATGCATATATTCATGAACGGCCCATTACAAGATAGAGATCACTGCTAATCTTGAAAGGAAGTTTTCCTTTTTACCCATTTTTGGACAACTGCACACATTTTACTTGGTCTGATACATATTTCTGCAGCAGTTTGAACAGTGAATGATGGTTTTGATTCCCCGTAAATGTCTGACTTGTCAGACCTAACCAACAATCATATTTGAAAGAAGTATCAATCATATTTTCAACAACAAACTGCAATCCTGGACTTCTCTGACCTCTTTTTATCTATGCGATCTATCTCAAAGTGTCAGTCATGCTCTGTTTTCACTAAATACACCTGGTTTTACAGCTATCTTGGTGCCCCAGGAAAGACACAAGCTCCTTTGCCTGTCTGTCTGTAATGTAGAATATCACTACTCACAACTCACTAAACAAATGCAGCAGGTCTATCTGTCTAATCACCAAAGAACATGGCCCATGAGCACCGACACTAGACATGTAGATAAGACTAGCTATTTCCACACTGATTTGCTCGGGCGGTCTCTAACTTGATAGACAGGTGATAAATCAGAACAAATACTAGGCCATGATATTCAAATTCTCATATGAATATAAATCCTCTGAGACTCTTCCTCAAATACAGATGCCTACTTCCTAGGTTTCAGCTGAGCCTGACATGTTCTATGAATCCACAGATATGCTGTTGATGATGCTCAAGAAAGAAGGCTTAAATATCTCTCAGAACTGGAAACAGGATAGCAGAAGTAGCTGAAGAGAGGGAGCGGTGTTGAAGAATGAGCATGGAGAGAAATGAGGGTATAGGGCAGACTGGGAAGAGGGAACAGGAGGACAGAGTGCTTACAAAGAGAAGAGAAACCATGGGTGGGGATATCTCTGTGACAAGTTGGAGACCTAAGACAGGGTAGGCTCCTGGAAGGAAAGGGGAGTGACTCTAGCTGAGACTCTTAATAGTAGGGGTCAAAGAGACTGATGAAGACCCTCCCCCTAAGTAGACTGGACTCCTAGTGGAGAGAGGGGAGTACCAACCCACCCTCAAAAACTTCAACCCAAAATTTACCCTGCCTACAAGATGTGTAGGGATAAAGGTAGAGCAGAGGCTGAGGAATGTCCAACCAATGCCTGGCCCAATCTAAGACCACTGGGAGAGAGCCAACTCCTGATATTAATGATACTTTACTAGGAAATTAGCATTGCTGTCCTCTGAGAGGCTCCACCCAACAGCGGATTAAAACATGATGAGACTCACAGCCAAACTTTGGGTGGAGCTCAGGGAGTCTTGTGGAAGAGCGGTGGATAGAAAGATCCAGACAAGACATGGCCACCAGAAAAAGACCAAGAGAGACAACTAACCTGGGCCCAGGGCTGCTTAAGGAGTACCAACCAGGGACCATGCATGGACTCTTACACATACATACACAATGGGTGGCTTGGCCAACATGTGGGTGCCCTAGAAAGGGGAGAGGGGGCTGTCTGTGACATGGACTTTGTTGCCTGCTTTTCAATCTCTTCCCTCTGGCGAGGCTGCCTCACAGGGCCACAGGAGAAGAAGATGCGCTAAGTCCTAATGCAACTAGATGAATGTACTCCTTATCTGAGGAGTAGGGTAAAGTGAAAGGGAGGATGGAAACAGGAGGGGAGGAGGGAAGGCCTATACTCAGGATGTAAAGTGAATAGTAGTTAATTAATAAAAGAAAGAAAGAACCAAAGCCAATTCAGGGAAGTAGCAGGAAAAATTCAAATTTGTATTAAATAAACACATATTTAATACAAAATAAGTAATTTTTTCTCATTGATGTGAGCAAATATCTTTCAGGGTGTAGTTTAAGAAGCAGGGGCTGTCTGAGACACTGTTTAAATGCACCATCCATGGCACGCCTGGCAGCAGAAGCGGTGTGGCAGAGAGCTATGAAGATGCTCACATCTGTGAAGCTCAAAGGCAGAGAAAGAGGGGCATGCTGGCACTCATCAGCTTTCCTCTCCTTTCCACGCCGGGGCTTTGGCTCATGGTACCATCCACATCAATCCTCTTTAGAATCGTCCTTACAGATACACCCAAAGGATGCCTCACTGATGCCCAAGGCATTTCTTAACAGTCAAGTTGACAGTATAAAGTAACCTTCAGCAGCTTCTCCCCTAACCCTCCACCAAGGCATTAGACAGTAAATGAGAGCTCAAGTAAGAAAGTGTGTTATTGGCACAAACAAATGACTGTTCAACACAGGTTTTAGCAGAGTGTGAATATGAACTGTCACATTCCGAGTGCACATTATGAGGTTTCCTAGATGGGTTGGATCCTGGAAACTTTTCTTTGCAGAATATCTGAAGCATATACCCACCTCTCATAGGGTGGTAAGCACTCAGAAGCCCTTTTTCATCCTAAACTACAGGAGTTTCCTCCTTGAACTGATAATCTTCACAAAATAAAGAAAAACACAAGAGTGGGTACAGCTCCGTGACAAACAACGTGTCAAGTTCGTGCAGAGGCTGAGCTCACGCTCCAGCATGGCAAGAAAACAAAACATCCTTTTATATTTCTTATTTTTGTTTTGCTTTGCTTCTGTCTTCCTGAAGCAAGTTATGCAAACCAACAAGTTCAAACCAAACAAATACAAATTGTTCAAATACAAACAGGTTCAAACCAACAAGACTGAGGTTATCAACTTTTAGCGTGTTAGCCAAGAAAAGTGGATCTGGGTGGAAAGCAAGTCTTGCACAGTCCCAGCCATGTCTGCATATTAATTATGAGTCTCAGAGACTGATAAGGTCACTGTCTTCTTTTCCCTGCATGAGCAGGGGGCTGTTCAGCCTTCTCCCCAGTCTAGCTGGGAAAGCTGGGGCTTGTGTCTGACTTCTCTCAGCTCCTCCCTTCCCCCACTTCATCTCTTGCTAGGGATATGATAGCTGTTTGACAGCTCAGAGCTAAAGTTTCTTTCCAGACTGTCAAACTGCTCTATTCTACCAAGGCATTTAAACAGAAAGAGACTTTAAAACTCAGCACTTCTAGGAAGTCTGAGACACTGTGAACAGCAAAGGCTTCTCTTTCTGATGTGGGCTGTCCTCTCCCAGGTAATTTGTGTTGCTGAAGTCTGGCTTCCCATCATGTTATGACACACTCTCTCTCAGGTTTTCAAATGGACGGTTCTGATGAACAGAGCCAAAGCTTTGCAAAGTCTCATTCATTGGAAAAGATAGAAAGAAACACTGTGATAACTCTTCAGTAAATCCCCATTACTCTTACATCTAATGATTCTGTTTCTGTGTGATAATGAACCAGCTTGGTGGTGGTTCACAGAATATTCAAAAATTACAAATTCATATCCTGTCCCTTGTAAGTATCACAGGCAGGAGCGCATGCTCCAGACCAGTGAAGGCAGACACCTTTCATCATTAAGCTTCTCTTCAGAGTTGTTCACCTTCAGCATACTGGGAGCTTCTCTCATTTCATTTCAATCCTTTGAGTAGCAAGGATTACCACCCATTTCTTTTTTATGGGAAGGAAATCAAGGGCTTGCTTGCAATAAAAATGTTTAACCATATGTCTGAGACTTTTCTTCAAGCTGGTGAGCACCAGGAATTAGATTTGCTACTATGACCTTGTTTAATAAGGCAGCATTGACTGGCACATTTCTATTAAGCAAATGCATTTACATTAATATAACATTTTATATGCATTAATTTACATTAATGCATATAAAATGGCTGCTATTATAGCTATGCATGGCCTATAACTGACGGGCAATGACATTCTTGCCACAGCATTAAGATAACAAAGCTAGATCCCTCAAAACAGTAAGTATTTTGATGAACTGGATCCCTACACGTTTCGGTTGAAAAGTAAACTATGCTTTGGAAGAGCTGCTCACACTCCACACTCTTGCCTCAGTGAGAATTCATAGTAATCGCTAATGCTTTTATTGATCAGGCACTGTTTTAGGCCGGAGCCTCCAGACACTTCTGAACATATGAGCTCATTTAGTTTTGCAAAGCCCGTTCCTAAAGTAGACATCACAGCAAAAGCGCTGTGTCACAGTAAAGCAGCCAAGTGCTGCATTCAAAGTGTTACATGTTGAATTTTATACACCAAAACAGCTTAACTTCATTTCTTAAAAGACTAAAGGCTATTTTAACATCTTCAATTTTCCACATGGGCAGGGATGCTTACATAACCAGTAGCTGCAATAATTAAGTGGAAATCACATTAATGAATTTTGGTAGAAAAATACAAAATATCTTATATACAGTGAGTGTTTTTAAAATGGGTCTCTTGGAGCACTAAGAAATGTCTTTTGTTGCTAATGTCCTCTCCAGAGGAAAGTAATGAAACAGAGCCCCAGACACATGAGAGAAGCAGGGGAAGGAGCTGTCTCTCTCCAGAACTGTGGGTTAAGGCAAAGTTATCATTGTATTAGCGATAGTAAGTGCTTCTAGAATCCTCAGTGCTGCATGAAAATCGAGCTATATTTAGATAAGAAGTTACAGACAACACCGCTGTCCAGCGTTCTCAACCTTCCTACTGCTGTGGCCCTCTATCAAAATTCCTTATGTTGTGGTGATCCCCCATTATAAGATCATTTAGTTGCCATTTCATAAGTGAAGTTTGGCTACTGTTATGACTCATAATGCAAATATTTTGGAAGTTTGCCAAAGGGATCATGACCCACAGGTTGAAAAACATTGTCATATGATATTCCCATGTTACAGTATGAAGCACAAAAAGAAGGCTGCCTAACAGTGTCATGCCATTTGACATACCTGATTCTACCAAATACACCAAAGCGAGCCAAGCAAGCCAAATAAACTCATTATTCTTTACATTCTAGCTGTATTTCATTATAAAACCAGAAATGGGGACTAAACCAATCCAGCATTGATTTCTGAGGACTATTAAAAAGAGATCTACACCTCTGAGGATGTGAAACCATGGACACACGGTGTCCACTTACTGCCACTGGAAGGGAGACTGCAGCACTGGGCCTCATGTTAGGCTGCAGTGCAGCTTCCACGTACTTGTGCAATCAGTGCCCCTCAGAGTGTCACGAATCACATTTTCTCCATCTTCCAAAACCATGAGACCTGGAGATGCCATACAGCCTTGCTATCTACTGGCCAGAAGCTGCTAACTGTAGGTCAGGGACAGCAGATAGAAAAAATGATGTCAACTGGGGAAAAGAGGGAAAGATAAATCAAAGTCTGACGCTCTTGTCTCCAACCTGAGCAACATACCAGACCTGCAGAAAGTGGGGTGACTTCACCCAGGAACTGGCCACAAGCCAGGCTGAAGCAGAAGATCCACCCACGGTGGGTGACTGCCGTGGTCCAGCCAGGTACTCTCAGATCAGTAGCCTGTTTGGAGTGCTCGAGATGGCTGAGAGATGGGTCTGTGGACCCTTTCTGTCTACACTAAGACACCTAGCTATAGGCATTACCATTCACTACTACAAAATGAGCTTCTAGAATTTTACATATTGATATTCTCTACAATAAGATTTTCTTCTCCGACATCCTGTCTCCTTGCAAAGTATAAGTGACCCCACTGGGAAGAGAAAATAAGAATTAAATTGCAAGTCAATTAAACAATCTAATTACAATTGGACTGTCCATGAGTTCAGGGCATTTTTATCATGACTGACTAACTGAAATGTATCTGTGTTTGGCTCAAAGGTGAACACTTGTTAAACAAGGAATATGTTGTAGTTCTCACACAACCTACCATCCCATCAAGGCACTTTTCAGTTCCAGCTTTAAGGACATTTGCTTTCTTTCAAAACTAATTAAGAATAATTTCAAAGTCCTGGTCTCAAGAATGAGCCTAGGGATCCATTCAAATCCTTTTTATCATTCACTACAGAGAAATATAGAACAGATGTGAATTCAACTGGAGATGTTACACAAACCCAGACAACAGAATGTACCATGTAAGAAGCCATATTTGATCCTCAATGAAGGGACCAACAGCTCAACAACCAAAAGGGTCAGCTGTGCCCTCATCTGGAAACGACTTAAAGACATAGGTGAAAATGCTATGTGACTCATTCTTGTAGCAAATATTCTTCAGCTGAAAAAAAATGAATACATTGCTAATGCTCACTCATCCACAATAAAATCAGAATCCCCAGTGTTTCTGAATGGATGATTAATTAGAAGATGAAAATTGCTGGAGGGCAGGTTTTCCTAACTTTCAGGATGACATCACTTGTCAGGATCCATTTCCCTCACCATTTCAACCTCAGGTACCATCAAAACAATATGCTTTTTACTACTTATTTCTAGTTTCTATAGGAAGATTTGGTAAATTATAGATATTAATTTATAGATGGCATGGGGAAAACACCTTGAATTTGCTGGAGCTTTAAACATCCTGTCTTCATATACAAGCTATAGCAATAATACTTGATTTTAGTAACGAAAATAAAAACATCAGCATTTATCTCTTAATGTCATGAATGAGAAAAAAAAAAGAACTTCAAAAACCAGATTGTTTTCTGTTTCTTGCTCATGTCCTCCCAATCTACTTTTCTATGAAAATGATTCATTCTTTCTCTAGCTCATGTAGCAAAATATCTTCACAGTAGTTGAATATCCTATTCACTGTTCAACACTGATTAAAGGGTAAAAATTTTTCTGGACAAGACAGATATACCCAAATATCATGCATATTACAAACTCTTTGATGGCAGCTGTGTAAAATTCAGTCTGGAAAGTTACTGCTGTGACAGGCTACATCAGAGACAACACTTTTGTGGAAGGCAACAGGATGTCACCAGTTCAACCATTTTGCATTTTGAGTTTTAAAATCTGATTGAAGAAAGAAAAAGGTTTCAAAAAGTGGAAGAACCAAAGTATGTAAATGCTGCAAATAAATGTTCTAGAATTGAGCTGTACTGGGTGTTATCTTTTTCAGAGGGGCACTGGGGACAGACACCTGTGTTAATAGTTCCATGCTCAGCTAGAGCAACCTTGAAGCATCTCTGAAATGAGAAACTCCAGGATCTGCAGGAAGGTCATCAGAATCCTTGGCTGGTTGCAAATGTTTAATAAACCATGTGCCAATAAACTGGGATACTCAGATTAAAACCACTTTACTTGTTATTGATGATGAACTTGAAAACAAACAAGCAAAAACAAAAGCAAAGACTCAGACTGCTCACTCTTCTATCTTTATGTTGTTAAATGTACAAGTTTTAATAATTAAAATAAATCTTGAAGATATTTTTTGGAATGTAGGTTTATTGTGTAAACAAATACAATCTTTGTTAATAAGGGGAAACAAAGTAAGATTTAATAATTTTGAATAATAGGGAAAGGCAAAAAATGGAAAGATTAATGACTATTGTTTTTATAATTTAAGCATACATAATATTAAAATAAATATTTTAAAGCAAATTTACAAATATACACTCATAATAAGGATAAACATCCTAGATGTGGTCTGGTTATTTCAGAATCTGGCTTAATGTCACCATCAAAGGAAACACTTGAGTTAGACTTTCTCAATTTGAGCTAATTCACTGGGGAAAGTACTTTGTAAAATGTATACTGGATTTTTATTTCAGTTTTGGAAATAAAAAATGTATTAAAAGATGTAGAAGCTCCTGTTGGATGGGTTAATGATACCAAATGTGCCTGTTCTGGAGCACATTTGTTAGACACATTCTTTAAAGTGCTTTTTGTACTGATATAGGAAGAGGTTACTTTAGTCTTGACTTGATGATGGCAAAGCACTTGTTCTGGAGCTCTAGCTCCCTCCTGGCCTGCCACTCATTCAGACTTCTCCAGAACTCAGTTCTAAAACTTGGGGGAATGGACAGAGTGCACATACAGCTCATGAAGGCAAGGAAGCTGGCCATCCTCCACTCTTAGTTTCTAACCTCACGGTGGATCCTACTCCTCTTTCTGTAATTACCCTGTTCCCACAACAGCCACAGTGGGAGCTGTCAGAAAGGTTTTCATGGCAGATTATTTTAGGGGAAATTATTGAAGACAATGAATTCATGATAAGAAAAACAAAATCCTTTATTATGACAAATTCTAATATAGGCAATGTTGACAGGCTAATGTGTTGCTCCACGCTGTTTTTGTTCACACACACACACACACACACACACACACACACACACACACACACCAGTTTTAAAACATGGATGTCAATCTGCAGAGCTAGATGAAGTCTGTGCAGGCAGACTCAAGCAGCAGCTGCTACCTCATGACCACAGTCTTCATGGACCACCTTTCATGTGTGCAGCCTCATGAATCTTCATGATAAACTCATAAAACAGGCAAGGCTATTATCTCTGCTTAACAGCTAAAGAAGCACAGGAGGATAAATAATGGGCCCATTTTCTGTTAGGTTGTAAAATCCCAGAATACAGGGCCTCTGTATTGACTCATCTCTTCACTTCCTGTTCTCCTATCACAAAATAGGATCCATAATAGATAGTCCAAGAATAAAGACCTGTGAGTGAAATGAAAGCCAGCTGTAAGAGAAATACCATGTTTTCTTGCATGGCAGATGGAATTAGTGGTCTTGGTTCCCCCTCACTCTGGAACAGCACATTAGAGTCAAACAGACAAGCCCCACTGGCTTAGTGTCGCACCATGTGACTGATTTGGCCAATACAATGTGGAACAGCACTTGATAGGTGTGATGGAGAGGCTTAGTTGGCAGGGAGAATTCCATATATCTATTTGGTCCCTTGGCTTGACTACAGAAAGAACAGCCTCAGATTCATGCTGGCTCAGACCTGGAGACTGAATGGAAAAAGCTAAATCCAACTAAAAATTTGAGCCTATCTCAGCCAGTACCCAGAATACTTGAGCAATATTTAGTTAATATAGCAAAGCATAATCTCTAACTAAGATAATAAATGCCTACTATTATAAATGACTGGTTTGGGGGCTCCATTACACAGCTTTATTATAGTTGTGACTGACACAGAAGCTGATTCACAGTTTTCTTATTTAAACTTGTCAATTTCTTTAATAAGAAAATAATGTTTCTGTTGACAAGGCCAGACAGGAAAAGACATTTGGCTGACAGGTGAATAATCTCAATGTCCTTCTGGTAAGAGGTTCCTCAATATAATTTTAGATTAAAAGTCTTATTTTTGTTTTACATGAGTGGGTATCTTGCCTGCATGTCTATAAGTATACCATGTGTGCGCAATGCAAGAAGAGAGGCAAGAAGAGAGAGTCAGATCCCCTGAAAATAGAGGTACAAGTGGCTATGAGCTGCCATGTTTGTGCTGGGAGCTGAAACTTGCTCTTCTGAAAACACACCAAGTGCTCATAACCACTAAGCCATCTCCCCAGCCCCCAACATTAGATGTTTTAACTATAGAAATGAAAAACATGATCTCTATGTTTATACTTCAAACAGTGTAATGGGAAGTGAGAACAGTCATACAAACAACATCTTTATTCTCTACTACTAATGAAGACTAGTGGAGGCTTTCTGGTGAGCTGACAACAGTCTGAATTGCCGGATGCGTGGTGCTCTCACTTTTATGGAGACATTATGTAACTGACATGTAAATGATGTCATGTGCGTGCTTGGTGTTGCTCTTTAGTGGAAAACATGGGTGAGTTAATTTTAGTAGTATATTCTGCATATCCCAATTTTCAGAAAATTAGTCCAACCTCTCATTATCACCCAAAGCTACTAATTATATACTCTGCTATTTTTCCGCATATGACCATTCAAAGTTCAGAATGCATTTCACATTTGTATACTCTCAATTTGGCCTGGTCAAGTTTCAGAGTTGGCTGGGGTAAATGTAATAGTTTAGTTTTATGTTTAAACAATGTGGCAAATTGTCTGTCTCATAGTGTGCCTTTCCTATAACTACTGCACTAAATGAACAAAACTGCCTTTTAGAGTTCTGGAGGTCAAAAATGTAAAGCTGAAGTGTCCACAGGGTCAAGCTTTCTCTGAAAGCTCTGCCCACCTTCAGCTATTGTCATTGGCAGCACCACTCTAAGCCATCTCCATCATAATACCTCTCCTCTTGGGTTTAGCCAATGCCAGGGGGCCTAAAGGACATTTGCCATTGTTCTTTAGTCTTTCCTGGATATTACAAGAAGGGTTTTTTTCTCATTTCAATATTTAGGTATATTAGAAAAAAAGTCATCTTTTTCCAGATAATAAATCGTCTGTCCACAGGTTCTGGGATATAGGGCATGGTTATTTTATGTATGGTGTGGTTTGGAGAGACTGATGAAGTTCTGTTCCCAGCAACCAAACTGGCTCACAGCCACCTGTGTCTCCAGCTCCAGGAGAGACAACACTTTTGGCTTCCGCGAGCATCTGCATTCGTGTGTGCACGCATGTGAATGCACGCACACATGCACACAGACATGTAGACACAGGCATTAAATATTAATCGTAAAAACCAGGAACCAAATAAAAGCAGACTGTTTATAAATTGATACACGACTGGCTCTATGATGAATAACAAATTCAATAAAAATTCAATACACTGTGTATAGTGCTATATATTAATGCTAAAAGAGTAAACAGACTGCTCTATGTTATTATGACCACGCTCCAGAAAGGTGTAAATTGAAAACTTTGGGTAAAAATGTATAAAACAAGACTGATTTTATACTTTTACTGAAATGTAAGTTAAGGCAATTCTCTTAGAAAAATGCTTGGCCTCAATGGAGAGAGTAGTCATTGACTTAGCACTTACACCCCTGTCCATGTGTATTCAGCAGGAAGCATGGCATAGAACACTGAAAGCAAAAGCAGGTGGCTCCTGTGGCTGTTGTGAGAGTACCACACACTCAGTGACTTAAAGTAACAGAGGTTTATCTTCATATTTCTGAGGGCTACAAGCATAGCAGAAAGCTGGAAGCTACATAAATGATAGAAGATTGTCTGACACAAAAAAGTATACACAGGAAGAATTTATGTCAAAGTAATCACTTATTAATCAACATTTGTAGCTGTCAGGTGACATAATACAAATACAAATGCAATAGGTCAAATAAATCTCCCATCACCCTCTTTCCTTATCTTTAGCTTTATTTTTTTTTCATAGCGCCATTATTCTCTTCAGTGACTGTTCATTCATACATTTCCTCATTGTCACCGTGGTCCATAATAGCCTTGGAGATCCATACAAAGTCTTGTCTGTCCTAGAAGATAGGAAATGTGGTTCTACATATAATATTCACAGTGCACTGTTTGCTAATGTCTGTCTAGACTGGGATGTATGCCATACAACGCCTAAAGCATGGTAAGCTCCCAGTGGTCTTTTCAGCTCCATGAGGTCCATTCTAGTGCCAAGAGGAGTGCTTGTAGCTATCTGAATGTTGTCATAGAAAGACACTGTCTTAGACTGGCGAGAGCCCAACATGCCTGCTTCGCAGCTCAACCATCATAGCCCTGGGTTCTATGGTCTCTGCTGTTTTAACTGGGACCAAATGGCAAGTGCATGTGGCAGGGTTCTCTCTCCATCAGTCTATGTCTCACTGAAATGCCACTTGATTCTGAAGAACAGTAATAATCTTCTCAGTGCTCAACACAGTACAAAAAACACTGATAATTAGATTTTTTTGAGAGTAAATCAACTATACCTTATATTCAGTCTTTACTAGACTAGAACATGAATTGTGAACATTAGTAATGAAATTACATGAAAAAAGCAACAAATACCACTATCCACGGCTCTTCAGTGCCTTGGACAGGCAGCAATGTGTGTGGCGTCAGAGAGAGAGTGATTAAAGTGAGGTAATTTGTCTTACTTGTAACAGCTGGATAGTGGCATGGCTGAAAATAGACTCTTAACAGTTGACTTTTTAACACTGTGATTTCAGCTACTTAGACAAAAATGCTAACAAGCCCAGAGGTGTGACATTCCCCAAAACTAAGGAGAATCATTCTAAGAATGTGCTGCATTCACTCAACTAGAGTCAGGGTCGGTCGGGGTCTTCTTCACTTTAAAACAAGCAGTGTAATAGAACCAAGCATCTGATTTTAAACCTGAGAAAACTGGTTGAAGGAAGTCAGGTACTTTGTGTCCTTAATTTATAACAATGTTCAGTGGCTTAGAGTAGTGGTTCTCGACCTGTGTATTGCAACTCTCTGGGGTCAAAAGACCTTTTCACAGGGATTTGCCTAAAATCATTGGAAAACAGATATTTATATTGCAGTTCATAACAGTAGCAAAATTATGCTTATGAAGATGCAATGAAATAATCTTATGGTTGTGAGTCACCCCAACATGAGGAACTGTACTAAAGGGTCGCAGCGTTAGGAAGGTTGGGAACTGCTTGCTTAGAGTAGCCATGTCAAGACGTTCTCTCATACGGCTTACATGCCACACCTGGCTCTCTCACCCCTGGGTACTCACAGTGTAGGCATCTCGGCTTGATAGTTAATTTACAGTTGGTGAGCCCATGTTGGCCCACTGTCTTCTAGCTATCCTCCATGGCCATGTTATGTCCTCAGTTTGGACCCAATGTTCCTTGCCTGTATTAGATCCCCATTCAGGAAGCTACACGCTTAGCCGCCACATCTCCCTAGGTACCCCAATACTATGTTTTTTCCAACAGGGGTTGGTGTTCCTATCAATGACCTTAAGGAAGAACAATTCTAAGCTTCCATGCCCTACCTTGCAAAAGAGAAGGGAACAGTAGTTTAGAAAGCTCTCTGTCACCTTCCAATGGCTTCCATTTGAACGTACTCAGCATGATAAAGCACACTTTAAAACATCATTTTTTAAGGTAGAGAGATACCCCTCCCATAGAGAGCATTCCAACATCTACATAAAATAGCTGCAAATAACACTGAGATCATTAGCAACAACAGCAATGGGGATAATAAACAAACAGTGACCACTGCCTAAGTTGATCTCTGTTCCCCACATCTTGGAAGGATACATGTTTTTTGTAGTACATGTATACAAGCTCATGCATATGCATGTATGGACATGAGCACACACAAACTCACTCAAACACATATAAGTAAATGAATAGTTGAAACAATAATATTGAGAAAATAACCACGCAGTGGTTGTATTTATATTATTCTTAATTATATAACTGTTTTACATGATTCTAAATTATATAACCACTTCATGAACTGCTATTGCTACCAATAGCAAAGATACAAAAGTTTCTGGTTACTGATGGGCCAGGTTCCAGGTGACTCTAATTTTGGTGGAAACATCCATGTTTCAGAAGAAAAAGATACTGCAAAAATGGCCCTAATTCTTACTTTTTATATTGTCCAGTCATTTCTTCATTATAACTTTGTGATTCTTTGTACTAAGAGTTAGCCTATTTTGCCACCCTAATTAACACAAACTAGAAACCTACCTTAGCCTAAAAAAATGTGGTATAGCTGGTGGGGCACCTTTTTGGATGGAATCTATACATTAAGAGGCTTATTGTTCTGTCTGCTTTCACCAGGAGCACATGACCTGCCTGGGTCTTTGTGGGACATTTAAAGACCCTGGAGATAATTCTTGACCTGCCAAGAGCCAGCTGGCCCCAAAAGATACAGGAGATCCCAGCCCCATCAGCAACCCACAACTGAGCAGGGACTGATGCAAAAGTCCTCAGAGCTCATCAGCAAAACGTTGGGACTCCACGTGCCCACGTCTCGGGATGGTCACTGCACTTTGTTAAGAACACCGAGCTGTACCCCAACATGAGAACTAGACCCTGAACTCAGGATCTGAACACTCACTGGTGAGAAAAGGACATCTCCAAGTTTCAGAAACAGAATAAAGAGCTGCCAGGAATCAGAATGGGAGGAGAAGATATAGCTCATCAAAAATTTCTAACCTGGCCACAGAATCTTCAAGAAATATGGTTTGGTATAATATTTGGAACTAAAAGCAGTCATGATCAGCAGTAATTGTCGTTTTCAATGTCCGAATCATGTTTGCAAAAAGTTGTGGATTCTGCATGAAATGTATTTTGCAAAGAATTAAGATTTGCTTTAGAAAATTCTATTCATGATAATATTTCTGAAAAGGATTTTAATATTTTAATAGAAGCTTCAAATCATAGAATACTACCCTAGACCTGCCAATTTGAGATAATGAGGTCTTTAGTTTACAGTGCTCTCGAAAATTGGTATTTCCTCCACATATTAGGTCCTCAAGGATCACGGTCGAATATTTGTTTCAGGGGAAATGGAAGCAAGAAAAGTGAAATCAACTTGGGAATTTATTGCTTTTATGCTTCAGCTTGCTGCTTTTTAATCTCATGTTTTCATGTCAGCATCAGGAGATGTGATTCACACAGAGAACTGCAAATTGTTTGACATGCAAGGAAAAATTGGGGAAAATGTCAGAATGAATGTAATATTGATTGTACAAAGCAGAAAACTGTGGGATTCTGTCTCTTGATATAGATATGAAAATATTTGGCCCAAACTCTAAAATAAAAAATTTGCACAGAGAATTCATTCCACAGAACTACAACACCCATTGCTTTCAATGCAAGTTGACTGTCAATATTCTTGATATTAACATCTGCCTATACAGAAAACAAAATCAATGTCACATTTTTACTGGTAAATACAAAAAGTACATCAGATATGTGAATATGAACACATGAGTCCTAAAAAACTTTTTAAAAGATATTTTTAACTTAAAATCTGGGCAATGTTGTTTGGCACAGGGAAAGTACACACAAACCTTCTCAATGAGAAAGCAAAATCTGTCCTGCTGTCCATTAGAACAGGCATTCATATTTTACATAAGGCATGCACGAAGAGTTAACACTAATCCGCTTTGCAGATGAATAATCTCCAAAGGGTTGTCTGTTAATGGGCACAGCCATTCTAGGTGTTGAATAAAATTAACTTTACCTTTGAGTCCAGACTCTTCATATTTCACTGGTCATCACTGATGTTCAAACTCAGGTTTATGCGTGTTATATCAGAATTTGGGAGGCTGAGACAGGAAGATAAATTTGAGGCCAGTGTGGGCTACATAGAAAATTACCAGCCAGCCTGGGCTAAAGAGAGAGGTCTTATCTCAAGATAAACAAACCCAGCAAACAAAGTAAAAATAACAAAGCTATAAATACAGACGTCATATGTAGAAATAAGGAGACAAAGCCCTCAGAGAGGGCTTGATTGCATTAGAAAAAATTTCTAAAATACTATGAAGATTCAGTAAATTAAGTGCATAGAAACATGTATATACAGATATCACACACACACACACACACACACACACACACACACACACACACACACACATATATATATATATATATATTGAAATAACTTAATTAAAGGCGAAAGTGCTAGAGATGGAGCCTAGCAAAGAATGCTTGCCTAACATCTTGGTCTAATCCTCAATGCTAACAAAATGACAACTATTAAATGCTCTAAACAACACTTCTACTCAAGGGAGCTAACATATTTAAATGTATACTTGAGAATTTGTGCCCTGGTATAATAAATGATAGGAAAGTTGTATGCCTGGTGAGCACTGTCACCCAAAACTGTGGAACAAAGCAAACACAGACAGTGGCTCTCCCAGACACTCCAGAAAGGCAGCTTCCCTCCGTCTGGAACTTTTCTCATTGATTAGGTAAAATGACAGTTCTCACCCTCTTCGGATCAGAATCCAATCAAGAAGCGGCACATTTTAACCCACACAGTGCAGCAGAGGTTTGTGCCTGCAGTCCAGAATCTAAGGAAACTTCTGGGATTATACAAGGTTTCCATCTCCTAGAACTGACAGACGTAGAAAGCACAGGGCAGATGCAATCTGCTCCCACAAGCTTTATGGCTATTTAAAGGGCCTGCCAACATGAATAATGCACAAAAGTTATTTTTACTAAAAAACACTCTGAATTATACAATGAACAGCTCAGTGACGGCATAGGTGTTCCAGAAGTTAAATCTATAAAACAAACTTTCCTTATGGTTTTTCTTTTCTGGTTTTATAAGATTATTGTACTTGCTTAATTAGTAATGATTTTGTTTTACATTTCTAAAAAATTTGAAGCTGGGCATACTGGCACATGTTTTTAATCCCAACACTCAAGGAGCAGAGGCAGGCAGATCGCTGTGAGTTTGAATTGTCTAGTTCTAAAGCATTATATATAATATGCATTCTATATTATATAATAAATATATGCTCTACAGCACACACACACACACACACACACACACACGTGTGTGTGCTGTAAGGAAAATGTTTTGCTATAGGGCCAGGTATTAAAAGAGGAGAATAATACTGAGAATAAAAGTTAATAGTACAGACTAATATCATGTCATTCCTGAAAAATAATCCCTCTTTTTCACTGAAGAAGATGAATATACCTTAAGGTATTAGAGCAAACCTTCAAAGACAGACTGGGCAATGAAATAGCTCAGAAACAGACCCAGGCACAGGCTAAAACTGGTCACAAGAAGGCAGTAGCTCCTAACTCACAGGGAAAAGGTAAGGTTTTAAACAAGTAGCCCTAAAGGGATGAAAGAAAAGCATTTTTAAAAGGATCCAATTGTATTCTTAAATTAAAAAAAAATTAATTTAAGAATTAAAAAAAAAAGTACTGGGTGCTGACATGGCTCAGTGGGTAGAGGCCCTTGCCTTATAAATCTGAAACCTCAGTCAAATCCCATGTAAAAAAGAAAGAAAAAGAAGCCCAATTCCACAAGTTTGTACTTTGACCTACCCCATCCCATGCCACACACACACACACACTTTTAAAATGTAAATAGTATTGGAACAAAGAAACATAAATTAGAAAAATAAAATCGGAAAGTTAGATTCATACCTCTTGACAAACCATAGGCAAAAATACCTGATCCAAGATTTAATGTAAAAAAGGGAAGTGAGTGGAAGCTAACCATGCTGCTGAGGCTTCATTATTCAGAAACTCGGAAGGTGAGGATGAGGGCCAGGAGAAGCAGCCAGCCTGGGCTGGAGGGTGGGTGTCTCAAAACACAAAGCCAAAGCAAAAAGGAACAGCAATTAACAAACAAACAAACAAACAAACAAACAAACAAACAAACAAACCACAAGCCTATAAAGTAACTGTGCTAAAATTAGAAAGCACAAAGTAACTGTTCTTCATAAGCAACAGAAAATATGATAGATTCAATTAAAACCCAAAAGCTACATAGCAGAAAATGCCACAAAATCAAAAGGCAAATAAAAACACAGAAGGGGAAATTTTTTTGTGCATCTGTAATAGAAACCATAAAGGAGCTGAATTCCTCAGGCTACCTAAGGAGGGCGTGCATACTCCAGCCCATAGGACAGGACAGTTAGCCCAGGCATGGCAGAGTGGGGGGGGGGTGCTGTCAGCCTGACAGCCTGGTCTTCCTGAAAGAGTCTCAATAGAGTTCCAGTGAGCTCCACTGGAGCTTGAACAATCTGGAGGCAGCCTCTGTGGAGGTCTTTATCAAAAACATCAGTGTCCCAAGAGGCTGCCCCCAGTTGTACTAATGAGAGATGAGTAGAATTCTAGAGGATTTTGTCCAAACTGTCCTTCCAGTATTTTCATCAGTCTAAGAATGTTGCCTTTTGTTAAAATTGTCTTCAGAGTGTCAGCCTTAACTCTTGGCCTCAATATTTCCTCCTCTTCACAACACTGAAGCTGAGTTTTCACTGAGGCTGATTAATCACTGGCTGAAAACCAAGTAGCGTGTAGAGCCAAAACTCCAAAATTGAGACTTTACTGCTCTTGCCTGTAGAACAGTTTGTGTATGTGTGGTTCTATACAAAGCCTCACATTAAAAGAAAAAAAATCCTCATTGTATTTGGCGATGAAGATAACACAGTGATGGCTTGAAGAGCAGTGACTGGGCCAGAGGTGAGAATAAATATATTCTTACCTTCTTGCTGTATAACCTAATGTCCTTGTGTTCTCTGCTTCCCAAGGGCTGGGGTCTTGCAAGCCCATGCCACGTGGCCCAGCCCATTTCACTTGTCTTGAATGTACTATAGAAGCACACTTGTTTCCTATGTATCCATTTCCCAGTTTATTTAGGACAGTGTAGATACTTTATGGTCACATTACCGGGTCTGGTAGGTTTTAATAAAATCAAGACAAGAGCCCACCATTGAAAAGGGACACCAAGCCCCACTGATAAGCAGAAAAGCAGCCTCTCAACATTTCAGGGTAGCAGCCATTCAGTAACAGCACCTCATTAGGACAGGTAGCCCCACCCACTGCAAGGAAAGGCACATTTTTTCCCAGGCGCAGCAGTCAGTGGCCCTTCCCTAAGGCAGGGAGTAGAGGGACTGTCCCAGAGTGAGAGATCACATGACATACAGCATGTCCAGCTAATCCTGAACTTCAAATACACAAACATTTTTGGTACATCATGTCATTTTCTTAGTGTGTCTCATACCTCTCCATGTTCATGAAACATAAATTATTTGCTAAATACCATCAAGCCCTTTGGGTTCACTGAATAAAAAGCTTTTAAAACTAGAAACTTAAGTGAGTTTGAAAGTATTTGCTTAGATGTGTTACATAAATAAGCCACAAAGCTGGAAACAAGTACATTGCACAGTGTTGGGGCACAGAAATGTACAGAGAGACTATTCAAAACTGAAGCCGAGCAACAGCACCATTACCACAGATAACCCCTTAGTCCCAGCGCTGGACCAGATAGCGGGGTTCACACTGAAAGCCTTGGTTAAATTCATCTTTTTTTCCCCCCTTGGGAAGCTAAAGTATGTCACAACATGTCACTGGATGGGAATTAAGGTCATTTTGTGAAAAGGTGACATTAAAATTGAATTAGAGCTAGAAAAAGAAGGGGAGGGGGACTGTCATGATCAGCTTGGAGTTATTCTAGTGTTATTTTAAAACAGCAGAGGGTGCTGGAGAGGTGGTTCAGCTTTCAAGAGCACTGGCTGCTGTGTCAGAGGACCTGGGTTCAATTCCCAGCACCCACATGGCATCTTACAACCACCTGTACTTCCAGTCCCAGGGGATCTTATACCCTCTTGTGGCCTCATGGGTTCCAAGATACACATATGATACACACACACACACACACACACACACACACACACACACAGAAAAAACACTAGACATGTGGAATAACCTATGGAAAAAAAAACAAAAAACCAGCAGAAACTGTTATACCATAGAGGAAAAAAACAAAAAAAACAAATCTTACATAAGAATGACAAGGACACATTTTATGTATTTTGAAATAACTGGAATCCCAGATCACTGAGAAGAGATGGGTTTTGCATTACCTGCCCTTAGAGATCTAAATTACTACATGAGTGTTTATGTGTGTGCATTACCTCTTGTTTTTGCAAAGACAAATGTGGTCAGATAAAGCCAGAAAGGGAACAGGAATTGAATGAAAGGAATATGAATCCGAGTGAAATGAGTGTCCGTTCTCATTCATGTGCTTTGTTTTAAGTCAAGTGCAGTTTACCTCTTCAGAATATAAAGGCAATAAAAAGAACAGAGAACTTAAGGCCTAAAATCGAGTGTAAGTATAATTAAAAGTACCCAAATGAATAGCTAATTAAAATTACAGCTCCTCAGGAAATTGATTAATTTTACTAACCTTGCAACAAAGATAAACAGGTCCACAAAGAAACTGTGAGTTTTCGCTTGTGGGTTAAGCTATGGAAGAATGTCGTATAAAACATAACCAATGAGCAAATGTATCAAGGTAAGAAACAGATTTTTCACCACAAATGAATTAATGCATGCAAGGAGAAATAACAAAAAAGATCTCCTCTCAATGAGTTAAAAGCAACCAGTTTCAACTTATCATTCCACTGCTGGCAGTGCGTGCTTATATCATAGACAATTAGATGCAGACATTGGTTCAGAATTTCTAATAACATCAAAGATAACAAAGAGTATTTCCTCACTGTTCAAAAGTAAATAACTAATAATAAATATTCTATAATTTGAGATCAATAGATTATGATTTGGGAAAAACCTGATGGTTATTGAAGTTCTCAGAACCAGCACAATGCGTACTATGCCTAGTTAGATGACAGAGACACACAGTTAAGCAGTGTTCTTTAAGAAGCAAATACATGACGGTGTATCTGGAATTATTCACCTTGTAAAGCAACTGATTCACCTTTTCATTTTTTTTTTTGAAAAAGTTTTTTTTTTTTTTTTTTTGCAGCTGTAGTTTCAGACATCGATAAAATTAAAGACAGAATCCCCGTCACTTTCCCCAACTTGTACTTAAACTGTCCTTTAGACAAGTTCCCACATGTAGAGACGGAGGCAGTAACTCAGGAATGGTCACTGGAATACTTGATTTTCTTTTTCTTAGTCACACAACCAGCAGTCATTCAGAGTGAAGGATGTGTAATTCTAGCACTGTTCCAAAGTATGGCTGGAATTAATAGTGCATGACTCTTTTTTTGCCACATGTGACTAATATCAGCTAGTGCTACTCAAGTAATTATTTTGTTAAGATTGAAAGAAATATTTTGAACTAACTAGAATCTACCAGGTGAACTTCTGTTTAGAATTAACAATTTCTAATCTTATTAACTGGGGCAAAGATTCTACCAGCACCCCAAAGATTCTACTACCCCCTGAAAGTCAGGCTCCCCACTTGCTGTGCAGCTTTATGATAAGTGCATGATTTATTGTCTAACATTCTATTGCCTAAGAAATGTGCTCAGTGAACAAAGCAAAGCATGATTCAGTTCAGTATATTGTTTTCTGTTATGACTTTATCATTATTCAATTTTGAATCTTAAATTGAGCAAGTATTTGTTAATGTAAATACAGTTGAATGAAGAGACTTGATTAAAAGAAACTTGTTAAATTTTGGATCTTAGAACATTTCTAAGAATTTACTTAAAAGAATTCAACTGTAATGTGGCAGTTGTGTATCAGGAAAACATTACCAAGCAGACTCAATCTCTTCTGACTTTCCATATTTCATAAACTAGAATAACAATTCTCTTTAAGAAATGGAAAATGATAAGGGCTCTCGTCACACTTCCACTGTATTTCAAATGCTCTGCAGCACCCTTCAAATAAATTGTTTGACTGAAGCACATTCATCTCAAACCATGAATTTTGTACAACTAACCTGAAAATTAAATATTAAATATTTGTTGTGCTATAATTTATTCTATAACAAACTTCCCCAATGGCCCACCAACCACTAACTCACACAAAAATATACTCAATCACTTACTTAAGAAAATATATATTTCATGTGCCTTGGTGCACTGATGTTTTTGCCTATATGTCTGTCTGTCTGTGTGAGTATGTCAGATTCCCTGGAACTGGAGTTAAAGATGGTTTTAAGTTGCCATATAGGTACTGGGTCCTTTGAAAGAGCAGCCAGTGCTCTTAACCACTGAGCTATCCCTCCAATCTCTCAGTCACTTACTTTTATTTTGATATTGCATGCCATATTCTTTTTCAATAGTCCCCGTGGACAGTATTTTTTTTAAATTTGTTTTTTATATTAATTACAGGTTATTTACTTTGTATCCCAGCCATAGCCCCCTCCCTCATTCCCTCCCAATCCCATCCTCCCTGCCTCATCTCCTCCCTGCCTCTCTCTAAATCCATTGATAGGGGAGGTCCTCCTCCCCTTCCATCTGACCCTAGTTTATCAAGTCTCATCAGGACTGGCTACAATGTTCTCCTCTGTGGCCTAGAAGGACTGCTCTTCCCTGGGGTGGGAGTGGGGGTGTCGGTCAAAGAGCCAGCCACTGAGTTCATGTAAGAGACAGTCTCTGTTCCCCTTACTAGGGTAACTGACTTGGATGCTGAGCTGCCATGGGCTACATCTGAGCAGGGGTTCTAGGTTATGTCTATATATGGTTCTTGGTTGGAGAAACAGTCTCAGAAAAAAACCCTGTGCCCAGATATATTTGGTCCTTGTGGCACTCCTGTCCTCTCCAGGTCTTACTAACTCCCCCTTCTTTCATATGATTCCCTGCACTCTGCCCAAGATCTGGTACACAGTGGAATACTACTCAGCAATTAAAAACAAGGAAGTCATGAAATTTGCACCAAATGGGGGGAATCTAGAAAAGATCATCCTGAGTGAGGTATCCCAGAAGCAGAAAGACACACATGGTATATACTCACTTATAAGTGAGTATATACAGTTAGCCATACAATATAGGATAAACACACTAAAATCTGTATACCTAAAGAAGCTAATCAAGAAGAGGTTCTGGGGCAAGATGATCAATCCTCACTTAGAAAGACAAATGGGATGGACATTGAAAGTAGGAGAAATCAGGGAACAGGAGAGGAGCATACCATGGAGGGCCTCTGAAAGACTCTACCTAGCAGTGTATCAAAGCAGATGCTGAGACTCTTAACCAAACCTTGGGCAGAGTATTTTTATTTTTACAAGCTTTGTTACTTTAAAAATGTGTAAGTGTGGGGCTGTAGAGATGGCTCAGGGGTTAAGAACATTTTTTGCTTTTCCAAAGGACTGGGGTTCAATCTCCAGCACCCACATGGCAGCTTACAACTGTCTGTAACATCAGTTCCAAGGGTTCTGATACCCTCACAGCAACCAATGCACATAAAATTAAATAAATTTTTTTAAATGTGTAAACATAAAATTCTGTTTTCCTTCTTCACCTGTGTGTGTTTGTGTGTGTGTGAAATTATCTTTTTTCCTCCCTCTTCCAGCTTATCTTTTTTCAAAATTATTATCATTTTTTACAGTTTATTCAATTTGTATCCCAGCTGTGTCCCCCTCCCTCGTCTCCTCCCAATCTCACCCTTCTTCCCTCTTCTCCCCTTATGCCTCTCCCCTAGTCCACTGATAGAGGAGGTCCTCCTCCCCTTCTATTTGACCCTAGTCTATCAGGTCTCATCAAGACTGGTTGCATTGTCTTTCTTTGTGGCCTAGCAAGGCTGCACCCCCCAGAGGGAGGTGATCAGAGAGCCAGCCACTGAGTTCATGCCAGAGAAAGCCACTGATCCCCTTACTGGTGAACCCACTTGGAGACTGAGTCTATGGGTGACATCTGAGCCAGGGTTTTCTTAAATGAATTTCATTTAAATTTTCATATAGCATCCATATTGCAAAGAAACAATTTTTAATTTATTTATATATACTTATATTTATTTATTACAATATATTCACCCTGAATCCCTGCTGCAGGCCCTCTCCCTGGTCTCCTCCCAGCCCTACCCATCCTTCCTCTTCTCCCCTTATGCCCGTTCCCTAGTCTCCTGTTAGGGAGGACCTCCTTCCCTTCTATCTGACTCTCAAGGAAATGATTCATACAGGGATGTTTCAGATGCGCTAAAGATGAACTAATGTGCTCACTCATTAACTCTTGCTTTAGACTGTGTGAGGATGCAAAACCAAACAGCAGTTGTTTAATTTCCCTGACCATTTGTATGTTTCCTAACTCATGATACTTTCAAAGCTTTATTAAATTCACAGGAAATTACTAAAGGATGAAAATAATATCATTTTTACAATATGAAAAAATGGCGAACATACTTAATTTCAACTAAAGATAATGAAATTTGTTTGCAATTAATAGTTGTAAAAAGAAAAGCTACTTTTGGCAAACACTTCTTTGAACAGAAATAAACCCTGAACTATACGAAATATGCCTTATTATAAGGACACTTTTTGTCACTATGGCGGAAATGTTTAATCAGAATGACAGCATCATTGTTTTCTGACTAAGGTACACTGACTGGGTCCACTCCTCTCAGTCTGAAGTAAAGCAAATCTTATGATGGCCAGAATACAAGCGGTCAAGGTCGCTTACCTCATGATCTACTAAAATGGACAAGATAGTGCCCCAAAGGACACCCCCAGTGACACATTTACAATGTTTGTATCCCTTTGCGGAGTCCCCAAACTATGAAGCGACCAGTGGATTGATCCATTGATGAGGCAGTGACTTTCTAAAGCATGACCTCTGAGAGCCAAACACAAGGTGAACACATTGTGAGGGCTATTTTAAAAAGGCCATAAGCCACTCATGAAGAAGGCGCCTTCATGACCTCATCTCTTGTGTAGGTCCTGCAGTGTCAACAGGAATTTTTGAGGTGACACAACACTGCAATCACAGCACCCACATCATTAGAAAACCAGCATTGTGCTCTGTCTATCAAGAATAACGGTGTTCAGGAGTCGTAATAATAGGCTCTGCATTTTCACGAAGCACTCCTATTTTAAACTCTTTCATCTGTTAAATCACCTGTCAATTAGCATGGCAGTATTTCTGCATTAGACTTTATGTCATATGACTTTAGACTCTAACCTCCCAAGTGGAGGTATGCAAGAAATATGCATAAGGAATCTATCAGTCCTACCAAAAGCTGGAAAGAACACACATGTAAGAAACCTTGAGAAGGTGGAGAGCTGGGTGGCAAGGAGCGGTTCCTAGAGCCAAACACAGTACGGTCTTCTTATTCACCAAAGGACTCATCAGGTAGCTCCATTCAGCTACTATTCTCATTCCACGCAAATCAAAGAGCATTCTTGGGAATTCATTTTGTATGCACTGAGGCTTGAGTCTGGGCTTTCTGACCCTAAATCTTGTTGTTTCTTTTCAAAACAGTGGTTTTGATTTTCTTCGATGGTTTCAGAATGCAGGGGGAAAATGCCACTATGTTCTTAACTGGAAGCAAACTGCTTTAAGATTATTTTGATTGTTGAGAAAATAAACTGTTGGCAAATTGGGCCAGTTTTCCAAATAAGAAGTGTAAGTGTTATTATAATAGGACTGGAAAAATGGTTCTCTGGGGGCAGGCAGCTAGATACAGAGATAATCAGACTTTGTGTTCATTTTTTTATAGTTAATATATTACAAATAGATTTTTGAAGGTAGGTTTAACTACCAGAAATACAACAGTATAATTTTATCACTAAGAAGGAATCCAATGAAGGACATGGAATTGTACCATGTACAAGATAATTTCCTAATTTTAACATCCTTTTGCCTATACGTTTTATCAACTTCCATTAATAATGATAGAAAAAGTATATTTTGCACATACAACGAAGCATGGTAATGTTGGGCTCTTACAACAACCAGGTGAGATGAAGAAGGGCTTAAGCTTGCATTCCAGATAAGGAACCGAGCCTCAGATATAGAAAATGATACGCTGGGTTCTACAGCTTGCAGCTTGGCATACTGCTGCCTCACCGAGCGTGTGCTCTAGTAGCTACTCTCTGTTATGCATTTGCAGTACGCAGAGACACTTGTTGGATTCTCTAGAATATACAAAAATTCACGACAATAGGAAACAATACATTCTTCAGTAAAGCCACTCAGAAAAGCAGTGACATGGATTTAAAAAATGAATTTAACATGGATTTAAAATCTCAACTATGAGGTCTTATCCACTTTGACAATCACATTGATTATAAGGAAAACAGTTTATTTACTTTTATTAGATCAGAATTACTCTGTATAGAAGTAAGTCATAAACTTAGGTCTTAAAAGTACTACAAGGAAATATTGCTTTTGCCTGGATTATACCCCCTCAAAATTCTTAAGTTGAAGTCTTAACCCATAAATTTACAATGTAGTCAGAGAAGATGAAGCCATAGGATACACTTATTTTTCTTTTTTTTTTTGATAGACAACTAGGTTTATTCCATTTCTTTGCTATGATAAAAGAGAGCAGCAACACTTATTTTTCTTAATTGACAACAGTGGTTAACATTAAAGAGGGATAGTCCTGAAAGATTCTGGGAAAATTCCTAGTGCCTTTCTGTATTATAATTCTGAAGTCATTGTCTGCAAAGGAGAAATTCTCCATTTAGGCTGGTGCTTTCCACTTACAGAAATGCATCTAACTTGCATGAGCACCAGCGCGCCTCCAGGGAGCTTTAGAGAAGCAATGGTGTCTGAGTCCTACACCACACAGTAATTGATCTGGGTGTGGAAAAGGCATCAGGATTTTTTTTTAGTCCCCCAGTTACTTCTTATACCTTTATATTAGAATCCACCATTAAAAGCCCTGCTTTAGAGAGCAGGTCAGTGGGTAAAAATAATTTTTAAAAATTATTAACAGGGAGAACCACAAGATGGCATGATTTTTCATTTGAAAGAACTGAAATTGAGAACTGTTTTTAGACGTCGACCCTGCACCTCCACGGGTTGGACAAACTGGATATAAACTCAGGTTTCACAAGACTGAAGCACTATTACTGAGATCTACAACTTTTGGGAAATACCTGGGCTTTGACCAGGTCCAACAATGCTTTCAATGCTTGGAACCAGGACATACATTTCCTGTCACCGTGTCCTTGAACGCCTGTGATACCCTGGAAAAAGTGTGGCCTCCTTTCAGTCCTCTGCAACTAAGTCCCTGGGAATTGCTAGACAAGACAGCACTGAGGTAAGATATTTGTCATAATAAAAACTCAGAACATTAATTCAACCATACACATTTTTAGTTCGTTGTATTTTACAGACAGACAAACACGTAGTACAGGCATTGCTCGGATACTCAAACTGCTTAAAAGACGCCCTAACATCTCCTCAAATAGGGGATTTATTCTAACATCCCAGTAAAGACTGCACATCTGAAAATTGCCTTAAAGAAAGTAAAAGCTTCCAGCTATTAGAGAAGATATGCTTTGCCTTAATGGTCACTTTCAAGTCTTTTCTTGTCCACTACTGGATGTCCTTGAGGGTAAGGCACAGGTAAAAACAGCCAAAGGATTTCAAGTACAAATAGGCACCCATTCTTGCCAACCCCAGAATCCTAATGTTTCTGCTACCATAGTTATATAAAGGCTTCTGTTTCCAAGGAAACTACTGACATATATGGAATTTAATGAACATAAAAAGGAACCATGCCATATAATTTACATTTAAAGATAAATGTGAAGAGCTGTCAAAATCTCTCTCTCTCTCTCTCTCTCTCTCTCTCTCTCTCACACACACACACACACACACACACACACACACACACAAGTTCTGAGAAATTTTAGCTCTATTTTGCTTCTACTTAGGAAAGAACATAAACACATTTATGGAAACAGAATGACAAAAACAATTCCAAAAAAGCTCTTGCAACATGTGAGGTGAATTAAGAAACAGCTGAAGCCAGGAATAAGGGCCAGAGGTTGATCTCATTAGCAATCAAATGAAAATGAGGAAACCTTTGATTTTGTTGCGTGAAGTGTTCTTTTTGTTCTTTCTAGCCCACAGTATCTATATCAGATTTTATGGCTGCAGTTTCATTAATCTAAGCAAAGTCAGAAAATTTGCTTCTAATCACCGAAAAGGGAATGAATAAAGTTCTTGTTTCAACTCTAAGCCTCACAGATGATTCATTAAAACCACTGCTGTAGACCTCCCAAATCATGGCTCATTATGAGATTTCTATGTTGGCATCCAAATCCTGTGATGAGCTATTTGGGATTGACAACCCTTAAATAAACAGTCCTTTATCAAGACATGTTTATGATGCAGGGAAATTTTGAAAGAATGTGCGGTGGTATCTTCAATCAGAAGTTTCAGTAGGAAAAGAAACGCCTAAGGAGGAAATGCCACTTGCACCCCCTCACCCCACCCACTTTCTCTTTCCTAAATGCATTTTGAGGGGCTTGGGTACTCTTCTTTGTTATTTTCTCTGTCCCCACTGACTTTTTTTCCTCATGAAATATACAGAGCATGATTAATAAAATCGGTCATTAAAAAACACACACTGTGGTATAGCCACCATTACGATACTCCTATGGGGCTCCTTCATCTTCTCAAACTGAGCTATGAACAAATGACAAGCTTTACTTCCCCTCCCCACAGCCGGACACCCACGGCCTTACCTCTGAATGTGAATACTCTAGATATCTGACATTTGAATGGAGTCACACCTCATTGTCCTTTACATATGCCTTATTTCACTTAGCAAAGTAACTCAGGGTAGGCTCATGTTGTAGCACATGTTAAAATTTCAGTCCCTTTGAGGCTAACTAATAATCAGTATTGAAGCATATGCTACATTTCCATATGTCCATTCATCCAGAGAAACACTGGCTGAGAAGGGCTTGCTTGCTTAAGTTTCTGCTTTCAACTCTTTGGTCAAGTATTGTTCACAGGCTCTTTGGCTGGCTTCAGAAAGTCAGCAAAGTCTGTGTGCCATGGCCATCAAGCTGCAGTTATGAGACTGACATTCTCTCTCTCTCTCTCTCTCTCTCTCTCTCTGTGTGTGTGTGTGTGTGTGTGTGTGTGTGTGTGATACATGCACATGAAGAAGGGTGTGTGCCCATGAGTGAGCATGTGGATTTTGGAACAGAATTTCAGGGTCTCTGCCTCTGTTTCTGCCTTGTTGCCTTGAGATAAAACCCTCTAACTAACCAAAAACTTTCCATTTTGATCAAGGTACTTCCTAGTCAACCAGAAGCTTGCCGTTTTGGCAAGGGTAGTTGGCAACTGGGCTCTCAGGATCCACCTGTCTCTGCTTCTCAGTTCTAGGGTGCCAGACATGACCAACCATGCTGGAGCTTTTCACAGTGATGCAGGCATTCAAATTTAAGTCCTATGCTTGCAGAATAATTACTCTTATCTGCTGATCTATCTCACTAGCCTTAGTGTTCTTCTTTTGTACAAACATTCACTAGGACACTTCACCTAAGCTTTAAACTCCGAAAGTTCATTTCCAGGGCCAGCATCTCCTCTGAACTCAATAAGAGTCTTCGTAACATTAGACAATTGACAGGCAACACAACTGTTTAATTATGCACACCAAATTCTAGATTTTAAAATATATTCCTTTCCTTTTTTTCCCATCTCAGGACATAGCAAATCAATTATTCTAGTTTCTTAAATACTTATAGTTGTTTTTAATTCTCTCCTTCTTCATTCTTCACATTCAACACATTAATATGACGTTTCCATCTTTAATACACATTTATATGTTACCATGTTTTTCACTGCCTCAACAGTTATCACCTTGACCACAAGTCACCAACATCACTCTCCAGGCTGTTGGCAAGAGTCAGTCAGTTTGTCTCCTTCTTCTATGTGCTGAAGTCTGTTCTCAACACAGCCAACCGGCACTGCTTCCAAACACTCTAACTGAATCCTGCTCAGAAGTCTCTGTGTCTCCTTACTTATACTAGAAGACATCTTATTCCACTGGCGTGCTCTCAGGCTTGAATCACACTGTAGTTCAATTCAAGTATGCTCCCTGCTTGGAGCCCTTGCTTTCGCTGGGCCCTCTGCTTGAATGTTCTGCCTCTGGTCATTCGCCCAGTTCTGGTTCTCATTAATTTCTTATTTCAGTAAGATAACTTACTCTTCTTCTGTGGTCTTACCGCCAGGGAGAGGTGATAAAAGAGCAGGCAACCAGGTTCATGTCAGAGACAGCCCCAACTCCCTAACTAGGAAATCCACATGGAGACTGAGCTGCTTATGGGCTACATCTGAGCTCTGATGAGACCTGATAGGTTAGAGTCAGATAGTAGAGGAGGAGAACTGCCTCTAGCAGTGGACTAGGGGAGGGGGATAGGGGAAGAGGTAAGGAGGGTGGGACCAGGAGATGAGGGAGGGGGCCACAACTGGGATACAAAGTGAATAAATTGTAAAAAACAACATTAATAAAATAAATAAATTAAAAAGTTAAAAGAAGATAATCTACTCTGTAGCAGCCATGTAAAACAGAAAGCCTTCTCCATCACTCATGGTCTATGGTTTCCTCTCCTAGCTTGTTTTTCTCATTAGAATTTATTTGTTATCACCCCCCCCCACTGTGAGATGACATAATGTGTTCATGGGCTAAACGCCAAGGTTTGCTTTACTCCATTCTCCATTCACTGGAATTGGGCTGGTGACACGAAAACGATCAGGGTAGAAATTCTTCCCCATGCAAAGTCAACCAACACAGAACTCAAGGTTTCTGCTTTTTTAAAGACCCATCATTCCCAAACAGAAGTTACAGAGGGAGGAGAGCTGTCTGCCCTGTTTGTTCACTGCTATTTTTCAAAGATCCTAGGTACATACCTACCAGAAATTAATCAGAGCCTATAGAGTGAAGTTAAAAGATAAGAATAATCAAAGCATCGTTTTCTACATAGCGAATATAAAAGCAAAGGGTATTCAATTTTTAAATTTTAATTTTACTCTAATATGCCTCATGGGATTATGGTGGTGCTATATACAATTTAGAACTTAATTATTGACCTAGATATTCACAAAGCATCCATATTGAAATCAGCATTACAGATCTGAAATAAATTGCCCTCTACCTGTCAAAGCATCTGGCTACCAGGCAAGTTTGTGAAGCAGTTTCCTTTACAAATTAAAGTTCAAAAATCGAGTCATAGCAATCTTTCTCACAGATATTGCCATATGTGTCACTGAAAGCTGAACACAGACAGCCTGGAGGTAGCACATAGCAGAAAGTTAGGAGGTCTTTGTAACTGTGACATTTCCTTTTGTGCAGTATAAATTCAATTTAGAATTACTTTCAAGAAGCCATGTATGAAGTGAAACATAAATATTCTTTTCTTTTGGTTTACATCCTATAACCATCATGAGCTTGGAACTTGATTTTTTTTTTCCTTTTCTTTCACCTGATTTTATGTCCAAGGTGAGAAATTTTAGGTTATGTCAATTTGCGGGACACTAGAATCTACAATATGAAAAGGCTGTGTATGATTAATTTCCTCATAAAAGCTGGAACCAAGAGCTAGCAAAAATGGCACTCCAATAACTAGATATCTACCACATACCCATTTCACAGATGAGGAAAGTGAGGCCCAGGGGCAGGATGGTACACCTTCTTTAAGCTCATTACTGACATGGTTGGCACAGAGCTGAGTGCTCCTCTTTGCCACTTCATCTGTTTTTCAGCACACCTACTGACTTGCTACATCCTAAGGATAATGAAGGTGATGATGCCATCATTTTTGCATTAACATCGTTTAATCTTTTTCATGAGGCCTTATAGAAAAAATATATATACTTTATTCCATGACCCGGAAAATGTACTTAATATACATGAAACATTCCACAGAAGAAGCTGTCCTGTCCCAGACTGATATTTTTAATTCTAGTCAAGTCTATTTTAATTAATGCTGGACACAAGCCACTAAATTCATCTGCTGGGTCAAGAACCAGTGTCACTCTCCTTTAGAAACCATCTCATGAAGTGGAAATGCGCAGCATAAACCAGATGGACACGCCACAGTGTCTAGCTCGGTGTCACTTCAGATATGGGTAGTGGGGAGGAGGAAGAAGCATCTTCAGAGTTCAAGATGTAAGGTCTCTTCTGCATTTTATGTTTAAGTTGTAAAGTCTCCCAAAGCCACTCTGATTAGAAATTTCAAAACCAGTGGCTTGAACTAAGGCCCTATCAAGAAGAGCAGATTTCAGCCTACATACTATGCTGGAAGCCGACACAGATTCATTAGCATGGCATCACATTGCCTTCTCTGTTCCCCATAAACGCCATTTCAGATCACAGCAGGCACAGAAAACAGTTCATTCTCAGCCCAGTGTTGAATCTGTATGTAACAAGATGCTGTGAAAAACAAAAGCATTACAAACACACAGATAAATATTTGCAGGGTGCCCTAGTAGTTTGATAAACATCTACTCCACAAGTGCTTTTTGTTCTGACCTAGAAGCTTCACACAGAGTCCTGCTGAATCTGCTGCCCTGGTACTTTGCTGTTTTGTTGTTGTTGTTGTTGTTGTTTTGTTTTGTTCCGAGTCAGCAGCTTTTCTACATGTTGTCTCTGTAACTCTTTATACCTTCCAGCTTCCAGGGTTTCTGTTTTGTTGGGTTTTGGTTTGTTTGTCTTGTTCAGCCTGGGCTCAGACGTGTGGTCCTCCACGGCAGCTTCCCAAATGCTCTGATTATCACCTGTGTCACCATATTGATGTTGTTCTGTTTTTGAAACCTTTCACTACATTTTTTCTGCTTTTTACTTTGAATTTCCTGTTCTAAGTTCTGCAAAAATTCATTCCGTTTTCTTTCTTTCTTTCTTTCTTTCTTTCTTTCTTTCTTTCTTTCTTTCTTTCTTTCTTTCTCTCTCTCTCTCTCTCTCTCTCTCTCTCTTTTTCTTTCTTCTTTCTTTTTTTTGTGAAAGGGTCTCACTATATATCTCTGGCTGTCCTGAAACTCACTTTATAGACCAGGGTGACCTTAAAAATCAAAGAAATCCACCTGCTTCTGCCTCCCAAGTGCGGGGATCAACTCTGTGGGCCACCACACCGAGCCCTTATCCCAGCATTCTTAGTGGTCTCTAAGCTCTAAAGCAGCTATCAGACTCATTTTGTTCAGCAATGTATTCTACTGGACTCATTCTGGAAGGCTTTAGAGAACAAGACTTCTCCTTCTATACCCACTTACCCTGGTGTCAGCCAAGGGCTGATGAGGGTATCACTGTGTTGGAGTCGACCCGAGGGAGAACATGGAAAGGGAAGCCATGTTCAACAGATTGGTGAGAAAATTAGATATGGCCCTTGACAACACAAATTGAGCAGCAGAATAAACCTTGAACATTCCCAATTTTTTAAGCAAGTTATGTTTCTATTTATGCAGGTTGAGTTGAGGTCATCTTTGTCAAATTAAGGATTTTTTCATTGATTCTTCTACATTGCCTGTTGATCCACAAAGCTCCTTTAACAAGACTCCTACTTTTGACATTTAAACGTCTCCAGTTTACGAAAATGAGATTAAAATTAACTTCCTGAAAATAAGATTTTAAATTTTAAAATAATATTTACAAAAGGATTGGGAGGAAGTGTTGGGGAATAACTCAGAGAGAGACTGGATTGCCAAACACATTTGAGGTCCTTGGTTCTGTTTTCAGTGCCATCACCTTTTTTCTTTTTTTTTTAAGATGGCAGCATCATCAACACATTAAAGAGGTGCTGACCATATTTTGCAGCAACTTTGTGTTTCAGCATCCTGAAGCCATGTCACTTCTGCACCATTAGAATCTCATCTCGGTGAGTTGGACTTTGTTCGGGGGTGAGAAGTAGGCAACATTTTTTTTAATGTTCCCCAGGTGATTTAATGAGAAGTTAAACTGGATATCTCCTGTGCAAATGGTTAATGAATTACTTCCTTGCCTTCTCACAGCAGTCCTATCAAGCACCTATTACCACCACTGAGCTTATGAGCAGAGGTTCTCAGCAAGGTCACACAAGTAAGTAGAACAGAACCAGCTTCGGAGAAAGCAGCCCTTCACTCCAAGAAAATGTTGGCAGAAACAGACAAACTGAGTAGTCTGGGTTTCAAAAGCACCTCACCAAGGAGGCACTTTGAGATCTAATCATAGTTTATCAGCTGAACACAGAGCAGATACCACTTCGGTCATTTATCAACATTCAATAGACATTTATCAAACCGCATCCATAAACCAGGCACTTACTGATAAGCTAGCTCTGAGCTAGCTTACAGTGAAAGAGACAGGTCCAGCCAGCCACTTCCCATGTGGCAGTGGGACTGGCCTTGACTCTGGTGCTTGAGAACCAGTAGGGGCTGGTGAGAACCAGCCCAGTGTGGTGTGCACCTGTTCTCAGCTAGTATTAATATCAGGTGAGGTCAACAACCCGGGGTTAAAAGGCAAGGTTGCTGTTAAGTTAATGGCACTAACAGGCTTGCATGAAAGCTGGATGAAATAGTGCTTGAAGAAGAGGAAAAGAGTTTTTGCTAACCCCAAATTGGGAATAATTCTGTATCCACAACAATGTATTAATTCCAAGCTGCTTAACATGAAGTGCAAAGACCAAGACATGAGAGTCCCCTGTATGAGAAGAGTCAATCAAAATAGTTAACTGGTTTCAGATGAAACATATTTAGAAGCCTTTTCACAAATATTTCTGATTTTTTTCTGTCTAAATATGATTTTTCACATTTCCTTGTCAACCATGTTAACCCATTCAGCTAACCCCAGCATTTGTCATTTGCTCTGTGCCAGACTATCAGCATCAACCTACAGCTGCAGGATGTCTTTGAGGAAAAGTTAGTGCAGCTGATGTTTTCTCTCTTCCTCCAAAGCAACAGATCATTCTGGATGCTAAAGAAACTCTTCTGACTTTTTGAGGCTAAAACAACAGTTGTGGGAAGCCACTTAAAAAAGAAGATTGTTGCTTCGAGCTCCTAGAGCTTAAATGGCAATTCCCCTTCTCTTGTTGCTTTGCTGATACTCTTTCTGCCAGAAATGAGGCATTTAATGCATTAAATATTAAATCCAGTAACAAAGAACTTTCAACTACCCACATAAGTTAAGAAGCGTATTGTCTTTACCCAGCACTTAAATATTATCTTTAGAAAATATGCTGCAAACCCAAACCGATGACACCCCACTTAACATTTCCTAAAGTGCCCTCACCACCAGAGTGCCAAGGTAAGTTCTGGCCTTACACTGTGCTTTCTACATTGCACAGCCTTTCAGCTTTATATCATCCCTGTTAACTAGGATGAACGTGGATTATTATAAATGTAAGTAAAGAAATGTATGTTGACTAACGCTTCTGAGCTCAGTGATACTTTGTAAGTGCACTCAAAAATATCTTAGGCCATTTAAATTAACTGACACAGGTTGAACAAGCCTTATTCAAAATACTAGGGATAAGAGTGTTTCAGATTTTAAATTTTGAAACATTGGTGTATGTGTACTTGGATGCTTAATATGACCCAAGTCTAAACACAGATTTCATACACACCTTATACACACTGCCTGAAAGTAATTTTATATGATGTTTAGTGACCAAGGCATATCACAGGTCAGTATGGATTTTTCCACTCAGGATTTATAGGATTTTGAAATTTCCAGTTATAGACACTTAATCTGTAACTTCTTTGGATTATATATATCTACCTTTTTCTTCAGACAAAAGTAAAATTCCAGAGCAGTAAGTAAACCCCTGTGTTATCACTGCCCACATGCTCACTCACTGTTCCCATCTTCTAATGAAAGTGGAAGGGAGGAGGTCATACTGGCTGTTGTGTTTTACAACATTTACAACACAGAAACTTTTAACTAGGGCAATTAATTGATATCTTGACACAGATAAAGAATCAAAGCAGCAGCTGGTGTGTGGGTAGAGCTCTGCTTCCTACCTTGGGAGCTTTGGCGTGCTTCCCACACCTGGCATCCTTGACGAGGCTGAGATCTAACAGCTCTGTCTCCTAGAAGGCAAAAATGGGAAACCGTTAGGAAACCACACACATCGTTC
The DNA here is from genome assembly GCF_907164565.1 of Psammomys obesus. Classification (NCBI taxonomy): domain Eukaryota; kingdom Metazoa; phylum Chordata; class Mammalia; order Rodentia; family Muridae; genus Psammomys; species Psammomys obesus. Next base: position 1,826,841 of record NW_026585504.1, read on the forward strand.
ATCTGTGTTTTATGCTATGACGTCACTTTAAAAGATGCTAACAACTCGGGGTTCCCTGAAGACTCGACTGCAGTGGGCTCCCCTCATATAATGTCTCACTGAACCAGAAGAGAACAGAAAGATCAGCTAGCCGCTCACTTTAATACTCACGCCTGTATATTGGCTAATCTTAGACGATTTAAGTGAATGCTTTACCCCTCTCAATCTACATCCTCTAAGGCAGTGCTTCTCAACCTTCCTCAGGCTGCGACCCTTTAAAACAGTTCCTCATGCTGTGGTGACCCCAACTATAACATTATCTCATTGCTACTTCATAACTGAAATTTTCTACTGTAATGAATCATAATGTAAATATCTGATATGCAGGGTATCTGCTGTGTGACCCCTCTGGGGATCGTGACCCACAGGCTGAAAACTACTGTTCTAAGCCATTCCTAAATCAGGAGAAATCCAGGCTCTTTGACCCATTGTGTAAATCTTCCTATACCATATGGAATGACATGTGGGAACCAGGCAAGAGAATCTTCCTTGCAGAACACTGTGACACTGCTTTTCTACGAAGTCCCCTTTGGTACGTCATGAGCACTAGAAAGGCATGCTATAAGTACGGCATTCAACGTGAGGCTTAGGCAACTGCATCATGGATCTGTCATGAAATAATGGAAAACCAGACTTGATGAAGTTGGAGTCCAAGCCCAGGTTTCTTCATCTTCACACTAACAGCAACCACTTTGTGGAGGAGCAGGGCAGGGGTACCAATAAAGCCTTCAGAAGTTTAATCTACAGGATGGGAACAGGATGGAGATCTGAGACACGGGCCAAGGGCTGGTGGCTTATCATTGTGGAGTTCAGAAGTAGACTGCAGGCTGCTGCACAAGGAAGGGAAAAGACCACCAGCAGGGCTGGGGTCTGACTTCCTCACTGACTCAAACCCTAGGCAAACTGCTTTCATATTGGAGAGCTGTTGATCTGAGAAATCAGTCCAGGAGCAAGCGGCACTCATTAATTTATTTGAACATTGTTTACTGAATCCCTACAAAGCATAGACTATTGCTGAGGATTAAATCACAAAATAAAAAGTAGTTTTTCATTCTGAGGCATTCAAAAGTAACCCAGTCACTCCCTTTCAAAGGAGATACTACAAAACGCCTGGAGATAGTGGTTATGGAAGGCTAATCCACAAGGGTGAGGTAGACTCCTGGCCTTATAATTTATGTAGGGAGGAGGACAGAGATAGATTCTCAGAGAGGACCAAGTAGGGGAACATGCACACAGGCAGGCATGATGAACATAAAGCAGTTATGCAACAGATCTGTAAACGCACATAGATGCCAGTCCATACTTGCCGGATGACTCTTTTACACAGATAGAATAAAAACTCTCTATGTACACATTTTAGACTTACCAAAGTTTGATAGTAACACTTTCTATTCAACGGTTTTCCTCCCAGTTAAACAAATGGACTGAAACGTTGCTTGTTTGTTTATACACAAAACCCAAACTGAGTTCACAAAGAACTTAGTAGGCATCATTACTTTTATATTGAAGATAATGAATATTGTTTCCTACTGCCAGCTCCAGGGGGAGGTTTCATTCCCCGAGTTGTGGAGTGATAGTCAATGCCAGGTACCCTAGGGATTCATTCCGATCACACAGAGCTAAGAAGCTTCTCTCACTGGTGTGTAAAATTGTGTGTTCAGAAAAAGTATCAAGGGTGCCATGGGGTAGGCAATGTGGCATGGGGAAGACCCAGGTGGAAGTGCTGTTCATGGGCTCTTTCATCTGGAAAGGGATGATTAAAATAGCATCTCCCACTTCCATTTACATACAAAACCCATTCCTCTGGATGTTTCGCTGCATCTTCTCCTCCATGATAAAGGAAATGCGGCGCCCAAGGCACAGAACCACAGAAGTGCTACTCATATCATTGAAACTTTTTCTAGGTTAATATGCCCCTGTTAATAGTTTTAATAGCCCAGTCCATTACAAAGCATTGAAGTGGTCCCTTTCTTAGCTCACTTGGCAATTAGTGCCTTCTAGATTTGTAGAACTTGCTGAATAAAATTGTATTGCCTAGTAAATGGTGACAGCACCTCAAATACCAGCAGCTCTCAGAATGTAGCCTGCATTAGAGTAACTTGGAAGGCTTAAAGACATTAAGCCTGAGAATATGATCGCTAATAAACTTCCACCTGGTGCAGATGCTGCTGGCCAAAGGACCAGCACTTTAAGATGTGCTAATAAATTTGCGCTCACAGAATGCTACTGTAAGGTTTTTGGGCAAGCATGATGACTAAAGATTATGAAATAGTTATAAATTATATGAAGAATCTCTAACTCATCTTTTAAATAGAGAACTGTCAATAATACCTATTAAATGTAAAACTGTGGCTAAAAGTAAATAATCTAGGCTTGGATTTGATGAAACCGATGGAACACACCATAAACTATTTTTGACATTCCTTTATCTTAAATTTTATACTGTAAGTAAATATCTCTAAGGGTGCAGAAATTTAAGCAATCATTGAAATGAATTTTATGTTCGCTGAATGCCCTGTTATTTAGCCTTGGCATTGCATTTCATTCCATTGAGGTGGTTGTTTGCATTCTAAGACCATCTGGCTTGCCCAGGTACCTAAAGAGAGAATGCAGCAACAGACATCTGCTACCTCCCAAGACTAGCCCAGTCCTAGGACATCCAGCAAGTGCTCTCCGTACTGTGCTCTTCCCTCTTTGTAAGTATGGATAAAAGTGAATCAGCAGCAATCACTGGTTTGGGGGAATATTGTTTCAGATTTTTGTTTTGAACGCACAACGAGGAAAGCAAAACCTGAAAGCTACAGGAGGACTGGATGGTCTCAGATGTTTATATTCAGCAGAAAGATTTCAACTCATCAGCCACAACCTACTGTGAGGTAGATGAGCCATGAAATCCGCCACAAATTCAGGAAAGAATACAATTTAAAATGCAACTCTTTCCAGAATACCAATTTCTATGCTTTGTTACCAAATTCCATTAGTCAGCTAATATAATAGCATGCTTCAGGTTCACACAATACATACTCAGAACAGCAATTACAGCTACAAACCTTTCACAGAGAAGATATCAGTGGTTGTGTGGGCAGTGTGATTATGTGTGCCTCCACATGTGGTATATTCATTAAGCTGTTCAACCTTCATTTGCCAAACACAAAAATGAGTTAATATATTGACTGCCAGGCATCTTTAAAATTCACAAGTGGAGAATGTTTTGGAGATACTGCAAAGAAGGTTTTGAATTAAGGAGGAGCATGGGAATAGACTAGACGCTTTGTTCTTTAAATCTATGCTATTTGTGAGATGGCTGCAGCTCTCAAAATTCCATGAACTGACTTCCCCTTCTAGGTTCTTGTTTCATTCATTCCATAGGCATAATTTTTGTGTTTTTGTTTTACAACCTGCAATGTAAGAAAAACCAATGGCAATGAGACATACCATTCCCGAACAAAGGTGACTGTCTCATTTTCTTTATTTAAAGACACTTAGATTGGATGTAATGCAAGCTTCATAAACCTAGAAGGCAGAAAACGGAAGTTTTCTCTTGGAACTCTCACTTGTTATCAACACGAAATTAAGCAGACGGTGGCAGGTGTTTGTGTGTACCAGGTAGCCGTGCTGCAGGCATGAATGCAGGTGCAGCGCCGTTCTGCTTGTTTGGGCTGCTGCTAAATCAACTGAGATATTAAACTGGGATCTCTATTTAGCAAGCAAAGGTAATTGCATTCCTATAAATGCTAATTTATATTCTTATAACATTTCCCATTTTGAACAAAAAGGAAAAAGTTCTAGTAGGAACATAGGAAGTTGATATATTAGTTGGTTTTCTGTTGTTATGACAAAGCACCATAACCAAAGGCAACTTAAGGAAGAATGGGTTTATTTTGGCATATGTTTTCAGAGGAATGAGTCCATTATTGTGAGGGGCATAGCATCATATGGCAGGCAATGGTGGTTTAGATAGCACCTCTTTAGTAGCAAGAAAAAAGCAGAGAGGAAACTAAGCGAGACTTTTAAACTTTGAAAGCCTACCCCAGTGATGTACTTCACCCAGCAAAGCTGTACAATCCCAAAGCATCCTAATCAGGACCATTAATTGTGGGCCAAGTGATAAAATGACTGAGCTTCCTGGGGACATTTCTAATTCAAGCTCTATAGTAGATAAAACATATGAAAGAAAAAAAAACTGGAAATATGTAAGAATAAAAAACAAGATCTGAATATTAAAGATATTTCATGAAAATATGACATAATAAGAGAAGCAAATTCTAGAGAAAACTGATTTCACCTTTATGTGCCAAAAATCCTTGTGATACAGATCATACTGTAACTGCCTAATAACATGGAATTTCTGGGCTTTGTTGTAAGTATCTTGACAAGGTCATTGTGCCATTTCTTCTCAGCAAATACATGTTTGGGCTAAGAGTCCAGAGCAGAGGCTGTATTCTACTTTGCTTTATGGCAGGAACGATACTCTGTTGCTGATGGCTAATGCTGTCCAACTCTGGAACAGAAACAAACTGTAAAATATCATTAACTCTCATGTTTACATAGAAACTCACTCTGATACATAGTTGTAACAAAAAAAAAAAAACCAACAGACAGGAAAAGCTAGCGGATACAGTGTGTGGATTACTTTTCACTCTTCTATGTTTTGAAGACTATGTCTGACACAGTGCCTTGCAATGTCACTTACTCTGTTCTGGGATCTGAACATTACCCTTAGCCTTACTTCCAAATTTTGTCTCAGTGATATAGTCAGGAATACAGACAATACAATGGAAAATATGAAAAGTGATATTATTTGTGTTTTCTTCTCTGTTTTTATTTTCCATTGGCTAATATGTTTCTCCTTCAGAGACAGATCATCCATCAAAGACTACAGCTTATATAGTCTTTCAAAAGCTAAGATCTGGAAAAAAAAGAGAGCACTTCACCAGCCAGTCAGCATCTCTAATATAATTTTTAATCCCAATGGGCACCTAAATAATACTTTCTCTTTCACTTTGAATGGGAGATGTTGCAAGCATTAAATAAAGGATAAAAAAAAAAGAAGGAGAAGTTTAGAGAAATGGAGGAAAACTAGAGTGAGTAATCATACAACATCCATGCTAAAATGGAATCTGTGGAATAGTTACCGGCTTGAAAAACTTACTACCTTATTCTTTGTTTGTTTGTTTGTTTATTTCTTTTTTTTTGAGACAGGGTTTCTCTGTGTAGCCTTGACTGTCCTGGACATGCTTTGTAGACCAGGCTGGCCTCGAACTTACAGAGATACGCCTGCCTCTGCCTCCCCAAGTAATGGGATTACAGGCATACACTTACTAGCTTACTACCTCATTATTTTGTTTAATACATTTTCACTTAGGAGCTTCAATTTAGCACATATCCAGTAAATACTGAAGATGTATTTTTTAGCAAAAGAAACTCAGTGTTGAAATTCTTCCAGTGAATAGATTTCAGTCTGGAAGTGTTCATCCACAACAAGAGTGAATTCGCAAGGTGAAGAAACAGGAGCAAAAATGATTAGCCCAGAAATAGGCTAGTTCATGAAGGAGGAGAAGTGAGCCTGTTGGTATAAATACCCAGGGGAATAAGAGGAAAAGAATACATGCAAGGATACTGGAGAAGGAATGTGTCACATACATGTTTAACAAAGCCATGTGCTGTAGGAGGCAGCATGGTTAACTTCCAGCCTCGTAAGATACTTAAGGCAATGGTTCTCAACCTTCCCAACATTGTGACCCTTTAATTCAGTTCTTAATGTTGTGGTGACCCCCAACCATAAAATTATTTTCATTGATACTTCATAACTGTAGTTTTGCTGTAGCTATAAATTAGAATGTGCTTTCCTATGGTCTTAGGTGATCCCTGTGAAACCATTGTTCAACCCTCTCCCTCCAAAGGAGCCTTGACCCACAGGTTAAATACTGCTGACTTAAAGCCTCTGTCGAGTTTTGAACAAAAAGCTCCAGATCATCACTGGAACACGTCACTTCACAGTGACACACTTCCTCCAGCAAGACCCTGTCCACTCCACCCGGGCCACGCCAGCAAGACCCTGTCCTCTCCACCTGGGCCACGCCTCCTAATCGTTTCATCCCCTCTGCGCCGAGCATTCAGACTCATGGATCTATACAAATCAGCACACATAGCCTCTCTGCAACTTCAAAGCATCTCTGTGTTCCTGACAATGCCTGTCATTACTTATAATGACTCTGGTTAGGAGTTCTAAAATGACTTGGTCTTCATTGTAGTTTGATATATAGATGGAGCACAAATGGATGAACTACAAAGAGACAGATGATAAACCAGAAGACCCTCATATAATCAATGCCAAGAAAAAAGTCCACCTGTGAGGAGAAGTTAATTATTAGTGTAAAGGATTTTGAGAGCTCGGATCAGTGAGACCAAAATTGAAGATTGTGATGGGAGTCAAATTTCTTCATCACTAAAGGGTGAACATGAACGATGTAATTAGCATTACCAACAGTGGTAGTGATTAGGACTGGTAAAATCGGAACCAAAAGCTTTGCCAGGAAATGTAGGAGGTGACTTGCTGGTGCCCTTCACTAAGCAGCAACCCGAACACCCGTATCTAATGCTTCCCCTCGACAGATGACACAACTAGCAAATACTACCCAACTGGGTAGTTTCATTACAGATTCCCAAACTTTTCTTGCTTGTCGTGGGGGAAATGCTAAGGTGAGCCTGCGCTTTTATGTACGTACTTCCACTCAAGCATGACAGAACCACGAGAGCTTCAAACCAGGAGCCTGGCAGAGGTGATTCACTATCATGGGAGCCACTGCAGGAAAGACAACAAAGGGAAGAGGAGTTTTCAGAAACTACGAAAGCTTTCAGTCCAATGACTGAACCAAATGTGGCTTTCCAGAAGACCTAAAAGTGAGAGGCTGGTAGGAACAGGGGCTCTGACCTGATGGCTATGTTGCATCCTGTCTAAGAAAAGGAAAGCCTCTAGGAGACAGGAGACTCAGATGAACAATGGTGAAGTAAATTTTGGCAACTACCTGAACCTGGGTAGCAAAATTAGAGCTAAATGTTCGGCAACCAGCCAGAAGACCAATTCCTTCTATCCTGGCAAGCCCCCAAGTAGGTGTGATTCTGGTTTGTTGAAACTGTAAGAAATGTGTTTGCCACTGCCTGCGTGGTAATTTGTTATGAAGCAGGGGAAAGCAAGTGCACTCTCCCAGACAACTTTTTAAATGACAGCATGACTTTATTTTCACCTCACTTACCTTCTGTTATAAAGAAGTAGGACAAAAGTGTATAATCACCTTGAAATGCCTCTACATATCTTAAAGATGACTAACATCAGGGATATTCAAGGTCTTAGGAACAGGTGTAGTTGACTAGTTCTTAGTATCAGGCAACTCATAAAGGGAGGGGCCACTTTCATTCTGAGAGAAAGAGGTATATGGTGCTGCATTTGTTAAGGACTCAAGTAATAAGCAATAATATCAATGCTGATAAAGATTACACTTGTACAGTCTTCTCTTACTCCCTGTGCCAAGAGAACAAACTCATTTCATGCTAATCAGATTAGGGGATAATAGTATCCATCATTTTGCAAATGGTTTCTTGAGTGCTAGAAATGATCTCACTAAGTATTTTGGGTGAGTACAGAATCTAATTTACATAAAAGGTCTTTTGAAAAAAAGCATGAGATGCTCAATGCTTAGTGTAGAAACAATCTGTTTCCATTTGTAAAGTCCAGACAATTTCAATGTAGCCAGATTGTCCTTTTGAGTCATCTAAAATGTTATCATTGATCTATACCTGTTCCACTACCGCTGAGCTGCCAACAGCATCTTTCTCTCTCTCTCTTTTTGTTTGTTTGTTTTTTGTTTTGTTTTTTTTGAGACAGTGTTTCTCTGCGTAGCCTTGGATGTCCTGGACTCACTCTGTAGAGCAGGCTGCTTCAAACTCACAGAGATCTGCTTGCCTCTGCCTCCCTGAGTGCTGGGACCAGCAGCATTTTTATCTGGCGATAGAAGCTGCTTCTTTTCCATGTTCTTACCTTAATATAACTGAAAATACAACTCACCACATGCCACTTATACTAATTAAGTTCCTTTGTGTCTCAACATCAGTGGTTCTAAGAATGTGGTTCCTTGACCAAGGACACCAATACCCCTTGAGAACATGTGCAAAATACAAAGTCCTGGTCCTCCTCTAGAAATACTTCGCTAGAAGTTGTGGGGGTGGAACTCAACAATCTTTTTTAAATAAGCCTCAAGGTGATTCAAATACAATCCAAGGTTAGAGAACTTCTGCCCTAGATCTTAAATGGAGACAAAGGCTGCCCAGAGAGAAGCCTAATTAATCAGGGCTAGGTAGGGCATTCAGAGACTTGGACAGGCTGCCTTTGCCCATTTATGAAAGAATTGTACCAGAGTCCTACTATCAACGAGAGGACTTCTCATCAGTAGTCTGAAAAAGTTTAAACTTCTGTGTGTGTTGGCAGCATGTGCATCTCGTAGATTAAAGCAACCATTTCTCCACTGAGCCCTGGAGGCCAGACAGCATCAGAGCCCATTCTAAGCATGGCTGGCTTAGTTCCAGATGTTCTGATTCAACCCCTGTGTATGATACTTCTGGGCCGGCAACCAAATACACTTCCCTTTCTCTCCAGTTACAGAATCAGGGTATGTCTGGTGATCTCTGAAGTGTACATAAATGGCAGCCAGCCTTGCCTTACCTTTGAGGCCACTTGGTCAAATCTACCTGGATAGTCTAATTTTCACCTTCAGCTGTTTGTTTAAGAATAGCCAGTAGACATTTTTCAGCACAAAATTTGTATTTCATCCAACTGAGTCTGAGTTTCAATCATGGCAGGATTCCAAGGCACTTTTTATCTTATATGACATTTTGAATATGTGAGGAGTTAATCTATTTAAATTGACATGTATATAAGAGAATTCTTTTTCTTTTGCAATGACTTGCTTCTTAAAATCACTTTGAGTTTTCTGGCAAGGCAGAGGGATCAAACTGAGTCTTTTCCAAATGTTAATTTGTGCCATATGGAGATGGGAATCTAACAGGGAGGATGAGGCTTAACGAATTTGCCTGAAGAGAATATTCGGAGTCAATCAATGTGTAGGCCCTAAGGTTTGTTCTCCTGAGGTGATCTGGATTGGAGAGTAAACTTTCTTTTTGAATCAGCATGGATCAGCCCAGCACTAATGAAGCACAAACAAACCTAGTCGTTCACACTAAGCACTCCAGAGAGAACTTTAGTCCCAGGTTGCTTTTCATTTATTCAGGCTTTTTGCTTTTGTTGCTGCTTACCTGCCTCCCTGCCTGGCCTCCTTTCTAGCTGCACACCCTACCCCCACCCCATCTGTTTCACTCACACAACAGGCATTTGTGATCTTTGACTACCTTTGGCCTACTAGACAGACTTCACTGAGGGGTGGAGACAGCAGGAAGTGCTGGAACACTGTGTACCCTGGAGCAAACTCTGAGATTGGCTGACAGGCTCAGAAGCAGGATGCCTGGCAACCTGGGCATGGGGCAGAGCACAGTTCCTGGTACAGATTTTTGTTCTGGAGCTCTCAGGGGGCATAAATAAAGGCTGGTGCTCTAGGTGAAAGTTCAGCCTTGTCTGGCCCCCTACCCCTACCCCTCTTGTCCAGCTTAGGCTGCTATTAACTCCTAGGATTCCTTCCTTAATATACATTTTAGATATAACTCCTTGCATGGGTTGGGGGGGGGTGATCAGTTTGAAGAACAGATCCCTTATCATTTATAACTAGTTTAGAGCATGATGTTAAACTTGAACCCAGCCAGAATCATACACGTTTACTGCTATTAATTATTTTCTTTGGTCTTTCCCTATGCCTGCATTTTTAAAGCAATCATTATATACCCACTGAATGAGAATACCTTGAGTCCAAATTCTGTTTCAGTGCTCTGCAGTTCACCTTGTCCCATCCATAGATTATAAACTATCTTGACCATTCTTGAGAAATAGCGCATAACTACAAATTATCCAATCTAACGTGCAGTTTTATTGAGAATACTGCCACATCTATATCTAAGAGAAGAAGCTTGATTTCAAAGAAGGAATATTTCCTACTTGGAAAATCAAAGATATAAAAAGTATTCATTTACCTAATCTCTGAGTCAGAATTAATTTTGTCATATTCAGAGCTAAAAGGAAACATTCACACCCACTGTGTGACATCCTCCTTGCTAAGGATAGATTTCATTTTTACCACCCACTTTGACTTTTTTGTGAAAAAAAAAATAAATCTGAACATAATGGGACACATATAACTTCATTCCAAAGCTGAATAAAAATGATTCACAAGCAGCAGTAAGTAGACATGGTGGATGATCAAAAGATAAAAAGACACTTTGGAAAGGGAGAGTATTGGGGGAATTTGGGGAAATCCAGAGGGAGAAATGGAGAATAGTTAGAAATGGTTGTAGACATGTCCAAATTCTCAAAAATAAAGAAAAATAAAACTTTTTAACCCAGCAAAAATTAAGATTCTTAAAAAAAATCATACAAATAATATTTCTCTAGTTTTCAGAAATACTGTTAACTTTGTATTGCTACTTATTAGGAAGGGAATGAATAGTGATGACTGATTCTGAAGGTGATGAAGGGAACAAGCCAGCTCAGGAAGGATGAAAGTAAAGAGTTTACATTTCAAAACTGCAAAACTTCAAACTTTAAATGCTATCACTATGGAGAGCTGGGATCCATATGGAGGCAATGGATTCATTCATTGGCTTGATAAAAAATGTGATGGCATAACATCACATTGTCTTAAATAAATGTGGTTTTTTATTTGTCAATTAAAAGTACACATGTATATACAAATATATACATAGATGCAATAACAGTGAAAAAAGAGGAAAGGACAGAAGAAAGAAAAGGAAGAAATGACATAATTATATTACAATTTCAAAAAAAGTTAGTAGGTTTTTGTTTTTAAGAGAACTCTGCAGGACAAAAGAAGGACCCGGTAATCATGAAAGGAAATTCAACACTTATTCAAAGGCAATGCAAGTGTATTCATAAAAATAACAGGGATTGCAGAATCAGTTGGCATGGTCCATGTTCTGACTACAGAGGTGAGGATTACAGTTCCTCAAGCAATAAGATTGGAGTAGATAATATGGAAAGGATTTTAGAGTTCATTAGAAACAGATGCTCTTTAAAGAACATAGAAATTCCAACCTTCAGACTCAGATGTAGACACATTTAGGAAGCGGGTTAGCACCAGTGAGAGAGAGTGAATTGTCTTCTCACACTGTCCTTGAACTTCTGCCTTGGGAACCATGCAGCTGCTCTCATTTGCCCTCCTGACAATGAGAAAGGAAGTAATACGTTGTGAAAACTCTTTTACAAGGCTTAGTGTTTGCCCCAATTACTGCCAGAACAGCAAGTCCAAAAAAAACAAACAAGGGCAACTAAAAGAAGGCCTTCATCTTCCCCAGCATTCCCTTGAGTCGACCTTCAGGAGAACGCTGAGAAATTCTCACATTTACTGCCTTCATTTGGAATATGGTGAAAATTGATGACACCAGATACTTTACGTTAATCAGTTGGTGAGGAGAATGAAGTCACTCAGAAGTTAAAAAAACAGGAATTGGAAAAGAGTAAAAGACAGTTAAGGAGCCGAGTGGCAGAGACCAGAAGGATTTTTGAGTAAAACTATACTCTGAAATAAGAAACACACAAAGAAAATAATACCACTAGGGCAGGGCTAAAACAAACCCATATTAAAAAAAAAACACAATCAACGATTTAAGATGGATTAGTCTTCTTTTATTGTCTGTGCTTTTCTATTATACGTATAAATTATTTCTGGAAAGAGAGAATGAGAGGAGGGAGGAAGAACGATGGAGCATCCCATAGGTGTTAGCTGTGTAAAATCCTAGCGTAAACCCAACATGCTGGGTCAGCCACGGGTTGTGTCCCTGCATGGAGTCCCGGATGATGGCGAGCTAGGAGAAGAGGCCATGTGCCCACCTACACTCTTGAAGGCTGAGTAATGGCGGCAGCAGTTGTTATAGCAGGGTCCCTTGAAGATCTGCTCCGACAGACATGAGCAGTACTCTTCGCATTCGGTTTCTGCACATGCTCAGACCTGACCCTACCCTTCTCACAGCAGAGAAGCACTCTGGGAACACAGAATTCATTGAATGGTGCCGCAAAGTCAAGTTCAACAAATAAACACAGTCCTCGGATGACTTTTCTCAGATTCTAAACTGGGTGATGAACTAAGAAGCATTTGACGGTGGAACTGTTCCCAAAAAAAGTTGGCACAGTGCTGGGGAGAATTTCTTTGTCTTCTCTCCTTGTCGCTTAAATACATTATCATTTCTAACAACATCCTTGAAAAAGATAGCTAAGGGAAAATAATAACTATATTTATGGTTCTTTCACCAAAGATATGAGAGTGCCCACAGGCGGGCGGTTTTTAGACTCCAGATCATCACCTCTAAGCAGTGCCCTGACCAGCGCCAGCGATGGTCTGTGGATATGAGTCTTATATGTTGATTCCCTGCAGCCTCAGACTTTCAAAACAGAACCTACTTTGATTTTGTGTGTATTCATTTCACAAATTTATAATGTCATGATAAGAGTACTTTATCCTCTAGAGTTCTGAACAACTGAATCTTATAATCTCTCTTGCAGCCTAAATATAGATCGGCTTCACTGTCCCTGGGTGTATAATTTTTCAAAAGAAATAATTTATGAATCCTCAACATTGGCCTCAAGTTCCTAAGAGGACAGATCACCATTTTCAATACTGAAAAAGTTATTTCTTACCGTGCAGATAAAAGTAAAGCATAATAATAAATCTTCCTCAAGATTACTTCCTACATTTTAAGAAAAGTGAGGACTAGGCTATATCTCTGGAGAGGTGGCTGCCTGGTAGAGCAGTTGTCTGGCTCACGTAGCATCTTGGTTCACTCCCCAGCACTGCGGATATGGGGAGAGTGAATGCCCACAAAATAAAATAAATAAATAAATAAATAAATAAATAAATAAATAAATAAATAAATAAATATTCCAATTCAGCTCAAACACTGGACTGCTCCCTTGTGAAATGACTTTATCTTGCTTTTTCTCAAAATCTCTGTCTTTCTCTTGATCTTTTCCCTAATATGTGGGCAGATGACTGACCACCTAGGTGTGAACTAGTCATTCCTGTCTTTTTTCTCATTCATTGTCTTCACTTAGGCCTCGCTACAAATTCTGTCGTTTTTCAGGTCTTAGGTTATTTGGATTTTCAGGCACAAGTCAGATGAATCACATTTGCTCTATGTGGGTCAGTCAAAATTAAGTACAGCAATCTCTTAAGTACCAAAATTGGTCCTATTCTGCCTCATGATTATGGAATTAAATTACCCTGAGTCTTAAGCACTGTATGTCTCTCGGCGTTATTATTATTATTATTATTATTATTTCAAAAGCTAGGCCACAGCAAGTAGTCGTACCTCACAGAAAGAGCATAGCTCTCATGACCTTTTTCTTCACTCCTTTGTTGGTGTCTGACAGGAGCGTCTCAGTCTCATAGCACACACCTTCACTCAGCGCAGTGAGTCCTCCGGGAGCTTGTTAAAACGCAAGTGTTGGGGCCCTGCCCAAGCCCTCTAACGTGGAACTCCAGGGGCCTGGAACCAACAGTCGTAAGTCTGAGTCTTAACAAAATCCTACAAATGATTCAGTATGAGGATCTCTGGGTGGGCAATTATGGATTGGTGGTAAACATGGGCTATGCCTGGGTTTCTTGTTCTGAATAATTTCCTTACTTAAAAGTATTTAGAAAAACACACTAAGGTAATGATGATCTGGTGCTATTCTTAAACAAAATGGGTAACTGAAAATTGATATGAGAGAAAATACCTGTATAAATACAAAAAAAAATAATTCAGATACAATAGAGTCTGGCTCTATAGCATATCCATTCTACAAGTCTATTTTTAAAGAACAAAAAGGTAGCTTGAAGCGGCTCATTGTCTTATTAAACACGATTTAAGTTGGGATTCTGGTGATTCCTTTAATATCCTTTCAATCATAAATAAGCATTTCTGAATGTTTTTAAAAAACAAACAAACTTGTTTTGATGGAATTCTTGCTAATCAATTTATAGGATATGGAAAACCAAGGGTTAATTATCACCACTGGAATCTTGACACTGCAATGGGCTTCATCATAGTGGCTATGCCCTTTTCTCCACACAGGAATGTTGGGTTTCACAATAAATCCTTGATGGACCTATGCATTTCTATGGCAGAGGTAACTCATGCCCACCAAAATCTGTACTTTTCCCTACACACTGCAAAGAACTGTGAGGAAACCTTTCTATCATGAGCTGTCTTTCCCAACAGCCCCAGTATTTGTGGGCAGGTGAGTAGTGCTCACACCTGAAACAGGAATGAGGGTTATGTCTGGCTTTATTCTTCCCTCTTCTTTCTTTGTGTGAATGATGACAAGTGATCTTAGAAGATGCTTAGATCTGGTGGCTTAGAGTCTACCTGAACCATAAGCAAGAGAAAGCTGCCTTTTATAAGGAGCACATATCCTGGACCACTTAGTATGTGAGAAGCGCTTTTGTGTATCCTAAGCTGTTTAAACCCTGGGCTTTATTATTTTTTTATAGGAGGGAGGATACTCCAAATAATTACAGAGCACATATAAACTTTAAAAAAAAGACAGACATCATAATCTTGTGTCATAATAAAAACCATATGCAAATAGAACATTGTATTAGAGATGAAATTGAGACCAGTCTGTGTGAAGTGTTTTGAAAGACATACCCAGTTACCTGTACAACTTGAGCTGTACTGTGTAACTACAGTCTCTAAACTCTTAAAGCCTCAATCCACCGATTAAGTCATTGCACTGACTAGATAAAGACCAGTGAAACTTACAGCCATGGTCCCTTCTAAGTATTCATGCTTATGTTCACAGACTAACTGTTAGCTTTTTACCAGACAAGCTTCTTTTTGCCGTGGGCGGTGCTCACTTCAGAGACTCATAACTGGTCAAAGTGCTGAGAATTAGTGACTGTTGAGTACCGAATTATAAATGGGACAGCTGTATCAATTCCTCTGAGGCTTAGAGAATATCACAAAAGACAGAGCAGAAAGAAGGTAAGAGCTAGGGATGAGATGGAATGCTCTGGGGACACCATCATCTAGGCATTTTGTGGCCATTGAACTCTTAAGCTTAGAGTGGCTTTGATTACCTGCAGGAAACTGGGTCTGTTAACATCCTGCCATGGAGAAGGAGGGAACTTTTCCCACTCATCCCTAAGGACATAGACAGTTAATCGTGGAAGTGGGGAGAGAGTGGTATAGCTACTTGCAAAGTAGGTACTGGTGGTCTTACCCATGCTCCTATTATCAACCATAAGGAAACTCATAGCATAAAAGAAAACAAAGGGGGAGGGGAGACAAAGGAGGAAGAAAAGAAAGGGAAGACAAAAGAAGAAGGAAGGAGGAAAAGAAGACAACAGGAAAACAGGAAGATCTGTTCAGAAGAGGAAGGGGATCAATGCGAATGGGAGGACAAGAGACTTAGGTAAGGGAGTGAATATAATTAAAATAGAGTTATATATGTGTAAGTAAATGCCATTAGAACATTATTTATATACTTATATATGCTAATAAGTCATAAAAAGAAAAATATCACATCCATTTACTGACATATACAGAATTTACTAGTTTGCTTAAGTGTTATGGTCTCTCTGAAGAGTGCTGATACACACACATGCACACACACACACACATACACACACACATTTTCAATGTTCCTAATTAATTTGAACCAGGGACAGGAAGCAATGATCCTGAGCCAGCTCTGTAGTGGGAAATAGCATATTGACATCCAATGGTGTTGAAATGATTAATAATAATGTATGAGGTAGACACAGTACCAAGCTTCTGTCAAGTATATAGGTCTCTACCTTATGTTATGCCTCTCCATCCTGAACAGCATATTGAGTTTCCTAAAATAATTTTGCATGTTTTTCATGGTAATTGTGGAATAGGCCTGCAATATTTATGAGTGAAGAGTCTAAACCCTGAGTACTGTGTGCTCAGCAGAAAGCTGAGGTTATAGAGTTAGGGTTTTACCCACCAGTCCTTTATTTTCAGTCCTTACATGGTATCTCCTCCCCAGTTTTGTCTATCTTAGAGCTATTTTTGAAACTTTTTTGTGGTAAAATATATTCAACTCACAAATTACCATTTTAATCATTTTAAGTGTACAAATCATCGATATTAAATGCCTTCAGACCACTCAGCAGCCATCACTGTCATCTTTCTCAAAGCCTTTTCTCTTCTCAAACTGAAATTCTGCCCACAATAAGTAATAACTCTTCATTATCTGTTCTCCACCCCAGCTCTTGACAAACGACATCCTACTTTCAACCTTGGTCCATTAAAAGACAAAATGACATTTCATTTCAGAATGGTTTAGAATTCATAGAAAATTATACCACAATAAATAGATTTACACAGAACTTCTGTATATCAAATTCAATGTCCCCTATCATTACTACCTTATATTAGTATGATAATTAGGCAGAATTAATAAAGTGATATTGACACTTTAGGTAAAGTCTATCTTTTATTCATATGTTCTTAACTTGACCCATGATCTTTTTACCTTGACACAATCCCATTCAAGATGACATTAAGTTAGGTCTTCCTACCCCGTTAGTGTTTCATAGGCTTCCCTTGTGATTGATAACCTTGACAATCTTTACCTTTCTCTCTCTCCACACCCAGGGCCAGACAGCACCGAGCCACGTTCTAACCCTGATGTGCACCCAAGGCCTTAAAGAGCCATTCCACAGCATCCTATCTCAGCGCTTGTCATCGGTATGACTCAACAATGATGGCTTTAGCCCTGCCTCAGGCTTTGCTTAACAGGCTTCTTAAGTGCAAAGCTCTTCTCGTGTCTCCATTTAGAGTCCGCTGCTTGGAAAGAAAAAGATTCTGAGAAGCCTCATGTAAGAGTTAGGAAGTTCTTCACATTGAGGAGTATTACGTATGTACATAGACTGATTACTTGGGTTTTTTTCTGTTTGGGAAGGTTATTATTGTTCTAAATCATTTGCTTTTTATTGAAAAATAACATCACGAGCTCCCAATATTTACCTTATACTTTGGGATACGACTCTATACTAATTTTTTAAAATGTCCCAGCTCTCGGTTTTGAGCTGTCCTTCACTGATTTCTGTGACCCTCTGTAACATCTTCTTTGCTGTGTTTTCAGTACTTTCTTCCTGGCATTGGTCGTACTCCAGGATCATCATGCAAATGGCCTCCTCCAGCTACCCAGTCAGTTATTTCTCCTTGGAAACTGGTATTTGAAACAGAAATGATGAGGCTGGGCCCACTCATTTCCACTAAGGTGGCATCGCTTCGAGGGACTCTCAGAAAATGTAAAAGTTGAAAATGTCTCAATTATCTTCTCCACAATCATTCACATCTACAACCACTTCTGTATTTATCCATCTGCAGAGACGTTAAACTAAACATGGATCCACACTACATCTACCACTGCAGCCCATGCACACGTGGGTCATTCCAGGCTCCTCCCTTAGCTGACTACTCACACCAACTTTTCTAATTCCATGATCAGAAAAGTTTTCAAGTATTTTCTCAAAGCTCCTGTTGTTTCCTATCATTCTGGTAATGATAATTTACAGGACACAGATGCTTTGCTTTAAGTATAGTTCACAAGAATTTTCTTTTAGAAATAATACATTTGACGTTATAGCTAAAACCCCAAGTTACTCAAAATTCGTGGTGTGTGCCTCTGTATGTGTGTGCGTGTGTGTGTGTGTGTGTGTGTGTGTGCATGTGTGTGTGCATACATCTGTGAGCATGTGTGTGTTTAGGCAAGGCTCAGTTGTCCTGGAACTCACCAAGTAGGCTAGGCTGGTTGGGGAGTCCCAGGCTTTTGCCTGTTCTTGCCTTACCAGTGCTAGGTTTAAAACCAGGCCCCACCACACCCAGCTTTTCTAAATGGGCTTTGGAGATGGAACTTACATCCTCCAGCTTGAGTGGCAAGTACTTTCTGACCGAGCCATTTCCCCAGCACTAATTTTATTTTTGTAAGACAGGTTATATTGTTTTGCTTTTTACAGTCCTGCCTATTATTCCTGTGAGCTAATTATAACTCATCTGAGTTAAGTAAGCTCCACCTTTGAGTTTCGTGTATGTTTCCATATGGACACCTTAGACTTTACTTTCCCCATTGGGTTGTTCTTGTGTCTTTATAAAAATCGGTTTACTGTATTCATTACTTCCCAATGGCCTATATGTTTAATTATATTTTGCCAAAATCATGCTTCTTTCATTACCACAGTTTTATAGTAACTTCAGAATCAGGTAATATGACTTCTCCAGCTTGAGTTTTCCATTTTAATAGTGTACTAACTAGAGTCAGTACTTTGAATTAGCATATAAACCTTAAAGCCAGTTTATCAACACATAAAAAAAAAATTCTGGAACTTTGATTGGGATTGTATTGAATGAACAGTTTGATTGGGAAGAAATATGTTTATCACATGGAATCTTTCTACCCATAAATATGAAATAGCTCCAAAATGCTCAAGATTTTCTTTAACTTATTTCAGCAGTATTTTGTAGTTTTCTGTATATATTTGACTGACACACCTTACTAAATTCATCCACAAGAGATTTAATTTTTGTGCTATTCCAAGTTCGAGTGGCTCATTTTTGGTACATATAAAAAGACTGATTTTTATCAGGTGATCTCAACCCTACAATTCCAATGAATTCATTATCTGTTCTGGGAGATTTGTTAAAAAACAGGCCCTTTGAGTTTCCTCACCCCGAATATCATGCCATGCATATGAAGGCATTTTTATTTCTGCCTTCCATTTGGGTCATTTCATGCTCCGATTCCTTTTCTTTTCAACTGGATCCTATGCACATCTTTCCCCACAATCCATCAGACTCTCATGTTTCTTCTCAGAGTGTGGACTGTCCACCTGGTCCTGCGTAACAGCTTGCCACGCTTCCCCACATCACACAGCTCCTTTTAAAGCACACACATGCTCAATTGTGCTACCATGCCCTTACTACCCCATTGTCACAAGCAATGCCACCAGCAAGTAAACAAGCTACCTGCCTCTCCACTCATCTCCTTTGAAAACAGAAGTGCAGGTAGAACAAAGACTGGAAAAGTACCAATTGCAGACACTAATTGCACGGTTTCCCTGAAAATGCAGCCAGTCAAATAGTAGAACTTTGGTAACCTGTGTATTCTATTACAACTGGATTCAGGGTCATCTACCTGCCGAAGGTCCTGAACGCTGACTGTGGCTGTTATGGAAGATGCCTGATTTGATTTTTTATTTCAGTCCATAGTGTCCTTTTCGCTTGCTGCCACCTGTCTAGTCATTCTTTCTAATCTTCACAACTGTGTTCTCTGCCTAAATTCTTGTCTCTTTCAGCTGTTTCCTTTAAACTACTAAGGGTCTTATGATCTGTTAATCTTTTGATTCCTGTGCTACTGATTTTATTTGGCTACTTGTTACAATGTAGCCTTCTGTGGTCTCTATGTACATATGCATTTGTATCTGGCTGGATTAATGTGTATGCATATCTTTTTGAATGTTCTGTTTCTTCACATTAAAGAAAGTTGCTTAAGGACCAAAATTCCATTTCATACCTGCTTATTTGCAATCCATACACAAATAATTACATGCAGGTGATTGGTGTCTGCTTTAAAGTAAACACACTGCCCTAGTTTTAGCAAAAACTGAGGAAATCTCTATTAAATATGAATTTAAATCATTGGATCCAGCTTATAATCATAATTGATGTGTTCTAGTTTAGTTAAGATTGCCACTAAGCAAATGAAACAGCCAAACTAAGAGTGGCTCAGACAGTTTCAGATCCATTTTCCTCCCTCACAGCAGTGTGGCTGCGGGAGGGAGTGCGTGTGTGGTGAGGAAACGTTACAAACGTATCTGATCCTGGCTTTTCTGCCCAGCAGTTTCTCTGACTTCAGTAGAGATGGGTATTCAGATATCATTCATGCTCACATCATTCTGGGATACAGAAGAAAAAGGGAAAGGAAGCACTTGCCTCTCCCTGTAAGAAAAAGCTCTGAAACCCCCACTGGCTTCTCATAGGCACAGCTGGCTGCTTGGTGTAGCTGCCGGAAAAAGGGAGGAATCAGTGCCAGGTCCACTGTATATAGGCTTCCTCTGGCCTAAACTACCTAAGGACATTTCTTTATGCATACATTTGTACGAGTATAACATTGACATTCCTTAGGAATCAGGCCCACGTTTGTTCAGAGATAGAGACAATAGAGCCTTAACTCGGTAGACTCATCCTAGAGAGAAACCTGCTTCCTAAGCTTCTCAGCCCCAGAATGGCATGCCTCAGTCACACCTACAAACACCTCTTTCCAAGAAAAGGTGAAGCAAACATCAGGAATCACATCTCCCCTCAAGGTCCTCCCAGTCATTTCTCTGGACCAGAGATCCGCTTTCTAGGGAGCTAGCTTCTTCTGTCCTCTAAACAACATGAAATTAATCCAGCCCTGAGATTGCTTCACAAAGTTAATCTTAGAAATTCATCCTCATGAAGCTTCACTCTGTAAGGTTTCAGTTCAGTAAGAGTACAGTAAGAATACAATTTAATTGGGACTGTAGCTTTGGGAGTGAGAGTTGATGATTCAAATTCCTACTGTAGCCAAACTCCCAATTTGCCAGCAAATTAACTGCATACATCTAACTGTTTCTGACCAATGTGTCACCCAACTAATGGACAAAGAACTATGAAAGAAAAGCACATGTGAACTTTAGGGACATTTGTCCCTAATTAGATTCTTTGTTCAATCTCCCTCTGCCTTCTGTTTTCTTCCAGTTCAACACAGTTTATGGTCATTTTTTTTCTAGTTATCAACTATTTGAAAAAGCACTATTTGAAAAGAGATGTTTGATTGGCTGACTGATTTGAGACAGGGGATCACTATGTGACCAGGCTGGCTTTGAATCTGAGATCTTCCTGCCTCAGCTTCCTGAGTGTTGGTGTTACAGGCATGAGGCACTGTGGCCAGTTGGCAGCTAGCTTCCTCAAGTTCCCTTCCAAAATGTTATGAAGTAGACATTTCAAGACAACAGGCTACATTTTTTTTGTCCTATCTTCACACTCTATAATTTTAATTATACAAAATGCTTGTTCCGACATTCTTATCATTTTTCCATAAATAGTGAATTCCAGAGGTAAAGCAAAGTTGTTTCTCTTAATTGGCATATTCTTAATCCTTTCCTGTTTATCGCTTTATACAGGAACCCTGTTAGAGCTGCTTAACATCAAAACTAAACCTGCCTGGAAGTCCAGACTATTCGCATACTTCCTATATTTAGCACTTGGCTTTTTTCATAGCTCTGCTTCTTCCAACCCATAAATGCTTTAAAACACCCAGATTTTAAATCCTCCTCTGCCTGTTGGACCAGCTATCTTCACACAGAACTAGAGCTCACGGTAATCCATGTCACATAGTCCCACATCGCAGAATAACACGTCACAGACGACTGTCTCAACCTCACACAAAGGCTGTCTCACCGAAGTTCACAGTAAGGAGGGCTACACCACAGCATTTCATGTTACTAAACTCCACATGATAAAGACCCAAGTCATAGGACTCTATGCCACAGTACCCCATGTCACAGACTCCACTCCACATGTGTGACAGAAATATCCATCAAAGAACTCC
Source organism: Psammomys obesus (assembly GCF_907164565.1). NCBI lineage: Eukaryota > Metazoa > Chordata > Mammalia > Rodentia > Muridae > Psammomys > Psammomys obesus. The sequence goes on from NW_026585504.1 coordinate 1,848,643, forward strand.
ACGTCACAGAGGTCTATGAGACAAAACTCCATGGCATAAAGTACTGTATAGAGTTCTTTTCAAACAATCTTCGCATCAGACACCTTTCTGGAAGGGAAGGAAATTGCCTTCAGGAGGTAGATAATGTCCTCCAGGGACAGAACTACTGCTCCTTCTCTTGGGGTTCCAAAAGCAACCACTGAATGAAACCTGAGTAAATGGGTGTTTTTTGTCACCCCAACACTGTCAGTGGATTTATCATAGCTCATTGCAAAGTCAATCTTATTTCTGTTTTACTGCAGATTAAGTGTTTTGGGGCAGAATCTTGCGTGTCACACTTTGATTAATGCAACAACAAAATATGGGATTAAAGGAGTTTGTGTTTAAACAGCTCAAATCATAATTATTAATAATTTTAAGAAAAGATACAATATCTTTATCAACTAGAAAGAAGAAAATACTAAGAATTGGTAAGAATGAGCTCTTTCCTTAGCTGGTGCCTTGTTTTGGCACACTTCTTGTGCACTTAATTCTCATGACAGAATAAGAACAAGGTCAACATAACATTCTCAAAATGTCAGAATCATAGTTATTAACTACTCAAGTCTTGAAAAGCAGGCCTGCCTAATTATCTTGACCATGGCGAGGCTTTCCAATCACGAGGAGATATGAAGCAGAGAATTACACATACCAGCTGAAAGTGGGGGGACACGAGATCACTGACAAGAAGAAATTCATTTGGTTGGGACTATAGCTCTAGTAAAACAGGAGTGGTTTTGTTCTACCCATTATGTATGAAAGGGTAGTTCCCATCTCTCTCTTCTATACAAAATCATGGAATATCCATCTTCAGCCATTTTAGATTACTGAAGAAGGTGCCATTGAGGAAAATGGCTGAAATGAAGCAGAGGAGAAATGGTGATGATTTCTTGAAAAGAAAGCCACCTTGACTCTGAATAACAGTCTTTTGTGATTAGGAAGAGAAAGCTCTTAGGTTCCCTCTAGATCAGCAGATGTCAATATGGCAATGGAGGGCTTCAGAAAGCACAGCTTCCCCTTCTCTGTCCTCAGCAGCACATATCTGGCAAGGTGGAGAGACAGCTACCACATTAGTGGATGCTAGACATCTACTGGGTAAAGCCCAGCACGTGTAGTAGGGCAACGTTCAAGAAAAGGCCCTGCTGCACCACTGAACTACACCGCCTGCTCTGGACAGTATCTGGACAGTGTAAGCGAGAACATTTGTAGGTGAAAATACAAAGGGCTATAAAGAGTACAAGAAACTCAATTTTCTAGCTGCAATCTAGTTCATATTCTTCCCATGAATCCATGTCAACACGTAGGAATACTCAGGGTAAGAAGCTCAGGTTTTTCATTTTCTCTAGTAAGGCACTGTGTAGTTCTAATGAAGAGCACACTTTGGCAGTTTTGACAAAGCGTTTGTACTTTTTGATGAGTACAGAGTGTACTAGGTATACTAAAAAATAATTGTCAGTTTGGTTAAAACACTTTTCTGTTTTTAATTGCCTAAGGCCATACTTGTACAAAGAAAGAAGAAATCATTAAGGGTTATAAATTCTTCTCAGCATGCCAAATCTGCACCAACTATGACTATTTTTAGCATGCATTTTGTCCCTTCATCCTCTTCCTAGGTCTTGACTGTCCAAACATTGTCCAAACGTTGCAACAACGTCACACACCCCCCATCCCTCTGCTTCCCAAGCAAACACATACATTCTTACAAAAACTAGCTGAAAGGAAAACCGAGACATTATAGCAACTGCCCTTGGCTTAACATGTGACTTGATTTCTACTGGACATTACAAGAGTTAGTTTAGAATGGGGTAGGCCTGCATGTGTGGTCTGAAGGCAAGTGAGGACCGGGAGAGGACACAGTGAAGGGACTTTTGGAAGGGGTGTGGTGGCTAGGAACTGTTGCCAATGTGCCTGGATTGAGAGAGCCTTAAAATACCTGGTAAAGTCCCCTTCTGGGTTTACTACACCGGCATTTCCAGAAATGATCAGCATTTGAAATCAATGAACTGAATGAGATCATCTCACCTGAATGTGAGTGGCACCTTCCAATAGTTAGGGGCCTGGATAGAACAAAAGCAGGAAGTTTGCACATAGAAGTAAGGACGCTTTTTGAACAGGTGAATTTTTGTTTGTTTGTTTGTTTTTACTACTCTTAACACCTGTGGGTATCAGATGGCGTGAAGCTCCTCCAGCTTTGATAGCAGACTTGTGCCTGTGACTCTCAAAGGGCTGCCAGGATCTCAGCCTCACCACTGGACTACGGGATGGATCAGCCTCATTCTGAAGTTTTCCTTCTCATGAATTAAGCAGTCACTGGATACTCTGGCTCCCCAACCTGCAGATGGCCATTGAAGGGCTAGTTCCCTTCTGATCAGGTAAGCCAATATAATGAATCACTTCTTGTAATTATGCATGTAACCTATTGGTTCTGTTCCTTTGGGGACCCAAACACCAGCAGGGAACCAAGAAAGATGATGGTTTTGTCAGGGTATGGCTCTGGTTGATGTGCCCAGTGCAAGGGAGTGAAATTGGAAAGGAAGACAAAAACTCTAAGAACTCAAGTACAACAGACTCCTGAAGGAACCTGGGCATGAAATAACAAGCGAACAAAGAATGCAGATGTACACAGATAAGACAATCTATCATGAAACAAAGAAGTCACATTTTAGCTCAGACTCCATAAATAGAGTGACTGTTTTGAACTAAAGAAGCAAAACAAAATGCCCCCCCCTTTGTAGTTGTGTTCAGAGAAAAAGGTGGACTAAGGACACGGTGCCCAGTTGTCACAGGCTGTGAGAGCAAACAAGCCCACAAAAATTCATCTCTTGGGTTGGTTAGTAAAGCTGGAGGCTTGCATCTGGCAGTGTGTTCTGGAGGCTCATCAACTCTCTTTATGGGCTCTACTTGCAGTATTTACAGGCTGAAAGAAAACAAAACTCACACCAGAAACAAACAACCCTTGCCTCTAACAGCCTAGAAAAGAAGTGGCATGAGGACTCAAAGAATTACAGGAAACTAGGACAAAGAAAAGCAGAGATCAGAGAAGCACAATGCACATTTTCTGGTGTGGTGAGGGCCAGTTTCTCAAGATCTTGGACTTTGACTTGATGCAGCCTCCTGCTGTATGTATGGTATGATGATTTCACAGTTAGTACTGTGTTTAGTTACAGTTTACTAAAATGCTGTAAACCAAAGCATGTATTCTGACGCATAATGCTCTTGTGGGCCTCAGAAGTCTCTGAAATAGGTTATCTGAGCTAGTCGTAAGTTGGATGTATGTACAGGTGAGCTCTATCTCCCAGTTGCAGCAGGATAACTAGAAAGACATCACCGGCAAAATTAAGCCGGTGTGATACTTGTCCTAGCTGTGTATCATTGCATGACAAATACTGAGGATTTGTATGAAATGGTCCAGAGAGAAGCATTAGCAGTCTCATAAACAAGCCAAAAAATATGTATGAAATAGTCAGCTTTTAAAGCATAAGTCTGGTGATATTCAAATAGTGAGTTGACAGAGTGAGTGATAAGTCCAGGCTTCGCTCCACTCATCAGGATGGTGGCTCTCAAAGCAGAGGACACAGACAAGCAGCAGGAAAGTTGGCAGAAATGGGCATAGACAAGAACTAGTGAATCTGAATTTCTTACCACAGGGATTGGCAACTAGAGGGAGGGTGTCTGTTTCTGGTGCTGGGGACCGAGCCCTGGGCCTCATGCATACTAGGTACTTGTCCCACTTTGATGCATGCTCTTGCCAGATAAACATCAATCTAAGCAATGCGCGATGTGACGAAGCATGTGACGGAGCAGCATGGGAACCCTCTGAGAACTACGTAGAAACACAAGACCTGTGGCTCCACCCCACACCTGCTGACTCAGAGCTGGTATGCTCTGAGCTGGTATGCTCTGAGTCAGCACCAGAACCTTTCCTCTGGTGCTGGCAGGCAGAAGAAATCTGCAAAATTGACCAGGGATGAGTAACGAAACCCTAAAAGATGGAGTTCCTGTGGGGGTAGAGAGATGGGATCTCATTTGGGACAGTGAATGAACGACTCCTCCCTCTGTGAGTGGACTTGGAGAATCACCTGGGAATGAATTGCATGCTCTTTGGGGACTTGAAGGACACACGGCCTACTCTATTGGATAGTAAAGATTTTTCAGTCACCAGGGCTGTGTATCAGCCTTTGTAGTTGCCCTGATTCAGGTGATGCAGACATTTCAGAGCATGGCTACACATGAAGCCATGTGTGTTTTCTGTAGGATGTGGGGGCAGTGGTACTTGGAGAGAGGCAGATGCTTAACACTGATCAGATTCAAGCTGAGGGTCTCTGAGGCTTGGCTTTTGTTCAGGGTTATGAACGTTTGCCAGCTTCAGGTCAATAGATGGTAGGGACAGTAATGAGATGGGAGAGAGCACTGTGGACTTACAGAAAGAAGTCAAAGGTCCGCCTGAGAGACAGCATACAGGTGGTCTTTCCAGCCATAAACCTGCTTTCCTCTGACAATGACTGTGACGGCGGGAGCACTAATGAAGTGGACAGCAGGCGGAAGGAAATAGGGATCAGTTCACCTTCGCTATTTGACTTCATTTAGAAACTGGTCCCAGTTCAAAACAGACTATTGACTTGTTAATGAGCAAGCTCTCGTATCTTATCAACTACAGGTTAGGGAATGTCTATTTCTGCTCTTAAGATGTGTGAGAGGCCCTCCATGCACTTCTGTATGTGATGCTGCTTTCCACACTCAATGCGAGTGAGCTGAGCACTTCCATGGGCCACTGTCTCCTGAGCCCAAGTCCAGCCTCTATTACCAACAGTCTGCGGGGTACACAGTGTCAGCTGCTCCACTCAGTTTCACTGACGTTTCTCTGCCTCCTCAAATCTCTTTGTGTTCTTGAGGCACATGGAGAAGCACTTTTATTGTGCAGCTTTCACCTCCTCCATTCTTACCCCAAAGTTCGTGGCATGAGATTGGGAGGGTCTACATCTTCACTATGGTACTTTCAGTTTTGGAACCAAAAACAATTAATTTTGCCTTTTTGTACCTCAGTTTCCACACATGTAAAATGAAGACAATAAGCTCATTCAGATCCCTTTCTCATTAATAGGGAATGAGCTAATGTCAAGGACTTATAACAGAAACCAGTACGCAGCAGGTATTCAATAAATGCCAGCTACTGTTATTGTCAACTGTACTATTTGAAGATTACAAACTGTTATTATTCAACACATGTTTAATATGCATTAAACAAATGAAAATGTAAGATCCAGAAAGCATTAACATGATATAATTAAAAACAAGGAGGGAGGGCGGGGCAAGATGGCAGCGCCAGGAGGACTCTCAGCACAGCAGGATTGGCACAGTGACCAGCAATCAGAACTCGCGGCCATAAAACACAAGTGATTGTGTTTCACAGGTGAGAGGATATCCCACGGTGGGGGATTCAATCAGCTTTAACTCACCCTGCTCAACCGCAGAAGAGATCCTGGTTCCACCAGGCGCTTGGTCCCCAGCCCAGAGCTACACGCCAGCACGATCTGGTCACTGTCCCAGACTGAACTGCGGGCCCACAACACCATAGACTGGATTTCCCAGTCGAGAGATAACCCCACGGAGCAGGAAACGATTGGGATCGACCTTAGGTCACCCAGACATCCCTTGGAAAAGACTCGGGTTCTGCAGGCGCCCTGAGAGCCAGCCCGGAGCCAGAGCCGGGACCCAGGCACCTGCACAGAGCCCTGCCTGCGCGCCTGATTCGCCGCCTCAGATAGAACTGTGGGCACCAGGGCACCAGGCACCAGAGACTGCGTTTCACTGTCAGGTGCAAACCCACAGGGAGGGAAACGGCTGGTCTGATCTCAGAGCACTCAGCCGACACCCCCACCCTGAAAAGGTCTAGAGAAAATTACCCAGTTTAGGCAGCCACCAAGGCTCCGAACGGCCAGAAAGGCGGAGCCACAAGTGGGCATCTGTGCCTGTGGGTTCTACTCGCCACCCCAGACAGAACAGTGGTCCCCAAAGCAAAGACTGGGTGTCTCTAGCAGAGGAAACCCCCAGCGGAGGGGATCATCAGCTCTAACGCTTAGGACACCCTGCACCAAAAGACTTCCTGGATTCACGCAGACTCTAGGCTCTAATGCAGGCAGGAGCGCTGTGCTCAGCCGCCATTATTGAGTTCCCCTAGGGCACTGGGACACACAGCTGCATCCTCAGACCTACAAAAGCCAGAGAGCCCTTACAGCAGCCCTCAGATACTGTGCCAAGGATCAACCAGTTATCCATAGCTAGACTGTCAAAACTGTGGGAATCCCTGGTCCTTCAAGAGGGCTGCACCCACAGCGTCTGGACCAGAGCAGTGCCTGCAGCTGCCATCCCAGACAGGGACACACAGCTTCTGGTCCAGAGTGAGGCACCCAGCCTCCAGACCAGAGCAGCGCCCCCAGGCGCCAACTCAACCTAGGTGCACATTCTCCAGGCCCAGAGCGGAGCACTAAGCCTCTGGCCCAGAGACTTGCTGAGTGCACCTCTCACTTTCCTGGACAGAACTGTGTGCCCCAGGATAACAGACTGAGTTTCCCTGTTGGGAGAAAACCCCACAGCTAGGGAATCAGCAGGTTCTTCAAGAGGACTGTACCTGGAAATTTAGTGAGCAGCAGCAAACTAAATTTATAACAAGAAACCCAGCAATGGGGCAGCTGTCTTGAGAACTTCTATGGGTAAGAGGAGATTCCCGCTCCACCCCCCCGCCTAACAAAGACCACAGCTACTACTCAGGGCTATAAACCTGAGGTGAGCAGTGGCAACTCCTGAGAAACACTTAGAGGAAGATAAAACCAAACAGACCATGGCTATCCACAAAGAAATGGAGGAAGTTAAAGACAAGCAGATTATGGCCATCCGTGAAGAAATACGGGAAGATGCAGCCAAACAGCTTGTGGCCTTCAGAGAAGAAATAATTAAATCACTGAAAGAAATAAAAGGAACAGAGTTGAAGGAACTAAAAGAAAAAGAGGAAAATACAATCAGACAGGTGAAGGAAGTAAACAAAACAACTCAAGACCTGAAGATAGAACTGGAAAAATTAAAGAAAACACAAATGGAGGAAATAATGGAGAGGAAGAATTTAGGGAAGAACACAGGAACTACAGAGGTAAGCATAACCAACAGAATACAAGAAATGGAAGAAAGAATCTCGGGTGTAGAAGATACAATGGAAGAAATCGATATATCTGTCAAAGAAAATGTTAAATCCAAAAAATTCCTGACACAGACCGTCCAAGAAATCCAAGATAATATGAAAAGACAAAACCTAAGAATAATAGAAATAGAGGAAAAAGAAGACTCCCTCCTCCAAGGCCGAGAAAATATTTTCAATAAAATCATTGAAGAAAATTTCCCCAAGTTAAAAGAGATGCCAATAAGGATACATGAGGCCTACAGAACACCCAACAAATTTGACCAGAAAAGAAAATCCTCCCGCCACATAATAATCAAACCAGTAAGTATACAGAACAAAGAAAAAATACTAAAAGCTGCAAGGGAAAAAGGCCAAGTAACATATAATGGCAAACCCATTAGAATCACACCTGACTTTTCAACAGAGACTATGAAAGCCAGAAGGGCCTGGACAGATATTATGCAAACCCTAAGAGAACACAAATGTCAGCCCAGGCTACTATACCCTGCAAAACTCTCAGTCCTCATAGACGGAGAAAACAAAATATTCAATAACAAAAACAAATTTCAACAATACCTACACACAAATCCAGCATTACAGAAGACACTGGAAGGGAAAATACCCAAGAAAATTAGCTCTGTCAGGAAAACACAGGAAATAATTAACCTTACTACACTAAAACAAAAAGCAACCAAGCACACAACCTTATGAACACAGCCAACATCAAAATCAAAGTATCTAACAGCCACTGGTCATTAATCTCTCTCAACATCAATGGACTCAACTCTCCAGTAAAAAGACACAGATTAACAGAATGGATACGTAAACAAAACCCAGCAATCTGTTGCATACAAGAAACACACCTAAGGCACAAAGATAGACATTACCTGAGGGTAAAAGGTTGGAAGATGACTTTCCAAACAAATGGATCCAAGAAACAAGCAGGAGTAGCCATTCTAATATCTGATAAAATAGACTTTCAACCAAAATTAATAAAAAGAGATGGGGAAGGACACTTCATACTCATCAAGGAAAAATTCCACCAGGAAGACATCACAATCCTGAACATCTATGCCCCAAATACAAGAGCACCCACATTTGTAAAAGAAACATTGATAAAATTTAAACCACATATAGATCCCCACACATTAATAGTGGAAGACTTCAACATCCCACTCTCAACAAAGGACAGGTCAACAAAACAGAAATTAAACAAAGAAACAATATCTCTGACAGAGGTCATGAATCAAATGGACCTCACAGACATTTACAGAACTTTACACCCAAACACAAAAGAATTTACCTTCTTCTCAGCACCTCATGGAACCTTCTCCAAAATAGACCATATAGTTGGTCACAAAGCAAGCCTCAACAGATACAAGAAGACTGAAATAATCCCTTGTATCTTGTCTGATCACCATGGAATAAATCTAGACTGCAACAACATCAGAAATAACAAAAAGCCTACACACACATGGAAACTGAACAACTTGTTACTAAATGACAGCTGGGTCAGGGAAGAAATAAAGAAAGAAATTAAAGTCTTCCTAGAAATCAATGAAAATGAAGACACAACATATCCAAACTTGTGGGACACAAGGAAAGCAGTGCTAAGAGGAAAGTTCATAGCACTAAGTGCCTTCAAGAAGAAATTCGAGACAGCTCATTCAAGCAACTTAATGGCCCACTTAAAAACCCTAGAAAAAGAAGAAGCAGACACACCGAAAAGGAGTAGACGGCTGGAAATAAACTCAGGGCTGAAATCAATCAATTAGAAACAAATAAAACAATTCAAAGAATCAATGAAACCAAGAGCTGATTCTTTGAGAAAATCAACAAGATCGACAAACCCTTAGCCAAGCTAACTAAAAGGCAGAGAGACACCACCCAAATCAACAAAATCAGAAATGAAAAGGGGGACATAACTACAGACTCTGAGGAAATCCAAACAATCATTAGGACTTACTTCAAAATTTGAAAATCTAAATGAAATGGACAATTTTCTTGATCGATTTGACTTACAAAAGCTGAATCAGGACCAGGTAAATCAATTAAATAGTCCTATATCCCCCAAAGAAATACAATCAGTCATCAAAAGTCTCCCATCCAAAAAAAAGCCCAGGACCAGATGGCTTCAGCGCAGAATTCTACCAGACCTTCAAAGAAGAGCTAACTCCAATTCTCTTCAAACTATTCCACAAAATAGGAACAGAAGGAACATTACCAAACTCATTCTATGAAACCACAGTCACCTTGGTATCTAAACCTCACAAAGACTCAACAAAGAAAGAGAATTTCAGGCCAATCTCCCTTATGAACATTGATGCAAAAATACGTAACAAAATACTTGCAAACCGAATACAAGAACACATCACAGATATTATCCACTATGACCAAGTAGGCTTCATCCCAGGTATGCAGGTGTGGTTTAATATACGGAAATCCATCAATGTGATCCACCATATTAACAAACTGAAAGAAAAAAAAAAACACATGATAATCTCCCTAGATGCTGAAAAAGCATTTGACAAAATCCAACATCCATTCATGTTTAAAGTACTGGAGAGTCAGGGATACAAGGCACATATCTAAACATAGTAAAGGCGATATACAGCAAGCCTATAGCCAACATCAAACTGAACGGAGAGAAACTTAAAGCAATCCCACTAAAATCAGGGAAAAGACAAGGCTGCCCACTCTCTCCATAGCTCTTCAACATAGTGCTGGAAGTCCTTGCTAGAGCAATAAGACAGTTGAAGGAGATCAAGGGGATACAGATGGGAAAGGAAGAAGTCAAATTATCACTATTTGCAGATGATATGATAGTATACATGAGTGACCCCAAAAACTCTACCAGGGAACTCCTACACCTGATAAACACCTTCATCATAGTGGCCGGATACAAAATTAACTCAAAAAAATCAGTAGCCCTCCTGTATACAAAAGACAAAAGGGCTGAGAAAGAAATTAGAGAAACAAAACCATTCACAATAGCCACAAATGACATAAAGTACCTTGGTGTAACCCTAACCAAGCAAGTCAAACACTTGTATGAAAAAAATTTCAAGTCTCTGAAGAAAGAATTAGAGGAAGATATGAGAAGATGGAAAGATCTCCCATGCTCATGGCTTGGCAGGATTAACATAGTAAAAATGGCCATTTTACCAAAAGCAATCTACAGATTTAATGCAATTCCCATCAAATTGCCAACACAATTCTTTACAGACCTGGAAAGAAAAATTCTCAACTTCGTATGGAATAACAAGAAACCAAGAATTGCTAAAACAATCCTCTACAATAAAAGATCTTCTGGAGGTATTTCCATCCCTGATCTCAAGCTGTACTATAGAGCAACAGTTATAAAAACTGCATGGTACTGGCATAGAAACAGAATGGTGGATCAATGGAATGGAACAGAAGACCCAGAAATAAACCCACACACTTATGGACACCTGATTTTTGACAAAGATACCAAATCCATACAATGGAAAAAAGATAGCATCTTCAACAAATGGTGCTGGTCCAACTGGATCTCTACATGTAGAAAAATGAAAATAGATCCATACTTATCACCCTGCACAAAACTGAAGTCCAAGTGGATCAAAGACCTCAACATAAAACCAGACACATTAAATCGACTAGAAAAAAAAGTGGGGAATACCCTAGAACTCATTGGTACAGGAGAAAACTTCCTGAACAGAACACCAACAGCACAGGCTCTAAGAGCAACAATCAATAAATGGGACCTCATGAAACTGAAAAGCTTCTGTAAAGCAAAGGACACCATCATCAAAACAAAGCGACTGCCTACAGATTGGGAAAGAATCATCACCAACCCTTTATCTGACAGAGGACTCATATCAAATATATATAAAGAACTAAACAAGCTGAAAAGCAACAAACCAAGTAATCCACTTAAAAAATGGGGAACAGAGCTAAAGAGAGAATTCTCTTTAGAGGAATATTGAATGGCAGAGAAGCACTTAAAGAAATGCTCAACCTCATTAGCCATTAGGGAAATGCAAATCAAAACAACCCTGAGATTTCACCTTACACCCATCAGAATGGCCAAGATGAAAAACTCAAGGGACAACACATGCTGGAGAGGTTGTGGAGAAAGGGGAACCCTTCTCCACTGCTGGTGAGAATGTAAACTTGTACAACCACTCTGGAAATCAATCTGGGGCTTTCTCAGACAACTAGAAATAGCGCTTCCTCAAGATCCAGCCATACCACTCCTAGGCATATACCCAAAAGAGGCTCAAGTACACAAAAAGGACATTTGATCAACCATGTTTGTAGCAGCTTTATTTGTAATAGCCAGAAGCTGGAAACAACCCAGATGCCCCTCAACTGAAGAATGGATGCAGAAATTGTGGTACATGTATACAATGGAGTATTACTCAGCAATGCAAAATAAGGAAATCATGAAATTTGCAGGTAAATGGTGGGACCTGGAAAGGATCATCCTGAGTGAGTTGTCCCAGAAGCAAAAAGACACGCATGGTATATACTCACTCATATAAACATACAACATAGAATAAACCCACTAAAATCTGTACATCTAAACAAACTAAGCAAAAGAGAGGACCCTAACTAAAATGTTCAATCCCCATCCTGAAAGGCAAAGAGGATGGACATCAGAAGAAAAAGAAAATAGGAAACAACCTCGGAACCTGCTACAGAGGGCCTCTGAAAGCCAAAAGAAAACAGGAAACAACCTTGGAACCTGCCACAGAGGGCCTCTGAAAGCCTCTGCAGTATAGACTGTCAAAGCAGTTGCTGAGCCTGATGGACAACTGATGGGCAGAGTGAATGGAATTTTATTGAAGAAGTGGGAAATAGTAAGAGCTGGAGGAGATGGGAGGGAACTCCACAAGGAGAGCAACAGAACAAGATAATTTGAACACAGGGAACTTCCCAGAGACTCATACTCCAACCAAGGACTATTTGTGGAGATAACCTAGAACCCCTGCACAGATGTAGCCCATGGCAGTTCAGTGTCCAAGTGGGTTACATAGTAATGGGAAGGGGGACTGCCTCTGACATAATCTGATTGGCCTGCTCATTGATCACCTCCCCCTGAGGGGGGAGCAGCCTTACCAGGCCAAGGTAGAGGACAATGCAGCCACTTTTGATGAGAACTGATAGACTAAGATCAGAAAGGGGAGGAGAACCTCCCCTATTAGTGGACTTGGGGAGTGGCATGCATGCAGAAAGGGGAGGGAGGGTGGGATCGGGAGGGGAGGAGGAAGGGGCTTATGGGGGGATACAAAATGAATAAAGTGTAATTAATAAAAAATTTTTTAAAAAAAGCAAGGAGAAAGTGAGGCCAAGGATCCAAGGGAATTGTTTTTGTCAGGATGCTACAAAATTTGCAAGTCAATTCCATGATATTAAGGGATATCTTCAGGAAAAACTTGAAGAAAAGAGTTTCATCAAAAAAACAGGAAGTCCTTGAAAGAACAATTCTCAACTTCATATAGAAAAAAAAATAAACAAAAAGAACCAGAATTGCCATAATGAACCTGTACAACAGATCATTTGGAGGTTTCTCAATTCCTGATCTCAAGCTGTACTACAGAGCAGTAGTAATAAAAACTGCATGGTACTGGCATAGAAACAGAAAGGGTGATCAATGGAACCAAAGAGAAGACTTGAAAATAAATCCACACACCATAGAATATTTGATTTTTGACAAAGAAGTCAAAAGCATACAATGGAAAAAAGTCCCATCTTGAACAAATGGGACTGCTCTAACTGAATGTCTACATGTAGAAAAATGCAAATAGATCCATATCTAACACCCTGCACAAAACTAAAATCCAAGTGGATCAAAGACCTCAACATAAAACCAGACAAAATAAATTGGTTAGAAGAAAAAGGGGGGAAGAGCCTTGAACTCATTGGCACAAGAGACAACTTCCTGAACAGAACACCAACAGCACAGGCTCTAAGAGCAACAATCAATAAATGGGACCTCATGAAACTGAAAAGCTTCTGTAAAGCAAAGGACACTGACACCAGAACAAAAGGACAACCTATAGATTGGCAAAGAATCTTCACCAACCCTATGTCTGACAGAGGACTAATATCCAGTATATATAAAGAACTCAAGATGTTAAAAAGCAATAAATCATGTAATCCAATTAAAAAATGGGGTACAGAGCTAAACAGAATTCTCTGTAGAGGAATATAAAATGGCAGAGAAACACTTAAATGCTCAAAGTCCTTAGTCATCAGGGAAATGCAAATCAAAATGACCCTGAGATTTCACCTTGTACCCTTCAGAATGGCTAAGATCAAAAATTAAAGTGACAACACATACTGGAGAGAATGTGGAGAAAGGGGCACACTCCTCTATTGCTGTTGAAATGTAAACTAGTGCAACCACTTAGGAAATCAATCTGGCACTTTCTTAGACAAGTAGGAATAGCACTTCCTCAAGATCCAGCTATACCACTCCTAGACATATATCCAAAATATGCTCAAGTACAGAACAAGGACATTTGCACAACCATGTTCGTAGCAGCTTTATTCATAATAGGCAGAACCTGGAAACAACCCAGATGTCCCTCAACAGAGGAATGGGTACAGAAATTGTGGTACATTTACACAATGGAATACTACTCAGCATTTAAAAACAAGGAAATCATGACATTTTCAGGCAAATCGTGGGAACTAGAAAAGATAACCCTGAGTGAGGTATCCCAGAAGCAGAAAGACACACAGGGTATATACTCACTTATAAGTGGGTATTAGACATATAATATAAGATAAACATACTAAAATCTGAACACCTAAAGAAGCTTAGCAAGAAGGAGAAGGAGGACCTGGGGTAAGAAGATCAATCCTCACTTTGAAAGACAAACAGGATGGACATTAGAAGAAAGAAAACAGGAAACAGCACAGGAGCCTACCACAGAGGTCCTCTGAAAGACTATACCCAGCAGGGTATCAAAGCAGAGGTGAGGCTCATAATCAAATTTTGGGTAGAGAGCAGGAATCTTATTAAAGAAGGGGGAGACAGTAAGACCTGGAGAGGACAGGAGCTTCACAAGGAGAGCAGCAGAACCACAATATCTGAGCACAGGGGTCTTTCCTGAGACTCATACTCCAAACAAGGACCATGCATGGAGATAACCTAGAACCCCTGCGCAGTTGTAGCCCATGGCAGCTCAGTATGCAAGTGGGTTTCCTAGTAATGGAAACAGGGACTGTCTCTGACATGAACTCAGTGGCTGGCTCTTTGACCTTTCCTCTCCCGCATGAGCGGGAAGAAGCCTTGCCAGGCCATAGAGGAGGACAATGCAGCCAGTCCTGATGAGACCTGATAGGCTAGGGTCAAATGGAAGGGGAGGAGGATCTCCCCTATCAGTAGACTTGGAGAGGTGCATGGGAGGAGATGAGGGAGGGAGGGTGGAATTTGGAGGGAATGAAGGAGGGGGCTACAACTGGGATCCAAGTGAATAAAATGTAATTAATATAAAAATAATGAAAAGAAAAATTTTAAAATACTTCAACATTTACCATTAAATTAGTGAAAAGTAAGATCTGATTGCTGTTTACAACATATATGCCTACTTGTTTCCAGGCCTGATAACATGACTTCAGGCTCCATATCCCGCAAGAGGGCAGACACAGAGCATCTCCCTAGAGTTGTCCTGAGGGAGGGCATGCACATCTGCATTCTCACACACACTAAGTACTGCAAGGCGATGCTGATTCTGCGCCACCAACACCGCTTTTCAAACTATGTCTTACGAAATGCAAGGTTTTGAAAATTATCAAGTATTACTAAAAGCCATTAAAAGTTTGATGATATTTAAACTCAGGCAGGGAGTCTAGTGCTTCAGAATCTAGGAGCAGAGTATATGTTTCAGCTGTCAGCTGTTGGCTAAGACAATGGTGTTAAGTGCCCCAATGATATGGAAACATGTGACCAGACTTTGGAGATTGGCAACTTTTTCAGCAGAGTGGTGCAACCAAGAGCCATCATAGAATCTCTAGGGGAGTGAAAGTGGGGTTGGAGAGCAGGTAGAGGGTGCGGATCGTAGCTGTGCTCTAAAGGATTCTTCTCTCATGAAAAACTGCAAAATAAGAGTCTGAATAGGAGAACAGGATTTCAAGCTGGTGAAGTGCTAGTCCTGTCAGAGAGAAGGGCATCCTGGGTAAAGGCATGCAGAATAGAAGGTGCAAGATGTGTGTACTGGCAGGGCAGGTGAAAACAGCAGCCTGCCTGCTGCTGCAGTGTGCCCAAGTCCAGCACCACAGCAATAGGCAGCAGGGCAGACACAAAGAGCTGCCAGTTCCTAGGCATCTTGTGTGAACTGTCAGATGAAGAACATGGAAGAAAGGGAACAGCTTAAGAACAGATCATGACTTTACACTCTTAGACATAAAAAGTCCTCTGTGTTGTAAGTGGGAGAGACACCATGGACTTCTGTGAAATCCCATGACATCAGAAATGGAAAATAATATGTCCAGCCCCTCAGGGTGAGGTAAATAAATATTTTGAAAGTAGAGTCTGTGTATTAAAATTAGAGTCTAACAATATATTTAAGTTATAGTAGATGCACATTGGAAATCTATTTTTAGCATAGTATCTTTAATATTTGCTCCTATAAAGAATGGAAAATGAAATCCAAAGTGTCCCAGGTCAAATGTAAAGGAATGTTAAGGTCTGTCGTGGTTCACCATGGCTGTGCCTTGCAGTTAATGCTCACAGAAATTTCTTAGTCAGTTACTGAGAAAGCCGTTTCTGAAATTAGTAACTAGCATAGATATACTGATCACAGAAATTGAGGCCAGAAAGTTCGAGAGCGTGTGGCCAGCAGATCCACTGCTGGGTGAAAGTTTTGTCCCTGCTTCCAATATGGCGCCTTCCATGTTGCCTTCTCTACTCATACATGGAAATAGAGTAAAAAAGGCTGCTAGTTCTCTCTAGCCCTTTTAAAAGTTACTAATTCTCAGGAGAGTCTTTTACTAGAATTATACAATAAGAGACTCAGGGTCAGGACAGAGGTAGGTCTACTCGTTTACAAGAAGAAAGGCAGTGCAGACCATGATGGGAAGAATAATACTCAGCATTTGCTGAGCTCATGTTATGTCTCAGATCCTGAGCTGAGGCTGTGTAGACATGAAGTCTCTCTTGTGTCCTTGCTACAGACCAAGAAACAGAAGCCTGGAGAAGTCAGTGCACACCTACTTAGGGAGAGAAGTTGTAACTAGAAGGCGTCAGTGATGTGTGGATCAATCAAGAAAATGACCAGCTGCAGAAGAGAGTCTGTGAAGCAGCGACAGTGCAGTACGGGCATGGAGAGAGGCAAACAAGAGATCAAGGTGCAGATGGGTTGAAAGCCAGTCCTGGAATTAATTTTTAACACAACCAGTGGTAATGGTGTAACTCTTAATGGAAGGTTGGCAGACGCTGCTGGCGGAGGATTTCCAGCACTAAATACCTGTGTCCTGCTGTTAGCAGAAGGACCCATTACCTTTCCAGCAAAGCCACCAGCCCCATCCTCCTACTCTTTCCCATTCCTGCCAGAAGCCTGATAAGCATGGTAGGAGTGGACAGCACTGTGACACATCCATCCTTTTGTTGTTGTTTTGAATGAATCAATATTTATTGAGTTTTTTTTTTTTTTTAGACCTATTTTAGGCTCATGGAAAATTTGACCAGTTAATTCGGTTTCCTCACACCTTTTACCTTTATACACATTATATCCCCCCACTAGCAAAATCCACCACTACAGCAGCAATATAATACATATGTGTGTGCTATATAACATGTATATATGTAACATGTATGTGCATATACTTATGTTATATATGTGCATCTTACTGTAGCTCATTATGCAAAGCACAGTTTTTTTAAACAGGGTTGCCTAAATGTAGAATATTCCATAATTGTAGGTGAATGTGTAATGACATGTGTCTGCCTGCTCTTTGATCACTTCCCCCTGGTGATGCAGCCTTGCCAGGTCACAGACGAAGAGGAACCAGGCAGTCCTGATGAGGCTTGATAAGCTATGGGCAGATGGCAGGGGAGGAGAACTCTCCTTTCAGTAAAGGGGATGGTGGGAAGAGGGAGGGAGTGTTAGACTTGGGGGAGAGTAGGGAGGGGCCTACAATCAGGATGTAAAATGAAAAAAATTGAAAAAAAAGAGCTATCAATTTTTGAAGAGCGATATATATAAAACTAAGTTAAAAAGCCAACCTATAAAAGACTCATAGTCCATGAAGCTATGGCATTGTGGAACACAATGCTATGAAACACCGAAAATGTCAGTGGTTTTTAGGTGTAACAAAGAATAAAGAAGCTGAGTGCCATGGAGAGCCAGGTTGCAGAAGCTACTGTGTATGATACCACATCCTGTTCTCTCATGATCGCCTGGTGAGACTAGAAAGTGACACAAACACTTTGTAAAACTGGAAAATTCTGGCAATTTTAAACAGGCACCTGCCCTATGATTATACAAGCCTTTGCCTATGTAAATTCCCAAGAAAGAAGAAAGCACATCTGCACTGGACCTGTGTGTGACTGATGATGGCAGCTTTAGACATACGGGCTCAAAACATAGGCATCCATCACCTGGAGAAGAGATAAGCACAGCATAATAAAATCATGCAAGGAATGCCACATGGCAACAGAAACTGAGCAATGCAACTGCAGGAACCAGGATGAAGTTCAAGACCCTAATGCTGAGTGACAAACAAGTATGCTGAGGGAGACACATGGCACCACACCAGGTAATTCAACTCAGTCGACAAGCAAGAACACCCAGAAGCAAGATAGACCACGGGGGTCTTCACTCCTCCTAGAAATCTTCTGTATGCAGAGGTGAGAGGAGCTGAATGGAAGAGGAACACAAGACTTTGGTGGCACACTGAAATCGTTCTGTTGAGCAACATCACAGTCGCACAGCGGTTTACACCTATTCACACTCACTGAGTGATAAGTTTTAGATTTGTACATTAATTTAGATAAATTATGTCATGCAGAAGAGCCACTGGCATACCGAAAAAGACTCAAATAGGTACAAGCAACGCAAACCCAGCTCTCTTCATCAGCGACTTCTCAGTTTGTTACCTTTGCCCCAGATGGTCACGTCCTTTCAGACATCACTAAATGTAAAATCATTACAGGAAACACAGCCCACACAGGGGCTGCACTCTCGACTTCTCCCAGCAGCCGACCCCTCCAGCACTTCACTCATGTATATAGACTACCAAGTTAAAAATAATTAGGATGGTGAGTACTGCTGGCAGAACTTGTTCTCAGTAGAGAAGAAGAATACTCAAAATTTCTTTATGAGTGAACCCACAAAAATTCAACAGGCCTGTCATATTTAAACATGTGCCCAACTATTTTAGAATGATGTGAATGTCAGGATATGACAGGTCTAAGCAGTTGGAAAATAGAAACAGCTTATCATAACTTTTGGAGCTGTGAATCCCTGGGAAGGTTGGTTACTGTCTCTACGTCCTTGACTCTCTGGAGTCTACAGCTGTCACCTCAGAAAACGCAGTTGATGTCAGGTACCTTCTTGGCACCAGGCACCCTTCACTGCTCAGCCTGAGACACAATCTATAAGATTGGAAAGATCTTGCTGTGAAACAAATATGGACCCAAGATGCAGTGAACTCACTTTTATTTACTAAATTTACTCCTCTTCCTACAGCAAAACTTTTCCTATAGCAAAAAGTTTCAAAGACTTATTTCCAGTTTTTGGTGTTTTTTTTTTTTTTTGTATTTGTTTTTTTAAGAAACTGTGTATCTTAATTAACTCCCCTTCAGTCCTGGTGGGGAAGGCCTGGGGCAGCAGGTGAACCTGGCAAACAAATTTTACTAAAGTCAGTGCAGACACTTAGCCATTGGGAGCAAGCGAAAAGTCTTAATTTATACAACTCCCATGTGTATCTTTCAAAGACTATTTTTGAATGTCATTCTAGTAAGCGCACCTTGGTTATTCCAACATTCATGTGTTAAAGGTGATTCCATAAATAAGTTATAAAATAGATATGACAGATGTTTTCAAACATTAAGAATTTTGTATATTGAAAAAATGTTGCCATCATTCACTGTTCAAGACAATAAAGTGGAAAGCTCATTTTTTTATACCACCGTTTAAAAAAAATCTTACTGTATGTCTATGACTTCCAATAAATTGTCCCAATGCAGCTATAATAGTTGAGACCCCAGTTCAAAAGTGGGTTCAGGGATAGGGAGACAGCTCAGTCAGTAAGTGCTTGTCCTGCAAGGCTAAGGACATGAGTGTGATTCCCAGAATTCATTTTAAAAATGCCAGGGGTGAGCAGAGAGATGACTGAATGGCTAAGAGCACCGACTCCTCTTCTGGAGGGCCCAGAACCCACAGGACACTTCTAACTGCAGTTATGGCACCTTCTTCCAGCACTCACAGGCATCAGGCATGCATGTGGTACACGGACATACATAAAAATAACAATTAAAAATGCTTACGGAGCAGCCTGCTACCTCCTACTGGTGGTAGCAGACAGGGATTCACTGGCTAGCCAGCCCAGCATACTGAGAGACCATGCTTAGAGAGTGCCAGGCAGGCGAAAGACCTATCTCAAGCACCCGAGGAACAGCACTAGTGGTTGTTATCTGGCTTCCATGTGCACACACACATACACAAACACACAAATAAAGCTGGGTTGGGTCAGTTCCTTAATACTAATAGTGCCTATGTCTTAAGTCTGTATTTACTTTAAATGACATGATCTTAGCATGTAAGTTGTGCTTAGGTATTTTTAGTTATTATTTTTGACCAATATTTTCATTCTGGTTACTCCTGTTAGAATCAGTAGAGACATCATATAATCCTTATGTTATGATGGGAACAAACTTAGACTCATAGACATCATAGTAACATATACATATGTATATTATATATAATATATCTAAATGCATATATTCATTCCAAATAAAGATAAAAGGAAACAGCACAAATAATTATAACGTTTTCTCTAAATGTTAAAATATGAAAGGTTATCATCAAAATGTTGTAAGCTGTACTGGGGAAAATAGAGTTAAAAAAAAAAAGAAACAATGACTAATGGTAAGACCAAAACTAAAATTCTTTCCCACAGATGAAATGAATGTGCAATTAAGATGACAAACCTTCATGCTCTAAGGGAACCTTAAAAAAAATGGCATCCCAAGCCCAACAGGCACCTTCCTAAGCACCTAGAGATGCTTGGTCAGACGTTTGTTCCGAGAGTTCCCTGACCTAGCAGTAATTCCCATGTGCAAGGCTGAGCCAAGGCTGTTTAGAGCAAAAGTCCCCAAGAAGTCAGTGTGTCATGAACTGCCTGGACCATGTGGCCCTTGAGTGTAACTGAGGGGTTTAACCAGTTCCAAGATCCAGAGAGGTCATATGCAGCACGGGGGGAGGGGAGGGATACCATACACATTAAACTTTTCTTATATATGAAATGCTACCAAAAACTTACAAGGTTTTGTATGAAAGGTTGTCTTCTGTCAGAACTGAATTAGAACCCACTTATGGCAGGATCTAAAGAAGACATGCACAAACATAGAGTCTGGGGATCTGCTAGTCTGGATCAGGTACTCTGGTTATGTGAATTTGAGGCAAACTCATGAACGTCACGGTGTGTCCTGTTACAGGATGTTACCAATTCTTTACTTTCATCATATGAAATATCAACTTTGCTGACACTTTAAAGACATCATAAGCCATGATTTCATTTTTGTAAACATATGCACAAAGGCATGATACAAAATATGTATGTATGCTATAAACTTTCAGGTTTACACAGAAAAAATGCAAAATAACACACAACCCTTTACACTAGTTATCAATATCCAAAAGGATTGTGTGAACTTTCTGCAGTTTTTCTATCCTTTAGTCTTAGTTCACTGGAGAACTCATACATTTTATTATTTCTCCTTAGAGAGCTGAAAATAGCTTCTTGCCTCCCCTGGACTTCTTTTTCTCCAGGCCACAGAACCCAACTGCTCTTCTTCGCTCCTGCTGCTCTGCCACATTTCCCTTGCCCCTAGCGCCTCCCAACCCCCTGTTATCAGGCCACGGAGACACGATGCCAGAACCCAGCTCTCTCTGACTGGCATTATTAACAGTAATCAGCTGTTCTCCAGGAGTTCTTTCTTCTTGGCTAATAATGTCTTCCCTTGGAAATGTCATTTTAAAAGTCATAGGAGGAATTGGTTCCTAAGTCACATGAATTACTGCAATTTCCCAAACATACTGCTGATGCCAGGAAGAGGCCCGTATCTGCCCTGTAATAGCATTAATTGCACAGAACTCAACATTCATTCCTACTGCAGAAGAGAATAATTACAACATGTGCTTGAAGGAAGACAACACAGCAGAACTGAGTGTTTTCTGAGATAAGCAAGGGGGGGATCTGCTCTTGCACAGGCAGAGATGCTCAAGGGCAGCCGTGGGGAATGTGCATGGTTATGCAACATGGCCAAGCTCTAGGACACAAGGTAACATTGTTACAATGATCCAGAAAAGAAGAACAAAGGACAGGGCGCAAGGTTTAGGGGCCACGGGTTATAAGGAAATAAATATATAACTCTTTGATCTAATTTAGTGCTAAGACAGCTTAGAACAAAACTCCCCAACAAATCAGAGTAGCAACAATTTGTTGGAACATGCTGACTGAGACATGTTAGTGTAACTGAGAGGCCTGATCAGTTCCAAGCTCCAGAGTGATGGCGTACAGCATTGGGAGATTCCATACAGGTTAAATTTTTTCTTACAAATGATATGCTACAAAACTTAAGGTTTTATATGACAAAGTTATCTTCTAAGGTTGATTTATAGAACTCTGTTTGAACACAGGAAACACTGCCTATATAATGGGAATAGATATTTGTAGCATAAGTATCAATGAGCCTGTCCTGATTATTAGCATTGAATGAATCTGGAGATGCCACTCAGTAGAGAAAGAGCTAAGGTATAAGAGAGCTGAGAAAGATTCTAAAATGAGTTTCTAGACTTTGTGCCATCGTAAAAAGAACTCAAGTATATTTCACAATGGCCCAAAAGCCTTGTACAGGAACATAAGCAGCCACACATCGAAAAGTATACAGTGAACATATATACAGAATATAGACAAGCCACAGTCATGAAAGTTAGTGAACACATATGCAGGAAATAGCAGGATATAGACAACCACATTCATGAAAGTGATATGAAAAAAATTCACAGAATGGCCACAGAATAAAAAACACAGGCCCATAACAAGAAAGTAATAATTGTCTAAACCAAGTCTTAGAAAGGCAGCTTTCCAATTCTTTGTCAAAAAAAGAAATGATTGGAGAACATAGAGGAACAAGCTGGAACAGAATGGCAAGTTTCCTTCTTGGTGACTAACTTGCACAGTGCCTGGAGTTATTACATAGGCAGCTAAGACAGCCAGGTCATCAACGATACTAGCCATGGGCCCTGTAAGCTACAATGTCAACCTGGCAGACAAAACGTACTCGATTGGTGCAGTGCTGGCATGGCTCTTAGGGAGATTTGAGTCCTTCTTCACAGCAGGAAATTCAAACCTGAAACTATAAGCCTAGTCTACACCCATGGCTAGGGAAGCCATAAGCCCTAGACAGCATCTTACTACTCTCATTTTGGTTTAAAAAATAGACATGATGTCAATTTGCCTTCTAAATATTTCTATTTATAACCATAAACAAGCGTTGTTATCAAGCTTTGATCAGAGAAGCCTCTTTATGTCGTGCCTGGTAAATGCTCGTGTCTAAAACAGGACATCTGTACCACCCCATCTAAAGCTCAGGGAGCATTGGAAATAAGGAAAAAGAGTAAGGAGGGGTAAAAGAGGAAGAAGGCCATGAACTTCTCTCCTCTGAACATAACAGGACTACTGCAATCATAAACTTAACAGCTATGTTTATCTGTTTTGGTCCCGTACAAGTAAAACCAGTAAGTAGACCAGTAAGTAGTAAGTTATGAATGGGGAGGACCTCAAGAGGCCCTACCCATCCCTGTGGAATCTGTACCTGTTTTTAGTTCTGTTTTCTTTGTTTGTTTGTTTTCATAGCCCTTGCCTTTTTGTGCTCTTTCTTTCTATGGCTTTGTCAATTAACAACTACAGTCAGAAAATACTGAATACAAATTTCAGAAACAATAAATATAGAAGCTTCAAATTGCACAGCACTTTAAGTAAATGATGAAACCTTGAATTGCACAGCTGTGTTCTACCTAGGAAGTGAACTGTTCTTTCGTTCAGAGTACTCAGAGTATCTAAGGCTACTCATCTGCTAGTCACCAGTAGTCAGGCCAGGTTTCAGTTCACTGGTCCAGCACCATAGCCCTGTGTTCATGAAGTCTTTATATAGCCTAAGGCTACGCAACATCATCTATATAATTCACTGAACTGCATCTTCTCATGCAGACACTGAATCATCTCACAACAACCCAGAGGATGTACAGTAAAATGACACATGTTGAGAGAGAGAGAGTATATTCACCCAAGAATCCTCGCTGCATGTTGTTATAATCGACCAATTTTATTATTTTTAAAATTTACTTATTTATTTAGTTTACATCCTGATCACAGCCCCCTCTTCTTCTCCAAGTTCCCCCCATTGTGTACCCCTCCCCCCACTCTCGCTTTTCTTCCTCTCAGAGAAGGGGGAGGCCCCCATGGGTACCAACCCACCCTGGCACATTAAGTCACTGCAGGATTAGGGGCATCCTCTCCCACTGAGGGCAGACAGGACAGCCCAGTTAGGGGGGCTGTGATCCAAAGGGAGGTATCAGAGTCAGAGGGGATCCCCGTTCAAGTTGTTGGGGGATCCAATGAAAACCAAGCTGCATATCTGTTACATATGTGCAGGGGTTTCTATGACCAATCTATGCATGCTCTTTGGTTGTTGGCTCAGTCTCTGTGAGCCCCCATGGGCCTTGGTCAGTTGACTCGGTAGGTCTTCTTGTGGAGTCCTTGACTCCTCTAGCTCCTCCAATTGTTCCATACTTTTTTATAGGACTCCCCAAGCTCTGTCTAATGGCTGTGGGTCTCCGTATCTGTTTCCATCAGCTGCTAGAGGAGTTATGCTAGGCTCCTGTCTACAAGCATAGCAGAGTAACACTAATAGTGTCAGGGACTGGTTCCCTTCCATGGGATGGGTCTCAAGTAAAGCCAGTCTTGGGTTAGCCATTTCTCAATCTTTATTCTTCCATCTTTATCTCTGCACATCTTGTAGGCATAACACATTTTGGGTAGAAGATTTTGTGGGTGGGTTAGTGTGCTCATCCCTGCTCTGGAAGTCCTGCCTAGCTATAGGAGGTGGTCACTTCAGGCTTCATATCCCTGCTGCTAGGGGTCTCAGCCAGGGTGATCCTCCTTGTCTTCCTGGGGCCTCCCCTATCCCAGGTCTCTGGCAAGTTCCAGAGATGCACCCTACCTCCAATTTCTGTTTTCTTACCAGGCCCTCTCTCCCCTGCTCTTTCCAACTCCTAATTCCCATCCCTGATCCCCTCTCCATTCCTTCTTCCACCCAGCTGCAAACTTGTACAACCACTTTGGAAATCAACTTGGCAATTTCTCAGAAAACTGGGAATTGTTCAACCGCAAGACCCAGATAAATCACACCTGGACATATACCCAAGAGAGGTTCCACCATTCCACAAACACACTTGCCCAACTCTGTTCATAGCAGCTTTATCCATAATAGCCAGAAACTGTAAACAACTTAAATGTCCCTCAACTGAAGAATGGCTAAAAAAAAAAAGTGGTACATTTACACAATGGAATACAACTCAGCTACTTAAAACAAGGACACCTTGAAATTTGCAGGAAAATGGATGGAACTAGTAAATGTCATCCCAAGCGGGATGACATTACAAGTAGATACTAGCCATAAAGTGCAGGACAACCATGCTACAATCCACAGACCGAAAGAAGCAAAGTTACAAGGACGGCCCAAGGGAGGGTGCTTGAATCTCATGCAGAAGGGGAAATAAAATAAGCAGAACCTCTAGATAGGTACTAGGAGAGAAATAGTCGGTGTCTGCAATGGCCAACAGAAATCCCCCTGCATTCCAGTGAATAGCTCCATATGACGGTTCACAAAAATAGTCCTGGTAAAGTCAGTGAGACAAACAAAACCCAAACCAAACCAAAGACATAAGGTGGGAGGGGGACTTGGAGAAGGGAGAAGGGGCTGCCAAGCGTGGGAGGGGAATAAGAGAGGAAACAGTAGTAAATATGATCAGAATGCATTACATACATGTATGAAATTCCAAACAATACATTTAATTTAAAAAGAGAGGATAGAATTAATACTGAACTATATTTAATCTAGTGTTGAATATTGTTTTCGTTTTCATACTATGCTCCCTTTGGGGAAACGGGAAACTGGTTATTTCTTCAAACAGTATATGAAAAGTAAACAAGTGTACAGGCCAGCCCCTAACGCTGCCCTACGAACTGCATCCTATTTATTCAATTGCACAGTTTCAGATCTTACTAGCAAGTTATTTTTGTCACATCTATGACAATTCTAGGATGGAAAGAATATTTACAGTACGTACCTTTTAATATACATATCTATCATAATATTTTTGGTATATCATTCCATTTAAGAATGATAAACATATTGCTTCATAAACCTATGAAGTAATGATACTAATATTCCTATTTATGGATTAAGAATATTAAGCTTATAGGTTTATTAGCTTGTCACAAATCCCAAAACTATTAATAGAAATATGTAGCTTAAAGGCCATGTTCGCCCCCCTGACCATGTATGTGTGTGTGTGTGTGTGTGTGTGTGTGTGTGTGTGTGTGTACCTTTGCATACACCCATAGGAATAGAAGGTCAATGTCATGTTCCTGTTGTGACGCTCTTTCTCTCTCTCTCTCTCTCTCTCTCTCTCTCTCTCTCTCTCTCTCACACACACACACACACACACACACAGACACACACTCTCTCACACACATATATAATTATAATTATACATGATCATATATATGTATGTATAGTCATATATACATAGATATTTATTTAACACAGGGTCTCTCACTAACCTGTAGTTCATGGAATGACTCAACTGCCTTTTCAGCAAGCCTTTGGGATTCTCCTATCTCCATTTTTAGCACTTGGACTATAGAAATGCTCCACCCACCAACTCTGGCTTTTTATGTACTTGTAGGAGATCTGAACTCAGGTCCTTAAACTTGCACAGGAACACTTTAGCCACTAAGCAATATCTCCAGGTCAAAAAACTAGCACTTTTTATTCCACATGCTGTTTATTCCATTGCAACATGCCACCTAATATCTAAGAGCCAAAAGAAGCCTTGTTGTCAAGAGCTTATGGCCTGAATAATGTATCTGAGAAAAAGGATCTAACACAGATCAGATGGGACCAGATGGGGTCTCCATGAGTTCAAGTGAGCCACTTGTCATGAGGACGTACTTGTGGCTCCACATGTCTCTAAGATAGGGCCTCTCAGCCTCAAAACTGTCAACATGTTAGATAAGATACTGCTTTTCTCTAAGGGGATGCCATGGCCATTACAGAATGTGGGTATCACCCAGGCTTCTCTGCACAAGAATGGCCATCACATGTCTCCAGAGACTGTCAGACATCCTCTGGGAGTGAAAGGCAAGATTATTCTCAGTTGGGAAACATCACTCTGAGGCCATACAATAATATTCTTTATTGAAAGGTAACAAGGCATTGCTAAGTTCAATTACTACCCTGTAATCCAAGGCCCGGCAGGCAAAGAATCCCCATGATCTGGCCTTGAACTAAGATTAAAGCAACAGGAGCTTTGCATGGTGCTTTCGGCAATCCTTGGTCAGCTGCTCTATAACAGATAAGCCTCAAGCTCTTGGTTCCTTAGTTGCACAGTTATGTCTACCCATGGTCCAGTCCACTGCAGGTGTCCCTGCTTACATGGCTTCCCTGAAGGTGGTCACCCCGGAACTAGAGTCCATGATTCGGGATCTGTCATCTCCAACACAAGTATGAAGTTCCCTCAATTTAGAAAGGGTGGGGGGAAAGCTGTGTTTTCTCTGGTTTGTGGTTTTTATGTGTTTTCCAAAGTCTCTATGTTGGACATTCATACCTCAGGCAAGGGGGCTGAGACTCTGGGAGCCCTTTAAAGGGTGGCTAGGATTAATGGTGACACTGCAGTGTCGTTATCAGGAGAGCAGTTGCCCTATAAAAATGAGTTCTGTGCCTTCTCTTCCTCTTACCTCTTGCTCTCATGATGCTTCAACTTCTGCCACCAGATGACATAGCAAAAAGACCCTCATTGGATGCAGCCCCCCAAATCCAGACTCCAGAAGTAAATTGCTTTTTAAAATTTCCCAGCCCCTGGTATTCTGTTAAGCTAACATAAACAGAGCTATAAAAGGAAGGCATGCCCTTTCTGGAACTGCATGAGTCTACAAGGGATAGGGTTTCCTTACCCTGCTTTGAAGTGAGATGGGCTTATAATCCGCTAGTGATAATTCTAACCCAATTGAGAGGCACCCATGTTTCAGTGATGTTCTGCCCACCTGTGCCTTCAAAGCAATATTTCAGATGAATAATTCCATAAATTCAGCAAATGCAATCCCAATCATCCATGTGGTATTTCCCAATTCTATATATGGTAAAGTTTGCATACAAATTGTTTCTCTGATGTAAAGTTAGAATGATGTCTACTGCCTCTGGCTTTGACTCAGAATTGAAGGTACACACCTCAGAAGGCAGAGAAAGTATGTTCAGAACAGAAAAGGAAGCGCGTCAGTCAAAGAGTGGGGCTGCATGGTATTTATGAGCACTGTGAGTGGAGCCTGAGCAGCTCTGACCTGGTTGTTGTATGTGACCTTAGACCGGTGATTCTGTCTGTTAGTCCTTCCCCACTCTCACCTAGGGTGATGATTTGGTAAGTAATGCTTTTTCATAGCCTTGGACACTTGAGCATTCGATCCTCAACTGATGGCGCAGTTTGGGAGGTTTAGGAGGTCAGGCCTATTGGAGAAAGTTTGTCACGGGGTCAGGTTGTTTCATGTTTGTATTCAAGATGTGAGTCCTCAGCTTCCTGCTCCTGGTACCATGACTTCTCTCCACTCGGACTTTCTGGATTGTAAATCCAAATAAACTCTTTCTTCCTTTGCTTGTGGTGTTTTATCAGAGCAATAGAAAACAAGCTGACACACCTACAGATGAGAACAGCTAGAACTCTGTATGGCTGACAAAACAGTTAAATCATAGCCATGCATGAGCAGCACTTAAAATAAGTATCCATGCTAAAGTGCAGTTATTGATACTATTAACATAACAGACATCTGACACGTTCCCTATAAACGGTCAGACATTTATTATATTTGCATGACACTTTGGAGGGTCCCCTTAGGTAATTTTTCCACTTTAGCTGGTTCATAACGATCAAATAAACTCTGTCATAAACTTTGGCAGACTCGCTCAATTCTACAGTAGGAACCGGAAAAGACAGCATCTGGGAAACTATGTGTCGATGAATCAGCATAAATCCATCCCTTGGCTGGCAAGCAGCCCAGAGAGCAAACCCACTGACATTGAGCCAGCGGCATCATGTTCACTTAAATATCAAGGGCAGCACAGAGCATGATGAACAGTGGAGGCAAGGTCGAATGTTTTGTGTGTTCCTCTGCCAGATCATCAGCCAGAGATCCTAGGGCCAAGAACAAAAACCAAACAGCCAACTTCATCTTCCCATTCATGATCCTGAATCACCTCGTTTTATATATGAGACGGTGAGGAATCGGGAAAGCTCCTATTCAGATGGGCAACCTGAGTCCAAACTCAGATTTATAGATGCTGACACCAACTATCTCCCAAGCAATAGTCCATGTGTTCTGCTGTGTATTTCATATTCTACAGCAAAAAGTGAAACCCAAGGCACATGAGACAAAAAACAAACAAACAAACAAACAAACAAAAAAACCCAAAAGATTTCTTTTACTAAGGAGCCAGGCTTTCCCATGTGCAAACATATTTTTAAATTTCATTGTCATTTCCCCCAAATGGAAGATGAATTCCTACTGTCTAGAAGTATTCAATATGTTTGCTATAATAATACAGCCCAATGCCACTTGACTCTAACAATTAGCTTCAAAAGATCCTAAAGCCATTCTTCAGGTGAGGTGCCCAATAATTAAAGATGTAGCAGTTTTGTGAACCATGACCTTACTGTTCTGTCAAAAGAATAGTGTATGAAGGACTGTTGATATCACCATGACACAAGCAAAATCAGCCACAAAACCTTGTAAAAGGTTTCACCCTGCCAGGTGAAAGGTTTTTGCCTCAGCAGGGAAGCATAAAAAAATTACAGCTCAATGTCAGCTTTGGGTAAATATTTTTCTCTCAGTTTTATGTTAAAACTGAAAAACAATCCACATGTTGACTCTCATTCTTTCAAGGTATTTGAGAATATGGTAGGAGACATAATCTTCCAAATCAAGTATCACACTGGGGAACATTATCTTCTGAGATTATCTTAAAGATGCGTCCTCATAGGTGTCTCACAATTTCAGCTCCTCTTTAAGATATTCTGAAAGTCAAGTAGAGTCCCACTTGGCATTAGCTGTTTTGGCTGAGACAGCAGCATAGCTATCTTCACCCATGAACACATACATGAGTTTGCAGATGTGTACACATGTGTACACATGAACGTATCCCTAGCCCATGTTGTCTCTGACACACAAAATGCTACTTCATTGGTTGCCCTTCAATACGTCGAAGCACCTGTGCATATTAAATATTTGGAAGGCATCAAAAGGCTACTGAGCAAAATGATACCATGCTCGCGACCTATCTGCTTCACAGTTGATTTTATTTTCCATCCAAGCGTTACACACATCAAATCCAAGATGCTGTTAGCACAGTTATCAGAAATATTCCTTCAAGGCAACAAGTAACAAATGCTACCAAGATGTTCAGAAACAGTCATTCAGGTCTGCTGCATGCCAGTGAGTCAGTTCTCAAAGTAGATTTCTAAAACACTTCCCTAACTCTGCAGGGCTCATTGAATTAAATCAAGGACATAGGGATTCCATACAACCTCTTCTAGAGCAAAGGGAACCTACACAGGGTGAGACCCATTCAGCAGAGCTCCAGAACCGAGAGCAAAAGCTGCATGTGAACAGTGAATGCTGCCTCCGCCGCAGCTGCGGTAAGCAAGGGAGAGTGGGCAGGAAGCCCCTCGGTGGCCTAGTGAACCTTGTGGGAATGCACTGGAGATCAGCATCAACACTGCAAGTGTCTTCCATGGCTGTAGGCTGCAGCTTTCTGAGCACTCCTAGTCAACAGCTGGCAAAACTGTATCTTTTTAAAGACGGCTAGGGAACTGGAACCAGACCATCTGGGTACACGTTTGCCAATTAAAGCCATGAGTGGGGGTTCACCTTGTTAACCTCTCCATGCACCGTCTTTCGACTTAAAAAATAAAATCTTCACCTTACAATTTCTATCATAATCAGTTGAGTTAATAAACTAGGGTGTGCTGAGAATAAGGCCTCAGGCACGAAAAGAAATTAATGAAAGAGATATTATCAATATATTCAAAGACACTGTTTACCTTCATCTAAAGGTTTTTGTCTTCCCTGACCCCAGTGGAAGAGACAGAATGAGAAGTTTACTTTTATAAGTAAACTTGCCCCAGGAAATAATTATACCGTGGGACCTGCTTGCTTATCTACCTACTTTCTCATTTTCGGTGGCAAATTAAGGCAGTATTTACAAGACGTAGGCTGACCACACAGGTCCTTTACAAACACTTAAGTAACGCTTACTTTAATACACATCTCTGCTGCACAGCTGCTTTCATGAAACCCAAAAGGCAATATCTTCATGAAGTTCCTTGGAATATGGAAAGAGAGAGAGACTCAATTTCAATTCAGAGCATGCAGAGGCATAACTTTGAATACTGCATTAGACGGACTCTGAAAAGAACCCTAAAAGCGACCAACAGCCACAAGCAAATGATGATTTTCATAAAAGAACAATGCTGGAAACTCTCAGGAAGCTGAAACATGGAACTGCTTTACTTCCAGGCACAGGCAAGAGAGAAACAACATTTGCAAATGTGCTGGGTAGAAGTTTTTGATGGAAGGACAAAATGCTATGCACTCGAAGATTGAGCATCTCTTGTTGAGAGGCTTCCTACAGCTCCCAAGTACATCTGGTAGAGATGAAATAGAAGATTTGAAAGGTGTCCCTGAGGGAAGCTAGAGTTGGCTTCTTTTGCTAAAAATGCGTATTAACTCACTTTATCAAACTTACTCCTTTATGGAATATACATAAAAACAGAGACATATAGAATTCACTTTTATTACTTGAGACATTCAAACCTAAACCCCTAAGTAATCCATGGACTCCTCATTTGAACTGTGCATTCTCACTGGACCCTGGATAAGATTGCCAGTATCAGGTATTGATATCCTGGCTGCTCAAGCTCTGTAGCTTTTCTTACATCCCATTCAGGGTCCTACACATCTGGCTAGTAATTTCCCTTGTTAGTTAGGTATAATATATTTAGCCCATAGTTCATTTTCCTTTCTGAGCAATCTTCTCCACCACTAACAGGTTTAGAAACCCCAGAACAATAATATTGACTCAATATTTATTTTGAGGCATTTGTCTCAGAGAATATAAAAATGTAACACATCACCGAGGATGATATGAAAAAACTAAAATATTAGAGCAGGTTTAAGCTATGGTTTTGTATGCACACATGCTGAGCTCTGTGAAATATTCACAGAGCTGAGAAGACATATGTAATCGTACATATATTTATCCAAAAATAGATAACAATTAAAGCATGCAAGTAGAAATTATGCAAGATGAGTATAGCTAACATGTGATGGTTAAGTCTACCATGCATGCACAAAAAAAAAAAAAAAAAAAAAACTAGTCATATACTAGAAAATTAAAAAAAAAACCCACTATAGTGACAGGAAAAGCATACTGCAGACACTAACATCTTCTGCATCTGCCCCCATTTCCATTTTAATCACCCCGTAGAAACAGCAGAACTCAAATTTAAGCTAGCATTAAGGAACAGCAAAATGAGAGAGAGAGAGAAAAAAAAAACACCTGAGATTCAGTGAAAGACTAAAAAATAAAAATACAAAAATCAGTCACATTTTTATGTACTTGTCTGTGCTCTTCTATAGATACACATATAATTATTCATGCACAAAAGTAAAACACCATAAATGTGTACAGGTAGAGCTGGGTACACGCACTTGAGTTTGTGAAATAAACTAAAGGTAATCAGGTGTTCATGTTCGCTAGCAGAAGACAATACAATTATTCAACAATGTACAAAATGCATGTCCAGTCAGAGAAGCAGGAGAAATACCTGAGGGCATAAGTGTGGCACAAATTAATTAAAAATTTGGCATACAAAACTGCCATGCTCTAAATCCGGAAGGATCCTGTATCCTCGGCCATGAACTGTGACAGGCAGCCTTCCAAGATGGGCCCATTGTTCTCAGGCAGCCACATTCCTTCTCTCCTTTCAGTAACAGCCCCCTCCAAGCTTGTAGGACTTTTGACTGCTATGTCACAATTCCCAGCTGCCCTTGCAGATAAGCATGGGCATTTAACTTAATTCTGGCCAATATGGTACATGCTTCCTTGAGGTATGAAATTCTGTGTCACGTTCTTAGTAAGAAATGAGTTGCCTCTGTTTCTACCTTCTTGTGATGGGACCAGGCATGGTGGGTACTGTGACACACACTCAGCCACACCAACGCTCTGACATCTCATTGCACAAGGCAAAACAAACCTGGATGCCCGGACAATCATATGGAATAGTAATTTATAATTGCCCACTGGTTCACTCCTTCCCATGTAAAAGAAACAGTCCTCCCACTTTGTTTAGGCTAATTATATCTCAGTCCTGTATAACAGGATGCTATTATTCTGCCAATGTTCTCATTTGTTTCACTGTTTTATTTCAGGATTTTACATGTCTGAAAACCTTTTGGTAGCTCACAAAAGGAAATAAATGATGAAGCTGTAATCTGAACTTAATTTAAAAGAAAGCTCATTTGATTTCTTTTCCCTTTTAAAAAATAAGAAGGGGGAAAAAAAACATTGTGGATTACCCAGTCAGAAGACATGGTTAGATAAGGGTTCTGTTATTTCATATTTCATAGGTTAATAATTAAGTTAAGTCACCTGCAAAACTTTCTGAAGAAGCAGATAACTGACAATAAGAGTGTTTTTTAAGTCACAGGAAGAAGTAAGCATTTTTACAACTATGCAAACTAAGGGTAAAGGAAAGCAAGGAGCATTATTCCTAGACAGCAGAAGACCACTGGCGATGGCTGCTGACCCGCTGGCCTTCAGTGGCCCTCCCTGGAGCAGTCGGCACTGCACTGGAATGCAAACTTTGGAATGCCAGGATCTTTTCCCCAAGGCATGGGGAAAGATTTATGAGTTAGGCAAATGAACAACAATGCAAAAGTAAAACCACAGAAGCAACTTTCTGCTATTGTGCATGGAAGTCAGTAAATGCTACCTAATGTCCTGGAGAACTGAACTGAGTACAAGGACTTTGAAGATTTGGAGACAAGAATCTTCCTAAGCTCAGAGAGACCCATGAGAATATAACAGCAGATATATTTACACTTCTAAGAGAAACACTTAACAGAGAATAAAATATTTACTTAGACAACCATGGACGGCAAGTCTCTTGAAAGAATAAACTTTAATTACTCTTCAGAAGATTGGGGGAGTGGGTGGAAGTACTTGAGGCTTCATATGATGCTTAAAATATTTTAAGATGCCTTCTCCTCTGCAAACAACATGGTCAATGGACACTGGCCTTTCCAGTAAGGTCAAGGGTACTATCTTCTGTGGGGTTTCCAATTCCCCAGGCAAAATGAAACCTTTCAGCCCTTGAGTTTTTCTGGCACTTCCTGAACATTCTACTGAATTCCTAACACTTTCATCACTGCTTCTCCAGACCCTCTGCTCATCACAGAACTGTTTCACTGCAGCTGGAGAGGGGGACACACTTACATAAACTTACACAAGAGCACCAACTCTAAAGGTAGCAACTGTTCAAGTCCAGAGTGCCCCAAATTATTTACGTGTGGCCTTAGGCATGGCACTTTCTTTTTCCATGCCTCTAAAACATGTAAGATTAGCTCTAAGGATTGCATGAATTAATACATAAATGCTTCTCAGGCCAGTATCTAGGACAAAGTAATGATCACATTAATAGTAAGTCAGGGTTTGACTCCAGAATTTCCTCATAAAATCATCTATGAATAAAAGGTGTATTAGTGGCAAAGTTGTTTTAATTACAGATAACTTTTAAGTTTTAAATAGGTATTTGTTTCTGAAATGTTTTAAAATAGTCCAGTGAAAACATAAACTCACTGTTATGTTTACTGGGATGATTGCAACCCAAAACAATATTTCTTGAGTTTACTAAAGAAGATCCTACCGCAGAGGGCCCCTGAGAGACTCTACCTAGCAGTGTATCAAAGCAGATACTAAGACTCATAACCAAACCTTCGGCAGAATGCAGGGAATCATATGAAAGAAGGGAGAGTTTGTATGACGTGGAAAGGATAGGAGCTCCACAAGGACCAAATATATCTGGGCACAGGGGTCTTTTCTGAGACTGACACTCCACCAAGGACCATGTATGGATATAACCTAGAACCTCTGTGCAGATGAAGTCTGTGGTAGCTCAGTAACCAACTGGTTTCCCATAGTAAGGGGAACAGGGACTATTTCTGACAGGAACTCAATGGCTGGCTCTTTGACCTCCCCATCCCACAAGGGAGGAGCAGTCCTGTTAGGCCACAGAGAAGGACTTTGCAGCCAGTCCTGAAGATACCTGATAAAACAGGGTCAGATGAAAGGGGAGGAGGTCCTCCCCAATTAGTGGACTTGGAAAGGGGCAGGGAGGAGATGAGGGAGGGTTTGGGAGGGAATGAAGGAGCAGATACAACTGGGATACAGAGTTAATAAAATGTAACTAATAATAAATAAAATAAAATAAAATTAACCGTAAAAAAAAGAAGATCCAAGAGTGTGGATTGGATTGGCAGTGTCCTCGTGAAGTCTGGACTCACTGGACGCTGAACTGTTGCTTCATATCAGTCGCAGCCCTCAGCCCCCACTGTATTCACTCCTGCGAAGACCTGGTGTCCTGCCTGTGCCGTGATTATTGTAAGAACAAAACATCAGCTGAAATGTAAAGTTCAAAAAGAAAAGTCCCTGAAAACCTATCTGTGCATTTCTTTTCCATCAGAACTTAGTGTAGCCAGCTCTCCATTCCCATAGGCTCAGCATCCCAGACTCAAGCCTCTGCAGACTAAACATGCAGTCAGGAGGCTGGGGCGTTGGCTCAGTGGCTGGATGCTCTTCAAGAATCCCGGGGGTTGACTCCCATTACTGACATGACCTAGTATGATGCCTCTGAACCACAACACCCAGCATGGCAGAAAAAACCCAAAGAGTGTAATAGCAGTATGTATACCTTGGTGAAACTTAATTCTTATTCTTTTTCGAACACAAGTCTAATGTCTCTGCTTCAAATAATTAAGGAATTTCTCATTCTTAGATCCCTGCTATTGTAGTCCCCAAATCAAAGAAGGTTAGGTTATGGCACATTTCCCCAGTGACACTTTATAATGTCCCTTTCATTCAATAAACATTTTCATGACATTTATGACATAACATATCCTCAGAATAAAATACCATCCATGTGACTTTTCTCGAATACAATGATCACCTTTGGCAGTCTATATATTCAAGCTATTGTTTGTAACTTCTTTTGAAGTAATTATCAATTTAGGAGAACATTCAGGGCTGTTTCCTGGACATTCTGCAGAATATAAGAGATGAATATATGTTAGTTTCATTAATGAGACTTTTACTATGCTATGTGGGAGTAACCTTTATCAACAAATCACTTACACACACACATGCACACATATATGTACACACCTTATAGAAACTAAGACAAGATTGAGTTCTATTTATAATTTTAAAACCTCTAGCTGTATCCATCACAGTAGCGCACAGCACTGTTATACTTAGGGGGAGGAGAATCAGCTTGTAAATAAAAAACAAATCCAATAAGAAAAATGGAACATATATTATTTTGAAATCAGCATTTTACTTCTCAATCTTCTCTTCTCTTCTCTTCTCTTCTCTTCTCTTCTCTTCTCTTCTCTTCTCTTCTCTTCCACTTTGCTCATAATTCTTCTACATATATTTTAAAGAATAGTTGGCTAGGACATTAAATTTAGAAAAAGTATTACACTGTAACCTTTGAGACATGAAATTAGCCAAGTATTTTTTAATAATGACCTCTACTGAGACCCCGAGACATTGAAACAGAATTACTATTAAATGCAGTGTTTCAAAACAAAGATGTTAAATATGGCTTCATTTAGTGACTTGCATCTGACTTATAGAACCTCAGATCATACAGGGAAACTCACGGCTGCCTTTTTCTGCCCTGTGGAATAGCAATCTTTGGAACACTGAACAGCCAGCTCAGAAGTTCTGCTACTTTGATATTTTGTGCTGGAGGGACTTAGGAAGAACACGTAAGGGGATAGAGGCAGACAAGACAGGTGCTTCTGACCCCAATTGCTTGAGTCTTCACAGCCAAGAAAGCTGTATCTGGGCAGAGAGGAATCACTGTAGTGTCAGGTGTACTATCCCAGCAAGTTCTTGGGGCA
Organism: Psammomys obesus; assembly: GCF_907164565.1. NCBI lineage: Eukaryota > Metazoa > Chordata > Mammalia > Rodentia > Muridae > Psammomys > Psammomys obesus. Next base: position 1,885,568 of record NW_026585504.1, read on the forward strand.
CAGATGAGACCATGTCCTAACTGATCGGAGCTGAGCAGAACAACAGCAGAAATTGACTGCTTTTACATCAACCAGCTAGAGCCTGTTCCACTTCAACTAACAGTATATACGTTACATAATGTATATAACTGCTGTACAGAGACCTTCCATGCAGCTTAACGTATCTACGATGCATATTGTAGGAAGGACACAAAACATACCAAAGAGAGAATGGCCAAGTTTTACAAGTGCATGTCTGGCGAAGTTCATGGTCCAAATCCCAAGTGGGACTATGCTTCCAAACACTGCGTTAACTGGCTTTGACTGGAAACTCTCCACTCTGACAGAGGCGGAGCTGCCAGCACTTGAAAGGCATTTTAATGATGAGAGAAGCTCCTCTCAACCTGAGGTGTACTTTTTATGTCAGCTTGACAGGCAGTCCACCCCACACAATTCAGCAGATCTGTCTGTAGCAGTGATTCCCAACCCTCTGACAAACCACCTCACCTGCCCATCCTACCAAGTGAGGCAGACTGGAAAATGGACACACCTGTCATTTATAATTTGAAAAATTGGAAATGAAATTTGAGGGTCCTTTTAATTCCCGTGAAAAACCTTCTGTTGTTTTAGATATGTTTCTGCTTTCTTTCTGAAGGTCTAAACTAGTGCTTTAAAAATATTTATGAACTCTCATTTGTTTATTCTGTTATTGTAACTCTTTTATCTTGAAATTCAATGAACGATTTGTTTAGTTTTCTTATTCACTTACATACACCATTATGATTCTAGTGCTGTATCCAACCTATTAATTTTTTCTTATTGTATATATTATTCCTTAGCCAGTATACAAAGAACTTGACCTTATAATAGGGGGCTTCATGACCTTGGCATGCTGGGGGGTGGAATAAGTAGAGGATTTACAGAACAAAGACCACAATGGAAGGAAAATATAATACAGTAACAAGGATGGCCTTGAAATTTAATTCTGAGAATGTTTTGGCAGGTGGCTCCTATTGGGTCTTCTAAGGAAGGCATGCACAAGTAAGAACTGGAAATAAGTTTATCTGAGAAAAACCATCCCAGGAGACCTAAGGGTGAGTGGAAACAAAGGGTGAAGGTTGGAAGAAAGCCAGAAGAGAGCATATAATAAATGAATTCTGCTGCTGGGCAGTCAGAGGAGCTCACTTTTATAGGGAGATCTGGGAAAACTGAGAAAAGCGTGTCTCAGATTCACCCTGAGTAAAAGCTGAGACACTTAGGGAGCCTTTCTAGCAGATTCCATCTGTAACTCAGAAAGGACTGCTCCAGGGCATTCATTCCTGACGAGCGAGGCCGGCCAGCCTGACTGTGAGCATCCCAGGAGACAGCAGAATAACCAGAAGCCACTGGCACATCTTGGATGTCTAGGGAGTTTCAAAGGGCAAGGCCCATCAGCTGCAGGGCACAGATTCCTCCTGGACACACTCTCAGGATAAGGACATATTGTTTCAGGTCTTTAATTTGGGATTCACATTGATCTAAGAAACAGTCTGGTGTTTTAGGCCATGGACTATTATCAGAACCCATCTTTGTTGTTAATAGTACACCAGGGAACTTTTCACAAGTGACCTTGGAAACTACAACATCTCAATAAAATATGTATAGAACCTCAGCCCTCTTGGTTTGCTATCAGGAGATGGCTTTTTCAACCCCAGAGCCCATATTACCCCTCTGGTTTTTTAAACATCTCTCCTAGTCTCTAGGGCAGCGATGATACTTTTTAAGAAGCTAATTTCCACGAACATATACCAAACACGAAGGAAGCTGAATGTGCAAGTTTCTAGGAAAGAACAACACTGACAATTTATTAAGTGATTAGAACACAACAGTGAGGGATTCGGTGAATAACAAGAAGGTGTAGGCAAAGGTGTCAAATCAGGATTTTTCTTACATGTTTACACTTTGCTATGAAAAAAACAAAACAAAACAAAACAAAAGAACTCCCCCACACTCATCCAAATAAAAGCCTCCTCAGGGAAATGCTCTGTGAATTGTTAGCAAAGTGTTCTACAGTTTTTAAACACCTCAGGAACAGCTTGTAGCTACGTAACTTACTTCAATTTTATTTTTATATAGGCAAGACAAGTGGACAAGCTAAACTCGAGAACAACAGAGAGCACCAGAAACCATTACGCTTTTCCATTCTCCCCTTTATTCTTCCCACTTTTTTCCCTCTCATTCCTTCTTTCTAATTTTTCTCCTGGGTTTTTTATTTCTTTGTTTCACTGTTTTCTTTTTGACTAATATTAAGTATATACTTGTATGAAGATATAATGCAGTGCTGTATACAATGAATATATGTAATAAAAATATTAAACACATTTATTTTTAAAGTTTTGAAGTATTTCCATAGAAAACTACTTTGTACCCTTTGACATGTGAATAGACACCAAAGGGGAGTCTCAAGATACTGAGGGGGTAAGTGTCAAGACAGCTAGAGCTAGATTAAAAACAGCCATGGAATGATATGCAAGTTGTGGCTTGGTTTCCCTGAGAAATGACATGGAGGGAAGAAGCCAGAATTTTTCTTAACGTGGCTTCTGGCTCTGAGCCTGGAGTTGTCAAGTGCTTGACAAAGCATGCCATTGTCATATATTAATGGCTGACTTTGAGTAGGATACTCAAAACACTCTGTGAGCTAACCTATGATTGCTTACCAACAATTTCCTTTCATGCCTAGGCCCTACATGAAAAATGGATGTCTGATAGAAGGGAAACCCCCAAACAGTTTGCCACTCTTCAGACCCAACATTACCATATGCAATCCACAAACAAGCAAACAAACAAACAAACAAACAAACAAAAACTGGCGCCAACTCTTTCAAGCCAGCACCTACTTTAGCTGTACTGTAGCATATTGAAAGTGCTGGTCTACAACCACTCTTTCACTTGAATGAAGAGAACAATAATTTATCAGACTTATGCATTCTTCATTGAGTCTCAATAAGAATAAACAAAATGTACACTCGTCCACCATACGTGGGGTGTGGTGGTACAGGCGGAGACAGCTTGGAAACTGCCATGTGACTGCAGAAATAGCAACCCAGCCCTCCACCTGCAACACACTTTGCATTTGAGAAGTACACTTTAGCCCAGGGGTACATGGCTGAAACCCTACCACTGGGAGGCTGAGACAGGAGAATTGCTAGTTTGAGGCAAATCTAGGCTACAGATGGTGAGAATCTGTCTTAAAAAAATAGTTTTGTTGCATATAGGCTTTTGAAATAGGACCTAATGGTTTCTTGGATTTCCTCAGTGCCTTCTGTTATGTTCCCCCTTTTATTTTTGATTTTGTTGATTTGGACAGTGTCCCTTTGACCTTTAGTTAGTTTGGGTTAGTTATGGGTTTGTCTATCTTGCTGATTTTCTCAAAGAACCAGCTCTTGGTTTCATTGGTTCTTTGAATTATTCTCTTTGTTTCTAATGTATTGATTTCAGCCCTGAGTTTGCTTATTTCCAGCTGTCTACTCCTCTTGGGTGTGTCTGCTTCTATTTTTTTCTAGTGCTTTCAGGTGTGCCATTAAGTTGATTGTATGAGATGCCTTGGATTTCTTTATGAAGGCACTTATTCTTATGAACTTTCCTCTTAGCACTGCTTTCTTTGTGTTCCATAAGTTAGGGAAAGTTGTACCTTCATTTTCATTAAATTCTAGGAAGTCTTTAATTTCTTTATTTCCTCCCTGACCCAGGTGTCATTGAGTAGAGAGTTGTTTAGTTTCCATTTGGTGTTCTGTAGGCCTCTTGTATGTTTATGGGCATCTCTTTCTTATGGTTGGGTAAATTTTCTACAATTTTCTCGAAAATATTTTCCAGGTTATGGAGCCTGGAATCCTCTTTTTTTTTTGTCAATTCCTATTATTCTTAGGTTTCATCTTTTCATGGTGTCCTTGATTTCTTGGGTGTTTTGTGTTTGTAACTTTTCTGACATTACTTTTTCTTTGAGAGATGTATCAATTTCTGCAAGTGTGTCTTCAGCACCTGAGATTCTCTGTTCCATCTCTAAAGTGGGGAAGAGCCTTGACCTCATTGACACAAGAGACAACTTCCTGAACAGAACACCAACAGCACAGGCTCTAAGATCAACATTTAATAAATAGGACCTCATGAAACTGAAAGGGTTCTGGAAAGCAAAGGACACTGTCATCAGAATAAAATGACGGCCTACAGACTAGGAAAAGATCTTCACCAACCCTATATCCGACAGAGGGCTAATATCCAGAATATATGAAGAACTGAAGAAGTTAAACACCAACAAACCAAATAATCCAACTAAAAAAAAAAATGGAGTACAGAGCTAAACAGAGAATTATCACAGAGGAATACTGAATGGCAGAGAAACATTTAAATGTTCAAAGTCCTTAATCATTAGGGAAATGCAAATCAAAGCGACCCTGAGATTTCACCTTATACCCATCAGAATGGCAAAGATCAAAAAATCAAGGGATGATTCATGCTGGGGAGGTTGTGAAGAAAGGGAAACTGTCCTCCTTTTCTTTTAGAAATGCAAACTTGTACAATTGATTTGGAAATCAATCTGACTCTTCCTAAGGAAATTAGGAATAGTGTTTCCTCAAGATCCCACTATACCACTCCTAGGCATATACCTAAAAGATGCCCCACCATTCAATAAGGATGTTTGCTCAACTATGTTCATAGCAGCTTTATTTGTAATAGTCAGAATCTGGAAACAACCTAGATGTCCCTCAATGGAGGAATGGATACAGAAATTGTGGTACATTTACACAATGGAATACTACTCAGCAATTAAAAAGAAGGAAATCATGAAATTTGCAGGCAAATGGATGGAACTAGAAAAGATCATACTGAGTGAGGTATCCCAGAAGCAGAAAGTCACATATGGTATATACTCACTTATAAGTGGATATTAGCCATATAATATAGGATAACGATACTAAAATCTATAGTCCTAAAGAAGCTAAACAACAAGCAGAATACTAGGGAAGACACTTAATCTTCATTTAGAAGGGCAAGCAGGACAGACATCAGAAGTAGGAGGAGACAAGTAACAGGAGAGGCAGAGGGCCTCTGAAAGACTTTACCCACCAGGGTATCAAAGGAGATACTGAGACTCATAGCCAAAGTTTGGGCAGAGTACAGGGAATCTTATGGAGAAGAGGGAGATAGAAAGATCTGGAGGAGGCAGGAGCTACACAAGGAGAACAAGAGAATCCAAAAACCTGGGCCCAGGGGGGCCTGCAGAGACTGATACTCCAACCAAGGATCACGAATGAAGAAGACCTAGATGTCCTGCTTAGAAGAAGCCCATAGGCTGCTCAGTGTTTAAGTGGGTCCCCTAGTAAGGGATACAGGGACTGTCTCTGAAAGGAACTCAGTGGCAGGCTCTTTGATCACCTCCCCCTGGGGTGTGCATCCTTTCCAGGCCACAGAGTTGGATGATGCAGCCAGTCTTGATGAGACCTGATAGGCTAGGGTCACATAGAAGGGGAGGAGGACCTCCCCTATTGATAAGAGGACTAGGGAAAAGGCCTAGTGAGAAGAAGGCGTGTGGGTGAGACTGGGAGGAGGTGAGAGAGGGGGCCGCAAGGGGATACAAAATGAATAAATCGTAATAAATAAATAAATAAATAAATAAATAAATAAATAAATAAATAAAATTGAGAAGAAAAAAGGAAACAAAACAAACAAACAAAGGACACAAACAAGTGGTATCTAGTATCCTTCCTCTTGAGCCTTTGTGGCTTTGGGAAAAGGGCCCAGAAGTTACAGCATGTCATGATGAGGTTTATTCTCTTCCCTCTGGTCTCCTCCTGCCCTGCCCAGCCACCCTCTGAACAAGCTGGGGGTGATCTCCTAGAGGACAAATGATGCATGACGCTGTTACCTGTCATTACACCCATCTGACTGCCTGGCGAATGTGGAAACTGGACAAGAAGAACTAACTGCCCAGAGAGCCCGACTAATTCCCAGGGTGCAGATCTGTGACATAAACAAGTGCCCCGTGCCTAAACAGATAAGGTCACTGATGGAATTGTGAAATGAATGCCATGGAAGTAACCAGCCACGTTCTGACTGGATTTAAACTTGATTCATAAGAAAACCATACCTGGCTCTGTTAACAGGACAAGAACCTGTGTCTGGATAGGTAATAGGCCCTAGCCTGAAGGGGAAGGTGAGACATGGACATGAAATTCCATCACTAGCCTATGAGCTATTGGCACTTGGTAGCTATTGGAAAAGGTACAGTCAGATTCTTTTAATGGTGTGACCCCTGGTAGGTTGATCACACTCCTGTGCAGGCTCCACTCTTGAGAGTCATTAAGTGGCACATACTGGACTCAAAGTGTTTAAACCGTTTTTTGAAAACAGAAGTGCCTTGTAGACTAGGATCTGCTTGGAGATAACAGTGGCGAGAAATAAGCTGTGGCTATCATCACCGTTTGGCTGCGAATTCCAAGCTCACTACTGGTCTACATACCCTCATTTGGGAACTGGAGTGCTTGATAAATTGCAAAGTGAGACATAACGAAAAGAAAGTGCTCCTAGCAATATCAAAATGGAAGGAAAACCTCACTGAGAGTGCCCAAGAGGCAACAGTAAGAAATAACAAGGGAAGTTTTAAACTAAAAGGATGGGTGGGTGGCTATGTAATAGCTGTACAGCTGTGAGTTTTAACAAGGAGAATACTTACATTTTATTCTTCAATTTCATGATGAACGAAGTAACACAAAACCTTATTAAATTGAAGCAAGTCAAATTATGATTGGGAAAATCAGATGGCAGAGCACAGGCCGCTCACACTGCCAAGCTTCCTCACGAGCTGCCTTGGCTGTGGAGTTCAGCTCTCCACCCTAAGTCCCTCCACTAGCAGGGAACAGAAGCCCTGGGGGTTACAGTTACATTTTCTAACACTAAAGCGCTGCAAGTTCTTCAGCTTCATGGCAGCATGGTGTCTGGGGAATAAAGCTGCTTACTCAATGCACACTTGCCCTGGGGAGCACTATCTTGGAGGGCTTGCTAGGAGATCACCTATATCTGTGTGGGAAGAGGCAACAGCATCTCCTACCACGGAGTCTTGAAATGCCTTGAAAAACTAATAACGTATAAGAAATCCTTACAATCAGACACTCTGACAAGGAGGCCCAGGAGCTTGTTTAACAAGCTCTCTAAAGGAATGTGATACAGCCAGGAGTATGGAAACTATGTTTTCAGAGCTTTTCAGTGTACTGGTTTTCTCTAAATTCCTAAAGTCCAACCTCTCTTCATTCTCCTGTTTTGAAATCATCCAGTTGTCAAACGGGCTTACACGTCAATTACCCCATGTCTGCTTGCCCTTTTGCTCATTCATTCATTTAACACTTACTAGCACTGACTATGCGCTAACACAGTACTGAAAATGAGCAAGACTCTTTCCTTATGGGTTTACATTCTTCTGTGTGTTTATGGGAGTAACAGTGGATGTAGGCAGAGATTCAGCAAAAGCACTGTGACACCTAACATGCTAGCAAATCACAGAACATAGAAGTTGAGACCTAGAAAAGAAGAGGGAAAAGAGAGTGCAGATGTCCACAACAGGCCTTGGAGACACTGAACTGTTTTAATCCCTCTAACACTACTGCAGGGAAGAATACAGAAACTGGATCCCCTACATTCTAAGAGTTAGTTGGTAGGTTCCAATCTTGTTCCTTCTTACCTGCAAGCTTTGATATCTTCATATAATCAGAGCTATAGCCTTCATACCCTGGGAAAACACACTGTGAGGTAGAGATTTGTATGAAGGTATTTGTTAAAGAATAGATGTATCAGTTTGAAGGGAATGGAAGGAAAATAAACGCAAGGGAAACATAGAGAAGAGAAGTAGAGGAAAGGAAGTGGGGTTAGGAAGCAGAAGGCAGAAAAGGGGAGAGGACAGGAGGAGGTGAAAAGGGAGAGGGGGACTAGAGGAGAGTGGGGAGTGGGGAAGAGGAAGAGGAAGAGGAAGGGAAGTGAGAAAGGTAAGAGAAAGGAGCCAAGGGAGAAGTGAAACTAATACAGTTACTGAAAAGGTACATGCCAGCCTCCTGGGAGCTTCTGAGCTGATATGCTCCTTCAGAGCTGCCCTGAAGAAGGGTGAGCCCCTGAAGTTCACATACTGGAGCCAGCACTCATAAGCAGCATTCAGCATGAGTTGGCACACTTTTACCCAGCATCTTACAAAACCAACTAACTTAATAAGGACATGCAAAACATGTGGAAAGAAATATAAAACCTAAATTTCTTGAGGTTTTGTTGTTCTTCTTCTTGTTGTTGCTGGAATCTAATCCTCCATTTGAGACTATTCAGTATAAAGCCTTGCCCCAAACGTCCATCAAATGCTGACGTACAGCTCAGGTGCTTTGTAGAATTGGCAGCATTAGAAACATCCGTGCGTCTTTGTAGGAGAGCGTTGGTTTTGCCAGATACCAATAAAATGTACAAGTTCTTATTCAAGGCAGGAGAAACTGCCAGCATTATAATTGCTGTAACTGGAAGTAGGCAAAGAAATTAATGTTGCTGAATAGCGTTCAACTCCCAAGAGCTGGCAAATTTACTCAAGACGGGCTATCATTAGGAAGGCAGGAGGAAAACCTGCATGCAATATGGTCAGCGTCTCCTGAAACTCCTGAGTGGTCACAGTTAACATGGTAAATATTTAATTCCATCACCTGCAGGTACCCTTTGCCCTCAGTGTTTCACTTCAACAGCTCCGAGAGTTTAGGCAAACATTTAGATTTCTATTACCTGCCTGGTATTCTTACTGGCTTAGCTGGCTGCCTTGGGCCAGAACCACAGGAAAAAAGGGTAAGTAAGACTAGAAGACAAGAAATTTAATGGGAGAGGAAGAGGATAAAATGAGAGCTGAACATGACCTTCAAGGAGGAGAAGGACTGTGCACATCCTGTTTGTTACACGAGAGACTACAGTCTGAAACAGAAAGGGCAGGCTTATATTTAATGGCACTGAGAAGGAAGAGTGATTTTTTTTTTCTTTGGAGAAGAAATCTGGTGCCCTGGCAAGTGTTCTTTCCCTGTCAACAACCAGAGTTGGCCTAATTAGACCTCTTGGTTTCGAGGACAGTTTTTCCCTGCCGAACCCCATGATAAGTAGATGCATGATGACTCCTTAGTGCTTAGGCTAAACAAGAGTTCTGAGCATTTCTCATTAGGCTGGCCCACAAGAGACCTGCAGGAGCACTGGAAGAAGTGAAGCAGCAGCTATACTGACCAGCCCAAGGCACAGCCAGCACACCTGGAGCCCAGCACACACCATGAGCCATCCCTTCAGAGCGACTTGATGCAGCTCCAGGCTGCTGTTAAATAGCACATTTTACCAAGTCATGAATGGCACAGCTCTCTCTTTTCACATTCTCTGAGTTTAAAAGATGTTCTTGCTTTCTGTTTTAGAGAAAATCCATGCTGGGGGAAGGCTCAGGACTCTCTGAAGCACACCAAAATTATTCTTCAAAGAGCAAGTATCTCATCAGAAGCAGGAGAAGACAGGGAACAGGACAGGAGTCAAGCACAGATGGACTCTGAAAGACTCTACTGATCAAGGTATAGAAGCAGATGCTGAGACTCATAGTCAAACTTTGGGCAGAGTGCAGGGAATCTTAGGAAAGAAGGGGGAGATAGAAAGACCTGGAGGGGACAAGAGCTCCAAAAGGAAACCAACAGAACCAAAAAATACTGGGCCCTGGGGTCTCTGCAGAGACTGATATCCCAACCAAGGATCACACATGGAGAGGACCTAAAACCCCTGCTCAGTTATAGCCCATAGACTCATTCTCCAATTGGGTTCCCTAGTGAGGGGATAGGGAATTTCTCTGGCATGAACTCAGTGGCTGGCTCTCTGATCACTACGGCTGGGGTGGGGGAGCAGCCTTGCCAGGCCACAGAGGAAGACAACGAAGCCAGTCCTGCTAAGACCTGATAGACTAGGGTCAGATAGAAGGGGAGGAGAACCTTCCTTATCAGTGGACTAGGAGAGGGGCATGGGAGGAGAAGAGGGAGGGAGGAAGGGATTAGAAGAAGACGAGGGAGGGGCCACAGCCGAGATACAAATTGAATAAATTGTAATAAATGATGATAATAGTTTTTTTAAAAAAGAAGTTAATAGAACTGTTACACACCAAAAAAAGAAAAATCTCAAAAACAAAAAACAAAGAACAAAAAAAAAAACCAAAAAACAAAAAACAAAAAAACCAAGAGTCTCCTACAACTCACAATACCTTGCTGTCAGAAGACACCAGCTAAGTAGAAAATCAGCAACATAGGAAGAGATCAAGAATTCACTTTCCTCCTGGGAACACATAATTTAGGTTCTTCTCTATTCTTAGAAATCAAATCCCTCATCTTTAATTATGAGTTTCTGCCAAGTGTGTGATATGGATCAATCACAGATTTAGTGCCTCAATTAAGGATCATCAGTAAACTGTCCTAGGATTAACTGCCTCAGGGACCACCTTGTTAGCTTTCTTACCAAGTTTAAGTGTCAACTGAGAAAACCTAGGTCCTGCTAAGAGCAATGACTCCAGAGTCATGGAAATATTTCCTTGTTACCACAGGTCCTTTCAAATCATCAAGCCAGCTAACATCGGAGAAGTGACACATGCATTTACTAGAGATTAGGCATCACACCGAGAAACAAGATCTATCAAATGCCACTCAATCAAACACAGTCAAGGATGCCTCTCCTCTCTTTTCTAAAAAGGAAGACAGGTCACAGCGAAGTCAAAATGGTGCACTTTCCAAATCAATCAAGCTCCCACTGATCACACAAAACTATAAATGAAGGCAAGGCTCTCTGGACTGGACATGGTCTCCGAGAACTCCAGAGAGTCTTGTAAACATGAAAGGTAATAGAATAAATATACCCACCCACTAGCTAACATCTCTGACAGATCCGCCATAAGACCAAATAAGTCCAATTTGTGTTTCTCAGATTTTAGATTTTTTATCTTTTATTTTTAATAATTGACTTCAAAACAAAGAATTTTACTTTTACAAGTAAAATTTATAGGTGACATGATGCATATATTTTAGTGTACATTTGTGAATTTGATGAAAGCACTCACATAATACAAACACTACTAAAACATGGATTATTTGAATGACTAGAGGGCCCTGTACCCTTCTAGCCAACTCTTGCCCTGAACCCCAAGAAGCGACCAGGACTCTTTGTGACACGATAGATTAATTCCGCTTGTTTCCAAGCCCATGCAAATATAAGATGATTTCATGATTTCACGCTTATTTCATCAGCGTCATTTCTTAGGTGGATAGCAGGGCTGTAAGTATCAAACATCACTTTCTCATTTTGCTGCATAGAATTCCTTGGGGTGATGTAGAATCACGAATTTCAAGCTTTTGTTCTGGTAGTTGAAGATGATTAAAATGCTAATTTAGAGAATGTGAATAGTTTCTTTCAAAATAACATTATTTTATAAAGACACTACTCCTAAATGAATAGAGCTTCTCAAACCACTGGAGAGTCTTCAAAGGTAAACTCCCAGAATCCACGTTTTCTTCTCAACAGAACTACAGATAAATAATCAGCAAATGGGTCTGTTTTAATAATTGGAGACTATTTCAAAGTATAGTAAGAAAAAAAAAAGAAACGATACGTTACAGACCTACTGTAAACATGTAATCGTCAAGACCTAAGAAAAGCCCGTGAACATACTCTCAAGCATAGCAGCAGCAATGCAACCTGAAGAGTAATTCTGTGTGTGCCTTATTTCTGGCACACTCCCTTCACTGGCTAGCATGCTAATCCCTTTCTTAGAAGAACACTTAGCACTGGAAATGTGTGAGGCAAACACAAAGATGCAAGTCCCGGTTTCGTATGCAAATCAGCACCATGGAAACCAGGGCGGCACTGCTGTGCTCAGGGCAATCGGTGGGGAACAGATGTGCTATGAATCCAAAGCTGAAGAAAATTGCTGTCAACAGGATTAAGGACACAGCCTGATTCTCACCCTGTGGCTTCCTTTAATTCTGAAGTCAGACACTGCAACTTGACACTTCAATAGACTAGATCATCACGGGGCTTCTAATTCTCATTTGTGATCCCACCTAACAAACATCTTGCTTATTTACAATACAGACATCCAAGCGGGACTTTTGGTGACTCAGTTACAGTAAAACAAAAATTTACAAGTCTTAAATGTATACACTTTTCTACCCAAGCAACACAATCAATGTGTTTCTGTGTCAGGTAAGTGGGTGCAGGAATACTTTATCTCCAGTTCTCCTTGTGCGACCATAATCATGTCTGACTCTAATTACGAAAGTAAACACTGCCTCTGATGACAGAGATCAATGTGACTGCCCAGGGTACAGCGACTCTACTTTGAAAGGTATGCATAAACCTTTAGGGTAATAAAAATGTTCTTTTAGTCCGAAGGATGGTGTCGCAGGTACACATATAATTGAGCTGTACAGAAAAACTCGCTCATTTTACCTCACCAAAGTTACCACCATAACATGCCAGAAACAATACATTACCCCTACAGAAGTCTGTAGGCTTTCTTCAGAGGTTCCTGATTACAGAGAACTGAGTTCCTAAGTGGCTAGGAGCATCAGGGAGGCCAACCAGTTTCAGTGGACCCTGGTTAGTGAGCGAGCCATCATCCAGTCAGCCTCTGGCTCACACTGTCCAGTCCCTTAGATGCTGCCCAAACTCCCTGTTCCACCAACAGCCTTTCTAAGTCAGCTGGCGAAGACTGGGACTCTGCAAAACCATGGTGTATGGAGAGCAGAGCCTTGCACCAGCCAAGACAAGGTGATGTCATGCACTGAGTCGGACTGGCAGGGGAGCGCCTGAACCTACCCAAGCTATCCTCCCTCAACCCTCCCTCTCTGAAAACTGGGAAGGATACTCTGCTGTGTTCCATTCCAGCATTCCCTTTAGTCTGAACTAAAGTTCAAATCCTTTTGTCACTTGATTCTTGTTTTTAAGCTCTGGTACATGCTAGGCTTATCCTAGAAGGTAATCACTCTCCAACTTGATTATTTATAGATAAGGAAACTCAGTAATGATCCCTTTTAACTAACTAGCCATTACTTGGACAATACAGACCTGGGTGACACCTATCAACCATTCACCTTTTAAAAATACAAAGAGGCCAATAGTCACTGCACTATTGGCTTATGAACCAACAGTAAGTCAAAGACATCCTTAGACTTACACATTCTTAGCCTGTCTTCCAGGCTGTGACCTCTAAAGCTCCTCCAGGAAATGGTCCATGGAAGAGGCTGAATTCACAGCAGGGAGCCTCATGGTCTTGAGCGCTATCACCAGAGGGACCCGTGACCCTTCTGCAGACACATTTCCTGCCCCATCTCAGAATCTTCATCTCCATGATGAAAGGGTAAGAAAATTCTGTCCTCTCAGCACAATAGTTGATGATCCCATGGAAACTACTGATTTGTCTCATTAATTCCTGGTTTCAGACCCAACTATGATATATATGTATTTCAAATTCTACCTGGACTTTAATTTTAAAGGGGACTCCTGGGAAATGGAGGAGTGACAGAAGAGTGTAATGGAGGACAAATACGCATGAGTGAAAACAGCATAATAAAACTATGATTTGCCATACTAAGTGAAAAAAATTATGGATGTGTTTGATACCTTTTACCATTATAAAAAAAGAATCCACTAGCTCACATCTAGTTAGTGTAAAGCGGAAATATAGCTGTGCTAATGTTGACAGGTTTTGCTATTACTATCATTATACACAATTACTCAACAATTATGACTTGAGCGTTTTTGGCAGAGCTCATTTAAAGTTCAGAGGCCCATGTGGATTAAAAGTCTACCCCTTCCACATTTAATTATATGATATTTGGCATACTATATAACAGCCCGCATTTTACTGCGTTTTATCTGTAAAATGGGACTATTCACAATACTTCCCTTATGATCACCAAGAAGATTAAATTAGTTAATTAAAATGAAAAACATAAATCCTCTGGCCAGTGCTAAGTATTATGCAATGTTTACTAATTGATAAATTAAATGTTTTGCTCAATAAAGAATTTCAGGGAGGCCATCCGTCCTCTGGGATAGGTTCCTTCATCTGAATCAGCAGTGACTGCACTTGACAGGAGCACAGTGTTAACCATTCTGACATTTAAAGTCTCCTCTAATAGAAAGATCGAAAATTCCCGAGGGGGAAAACTATCAAGCATCAAGCAACCTGTTCTTTTTTTTAATTTTTATATTTTTTAATATCAGTTACAGTTTGTTAACTTTGTATCCCTGCTGTATCCCACTCCCTCTTTCCCTCCCAATCCCACCCTCCCAAGCAACCTGTTCTTAAATAGCAACATAATTAATGATTATCAATGGGAAAACACTGGACAAGAAAAAAAAATCAACCCCCTCATTAGCACTGAAATATCGTGTCCACTGTGAAGCTGCAAGGCTTTTCCAGAGGATTCTAGTTGATAATATGGGAGAATCGGCCAACTGCTCCATTCATCTGCGTTCGTACTTCGGCAGAATCCATCCCCTCCCATCTGGTGTTGACAATGGAATGAGAAGGCTATTTCTGGTTAATTTTTATGGAACTAATTAACATAGGATCCAGAGCCCCCGAGACCTTTAACTGACCCTCAGAAATGTTTCTTTCTGCACCCACCATGTGCCCCTAACTCCCAGTCCCACCCTTAGGTCTTGAATATGTTTTCTTTTAAATCAATGCTATTTTTAGACATTGAAATGTGGGAGCTTTTGCTAATTCTATTTAGAGAGCATGCACGATGCCAGCTTAAGGTCCCAGTTTACCTCATCCCTCACCAGTCTGACAGTTGGACACACTTAGTTCTGCTCTGCTTCCACTGTGCCTCCGAAGCCATTTGAGTGACTGAAATCACAGGTAAGTATTTGCAAATGAGCTGAAGAAGTAAAGATGTGCCTGAATGCACCAAGCTGCCTTGTTACGACACCGCATAGTTCTAGGTTAATTCTTGGGGATTTGGCTAATGCTCTACAAACTGCAACAAAGTTCTTCCCTGACTGTAACATTTCATGACTAGTTTTGTGCTTCCAGATCAAAAATTTGTTTGGTGCTCTTAAAAGATTTCCTGAACTCCACATTTACAGAATTGCAGAGGAAATTCTGCCAAAGGGGTGGGGGGAAGGTTTGTGTACTTTTTAAATAACCTCTGCCCTGCTAAGAAAACAGCAGTAAGTTCAGTATTGTCATTTTCATTGAATATTTACCATGACTAGCTTTAGACTCTTCATGGCAGAGACATCAAGATAATTCATAAAAACTGTTATTAACCCCACTTTATAGATGGCAAGACTGAGGGTTACCCACAGTAAGGATTAGGCCAGAGTGAAAAACAGGTCTATGATTAAGCTGAAACTTGAGTAAATTTAGTTAAAGTACTAAGTTTAGAAGACAGGGGATGTGCAGGACTCTTCACAGCCTGGCATGTCCAGGGCCCTGAATGTGGCATTTCTAGGGCACTTCTAGCATTGGAACTGGGACCTTCGATCAATATAAATCCATTGCAGATAGCGAGGAAAGGGCTGAAGATCTGTAGAAACACTGAGCTTTCCATCCTCAGCTCTCTTCCATTCCTCCTTCTCTAACAGACCACTATTCTCTGCATCCAATCTCAGTACAGGGATAACCAGTAGAGTGGTATATTCTTTAACTGGAATGGTTCATGGGCTTAGCCTCCTTCGGCATCTTCTAAAAGGTGAAAGCATTAAATGCAACACATCAAAGTTTCATCAGAGTTACGTCCGAACAGGCCCACACTGGGGTGTGAAACCACAAGTGTACTGCCTGCACTATTTAGGGGGCTTAGGCTGAGCACTGGCACCTAAGAGTTGAAGATCTATGTCTAAAACTACAACAAAAGCCAGATGCAGCTTTCAGGTCCTCACGGACTCCTCTGGAACTATATGGAGCTCCAGTCCCACCATCCATTGCTGCTCATTATCTTGAGAGTGATGATGCTCATTGACTTAATTTACTTTAACAGACTAAAAACAGACCCTGCAATCTCCAGTGTTTGCCTTGGATGCTTGTCTATGAAAACAAAGCTAGATGTGGCCCAGGCACAGAAATGAGCATTTGCATTTGCACGAGTAATTCTAACAGTTACTAGAGGCTGAGTCGACACCGAAACTGATACAGGATCAGGGCCCTAGCCTTGAGGAAGATATAGAAATACCAATTTGTAGACCTTTGGCCTTTGAAGAAAAGTCAACCATAAACCAGACCTCACTTCTCCTTCTCTTCACACCACTAAAGGGTGATAGCTGTGGACAAAAAGGGTGATGTAATAGGACTTGGACTTCTCATTCAATCATTCACCATAAGTCGCTGGCACCTCCAGAACCTTCACGTGGACTCAGCCCTCAGGATGAATTGGAGGAATAAAAGCATCATAGTTTTGGCCCGGAAACACCTGAACTCAAGCCCTGAGGCAGATGCGTACCGACAGTCTTTAGTCACATTGAGCTGACGTCTTGGAAGGGAAACAGGGCTGCTACTGTGGGGAGGCTCAATCAGCATAGTACCTTTAGAGATCCAGTGCACATCCTGTGTAGAGCACACGACAGAAATAGTAGCTTCTTTCAGGAGGTCAGCCATGGTTGAGGCTGGGGATGAGGGAAGTGTTGAAGCATCACAAAAGAGTGTGGATTATAGATTCTGAGTCTAATGGGCAGGTGACCGATTCCTGTTTCCTCATTTGCAAAATACCTCATCTGTAGAGCAGGACAATCCAACTACTCAGTTCATGAGATTGTTTTTGAGGATGATATGAACACTAGCAACTTTGTATACCGGACTCTAAGAACTCCATAATGACTGACTCTTACAATAACAACAATAATAACAACAATTGTTTACACAAGAACAAGAAGAAACACACATGCACACACATGCATGTGCACTCATGCACCTTGCCAAGTAAAGAACTTTCAAAGTCTCTGAGATGTTTTGCTCATAAAACAGGCGTCACAGAAGGAGCCTGAGACCTGCTGTCTCACTTAGAGCTCTTGTGCACAAGGAGACTTGGTTCATTGTGTTTGGCCCAGAGGGATAAGTTAGCCTCCAAGGATCAAAGCAGCAGGGGACTCTCTCTTTGTTTAGACTTTTAAGAAAAGAAACCAAGCACTATGACGGAGACAACATGAAGTGCTTCTGGAAAGAGGAAATTTGGGGTGATGAGAGGAATTGAGGCAGCACCTATCAATTTTTTCAGTGGTGACTCCAATGCACAGCAAACACTGACTCAGGGAGCACAGCTGACCTCTGAGGTCCGTGGAGACTGAAATAATTAAGCCAGAGACCCAGGCAGGTACTCTGGAACTTGACCATGTGATGAGGACATCGTCCAAACGCCTCTGAGTCCATCAGGGTGGCTTCTGTGTTTCTGCTCGGCCAGGACTTTGTGCTGTCAGTTGCCCACACAGCTCACTCCTTGCAGAGAGCTGGCATAGGAGCCTGCTCACCTCAGTCTGAGAGGATCTTTCAAAGAAACAGCAAGAAATGCTTTTCTTTTTGAGATGAGAACTTGGCCTTTGGTGACCAGTCCCTTTTAATTCATGGCTTATTGGCAATCGCTCATCTCCTGCTGTTAATTAATTAAGGCTTGTGTTCTGCATGAGCTGGTATTTGCTTTGAATCCCAGACCCTAACACCTGAAACTCTGAAGTGACAAAAACACATCTCCAATTTGGGGCTGGCTAAGGCAAATGTGAAGAGCTCCCTGTAGCTCCCAGCTATTCTGTTCTGAACAATGCACTATAAACGTTCACAGCAACAGTACGCGGGATGGATTTTAGTCACCTGGAAGTCCCTGCTGATTTTACCAAAAGGGCAAAAATATATATCTAGATGGGATAGAACAGGCCAATTTGAACAGGCAAAACCTAGTATTTCCAATGTTTGAATTATTTACCATCATCTTTGTAATGATACTTCTCTAGTCATTTTTTTGAAAGAAATAGTTCACTGTGTATAGGAAGAATTCTAACAAGTCCCTTAAATAGAGGGCACTATTCCAGCTAATAAGCTTTGTGTTTAACAAAGAACATATGACCCATGGGTTTTCTTATTTCTCATACTTATGCCTTTGAAAGCCTCTATGTATCTCTGTGGCGTTCTTGTAGCTTCCATCTACTCAGAAAAGTAAGTATAGATACTTTTGAGAATGTCAAGAGTTTGAAGGAACCCTTGCCAGGAAGGCAAATGGAGAAATAAACTCATGACCTTTACTTTGAAATCTCAGATCTCTATAAAGGGCAGCATAACCAAAAGAGATCAGGAAGCTTTCTTTTGTCCCAGATTTTTTTTTTCTTATATTTTCAAGAGCTGCTCCTGAGAGGAGGCCATCTATTTCAGGGACACACACAGGACATCTCAGATGGGTTCAACTCTGCCTTTACCAGGATGGGTGACTTCTCTCCGCTACCATCCTCCAGCTGGAGAACACTATTCTCTGCACATGGATCCCTACCTCTCGGCAGAGCAGCGAGTGCAGCCAGTATAGGCTGTTGCAGTTGTATTTTTCTACATTATCTTAGATCTCCTTATGCCAAGCCCATCTCCCAGTATCCACAAAGCTCTACCCAATGCCCCCCTAAATACATTAATTATGGTACAACAATTGATAAATGAAATTAATTCTTAGAAGATAAGAAAGGTCCCAGCTTTTACTTGAAACTTGTAACTGATCAAATCAAATAAAATTAACTGAAAAGTGCACTACAGCATGTGGTTTATAATTTCACAAAGCTGCAGTGGCCAGAACACTCTTTATTCAGAGGAAAAACTAGATATGCATATGCTAATGTGGGAGGAGAAGACAGCAGTGCCTCTCGGTTAGAGTTCTAACTGAAAGCCAAGGATTTAAGTAGGCAAAACACAACACTGACGTTACATAAAGTAAAATTAAAAAGGCTAATTTTGATTAAATCTATTTAAAATTGAATTGTAGTCGGCTTCTATTGGCCACATCTTTGGCCCTTCTCACTGAGTGCCAAAGTGTTGAGTGACTGTCATGAGATTAGCAGAAGCTATCATAAAAATGGAAGCTTTCCAAATTAGAGAATTGGCATGTGTGTCTTTATAAAAACAATTAGTGTAAGGATCTTCCTTATTTTTCATAACAAGTCACCAATTGTTCATCCTGCATTAAATCTGGCTAAAACACTAAACTAAGATTTCACAGAACATAAAATAAGGGTCTAATCAGTCTATGAGTAGCAAAAGAAGCAAACGAGAAGCAAAAAGAAAGCGAGTAGTTATAAACAATGCAATCACATTTGAAAGCAGAGCAAGTGCTTACATGGACACAGAGTTCCTGCCAGGCTTCAGGCACTGTGCAAAGCGCATCACCTTTACTGACATTTTTAATCTTGCTAATACCTGTAGGAGGCAGTTGCTATTATTATCTCTATTTTGGTATGAAGCCATCAAGGCAAAAGGAAAAGTGATGTGCCAAGCTCAGGCAGTCAGGAAATGATAGAGCCATTATTGGAATCTAGGTAGTCTCACACCAAGGCCACGCTGATACCAAGTCCCAACTCCTGGAAATGATATATAAATTCTGCTAACCTTCTGGCTGTGCAGCACTGAGCATCAATTCATTTATTTCCTTAGGATGATTCCTTCAGTGCAGATTTACCAAGGCAAAGTGAATGCATATTTTAGATTTATACCCGGTGCCTAGGTGGTTAGCAGACGAGGTCTATCAGAAAAGGCAGGTGAGAGGATCCCAGATGGCAGACTCAGCATGAGCAGAAGGGCGCTGGGGCTTGTGCTCCGGCAGCCGCATGAGCTTCATTTGTCTACCAAGTGAAAAGCAGGATGGTGCAAGAGAGCTCCCATCCCAGGTGCCTGGCTACATTCATCTCACAGAATTTCCTTCAATCTAAGCAACACATTATACACTTGCAAAGATGAATATGACATTTGTCATTTAGAGACAAAAGGAAACATTATGGCTTCATCAGTGCTTCCTATTTGTTTGATTTATTTGATTTTTCAAGACAGAGTTTCTGCAGCCCTAGCTGTCCTGGAATTTGCTCTGTAGATCAGGCTGGCCTCAACATAAAGATCTGCTTGTCTCTGCCTACTGAGTGCTCAGATCAAAGTGTTTGCCACCATGCCAGGCACCCATTTACATTTTTATATGTTCTATTTTCTTGTCTTTTTGTCATTTATTTATTGAATCACTTTACAGCCTGATCTCAGCCCCCTCCCTTCTCTCCTCCCAGTCCCACTCTCACATTCCCCTCCCTAAGCTTCTCAATAAATTAGAGCAAAACTCTTTTAACAAACTCTTTACAATAGAAAAAATTATTTAACTACTAAATTTGGGGCATCAATCTCTATTCTTTGTAAAAGACCTGTTACCGTTGAGCTGTCAAAAAGCTTTACAAATAGTATTTCTGTGCTTTGCAGGGAAAATGATACTGAAGAACCCTACAGTAGCAGCATATAGATTCCCTGAAGGAACATTGGGTATCCAGAAAGAGAGTATTTTTCACAACCACTGCCTAGGAAGTCAGGGTATCTTCCAAATTGAGTAGATGGTGGTGTTATTTGCCAAAGTCCTTATCTCTCCAACACTAAGTATTGCTAGCGCCTGACACCATCACTTACATCCTGAAGTCATCCTTGCTATTCTTTATTACAGCCCGTTTTCTGTGAAAACTTAAAATGAGCCAAGTAGGACACTTTGCAATTAAGAAACAATGAGAGTTCCTTTCCCAAGTGCCTAAAAACAATGTAGCCCAAACAAATAGCCTTGAAATTGTAGAGAAGTAAGGTCTGTACAGCAGTGAAAATAAGAAGGCTCAGACTGTGGTTTGGGGGAAGGATCTTTTTGGCCTAGTGTACAGGTTTTAACAGTTCCCAATTCATTATCTTCACTATATCCATGTCTCTCTCCATGAAATCTGCAGACCCCCTGCTCTTTAAAACCAGGTTAAGTCAGCCTTGCCAGGCCTCAGAGGATGATGATGCAGCCAGCCTTGATAAGACCTATAGGCTAGGGTCAGACAGAAGGGGAGGAGGTCCTCCCCTATCTGGGGACTAAGGAAAAGGCATAGGGAAAGAAGAGGGAGGGAGGGTAGGACTGGGAGGAGATGACGGAGGGGGCTGCAGAGGAGATACAATGTGAATAAATTGTAATGAATGAATGAATAAATGAATGAATGAATGAATAAATAAATAAATAAATAAATAAATAAATAAATAAATAAATAAATAAATAAGAAAAAGCAGGTTAAGGAATGTGCTATGTTTCAGCCACTGGGACATCAGAGTGGTATGACAGAGCACTGAGGAGCACTTCGTGTCTCCACCTGTGCTCTCTGCCCTTCTGTGACTATATTCTACAGCAAGTGTGCTATGGCGTGAGACAGATGGGAGGCTTTTCCCAGCTGAAGTCACCTCAGAGTAGCCCCTAGCTCTGAATTCCCAAGCAGGTAAGTGAGCTTAGCCAAGAACAACGAAAGTGAGCCCAGGCTCTCAAATGTGTGATCAACAAACTGTGGCGAGAGCTGGATGATCCATGAGATGGCATCCAAGCTGTGGACAGAGAAACAGTAAGCTAGGTAAATCAAGGGGAAATCCGTCATCTGTAAAATGATGTGAAAATGAAGAGAAATTGATGAGTTCTAGGTATCATTGAGGTGTAAAAGTGACTAAACATGATGATAGATCAGACAGGACACATAAGCCTAAGAAGCACTCATGGATTCAGCCTGGGAAAACAAACAGATTTGCTGGAAAGTGGACTGAAAAAGGAGCAGCAGAGTTTAAGATTAGGGTGTGAGAGCAGCGTGTGAGTGGGGCTGTCAGCGAGACAGTCCCACAGGAGGTGGGTGGTGGGTGGACGGTTGGAACCTGGGAGTAGAAAGCAGATATGTTTCTATCCAAGGCCTGAATGCCACCCCTTTCTGTGATGTGAATGTTTGAGAACAGAAGGTCTAAAAGTAGCATGTGTATGTTGATATGTGCAAAGTAAAAGGATAAAATCTAGATGACTTCATTAAAAGCAAAACCAAGAAAAACCCAAGATGGTATTCTAGGGTATTATTAGGTTCTGAGCTAATAAGCGTTTATGTGTTGCTCACAGTACTGGGCAGAAAGAACAGCCAAAGAGTTTAAATTAACTTAGGTCTGAAAAAAAATAAGATATTCCTGGAAGAAAGGAAATCCAGAACAGAGGCTCCAGAACACAACTTGTGAGTGATGGCTGTCATAATGAGGAGTGTGAAGGTGCCAGGGTACTCAGGGCACCTCTGCTGTCTCCTGCTGGCCCTGTTCTAGATAATCTATTGTGTCTACCATTTTTCTGTCTATGCATAAACTACTATCTAGCAAGCATCTGTCTATGTCTTAGGGTTTTTATTTCTGTGAAGAGACACTGTGACCATGGCAACTCATATAAGAGAAAACATTTAATTGGGGCTGGCTAAGTTTCAGATGTTTAGTCTGTTATTGTCATAGTGAGAAGCATGGCAGCATGCAGGCAGGCATGGTGAGCCGAGAGTTCTACCTCTTGGTCTTCAGAGAGGAGAAGAACGCTGTGTACAGACTGGGCAAAGCTCGAGCATAGGATCCCTCAAAGTCTGACCCATAATGACCCACTTCCTCCAACAAGGCCACATTTCCTACAGTGCCATTACCTATGGGCCAAGCATGTAAACACATGAGCCTATGGGGGCCAATCCTATCAAACCACCCCAACCTCCTGGCTCTATCTTCTTGATAAATGGCAACATAGGTAGCATTTCCCATGTATAAAATGCCCACACATGGATTCAGTTATGTTTTAGATGCTCTACGCCATTGAAACTCTTGCGCTCTATAACAGTATCAGGGCTGTGAAGAAAGAAATCCTCAATGAATACATCTAAATTAAAGAAAAAATAGTGTTTACATGCAACTCTTTTTTTTTTAATTGAGGAAACACACACACACACACACAAACCCAAATGCAAATAAGGTTTGAACATGCAAGGGGATTTTTACTTCACACTGGCTCACTCTATACTAAAGGAAAAGAAAGCCAAATCCTAGGCTCTACACTTTCAAAATGAAATAGTTTGTTTACGCCATGAATAAGTCTTTCCTAAGACACTGAAATTAAGTATAGTTCTTAAAAAATAAATATCAGAAATATGACCAAGGTGATATTTTTAAAAATAAGAAATAGCTCAAGTTTCAAGAATGCAAAAATATGTTGATTCTTCTTTCAGGACCTGAGCTCAGAAGCAGCTTGAAAAGATGATATAAATGCGCTGATGACTGTTATACTTTGAAGACTTAGCAATTTGATTCAAGTTCTTGCCTCGTGTTATTAGAACAGGAGTTCTGTGGGACTGTAATCCAACATGCCAGAAAAACAGCAGGAGAGCCTATAAAGCCAATGGGAACACTGCACAGCCAAGTAAAACATGTTGGCACTGAGATCAGGACTGAAGAGCACAGAACGTACTGCAATATACAGAGAAACGAACACAGCACAGTGGCCAGTCTGCCTGAAACTTCCTGGAAGGTGTCTGCTTTTAGTTCCCAACGTAGTGTCCACGCCTTGCCTCTAAAATCCCTCACAGCTGCTCAGCATTAGTGATTCCAACAGAGTCCCAAGAAACCTTTCTTTCCCCAATCAATGCTTTCAACTCTCAGGCATCGCTCAGTGCATATGAGTATTATTACTTGCCGTTCAATGGCCTTTGCCATTTTCTCCAGTTCCCTTTCAAGAATGTTGTCAATAAACAATTAGAGGCCCTTTTACTATTTTTGTATTTTTAAAGTCGGTGTGCAGCTCTTCACTGCTATTGAACAGCCTCAGTATGAACGTGTTTCCCACTCCAGAGAGTGAGGCATAGACCTCTCTCAGTTCTCAGGGAGCACTTGCTCCAACTCCCCTTAGTCCAGATCGTACTAAAAGATCAAAGACATTGGGCACAAGATGGACGAAAACAAAATGGATCATCTCAGATTCACTAAAGCTCATTATGGTACAGGACTCCAAAAACTTTCAAAGGACTGATGGATACACTACAACACACACACACAGACACACACACACACACACACACACGCATGCATGCACGCACACACATACACACCCACACAACCATGTTCTGCTTAAGACAAAACATTGACCTATACATACTAATGAGCCTACAGCAAGGCATAAGGAATGATGCCACTAAGTTGAAATATCCAGTGGCTACTTACTAACAGAAGGCCACACATTTGCTTTTTCAGGTAATGCTCTCATGCCCTTAGGTTTGTAACTTCACTGGGAATTGTAACACAGGCATCACTCCTCTGCATTGTTTGGGTGAGATATGTTTGTTAAACAAATTCAATCCAAATTGCCCTCGCAATCTTTCTCCTATATAAACAGTATAGCTTATTTACTGTCACTTTATCTTGAATAACATAGTAAATGAAATATACAAACATCATGTTACTTTATGGATATTTAATAAAATAATGTCCTTATAACATTAACTTAGGAGCTGATATGTGGGAAGGGATTAATGTTTTACATATGGGTTACATCATGACTAAATGATGGTTAATGCACTTGAGCTAAAAATGTAAATTTTTAGCAAATTTTACTAAATTATATCAGTCATAGACTATATCCACAAAGCAGATCCTAGTTGCTCATTTGGATAATCTTTGGTAGCAAATATATATTTGTTGCATAATATGTTCTAGATATTCCTTTTTGTTTTTTTTAAGATTTTATTTGTTTACTATTTCTGTCTTTTTAAAAAAATTATTAATTACAATTTATTCACTTTATATCCCCCGTAGCTCCCTCCCCCCTCCTCTTCCAATCCCACCCTCCCTTCCCCTTCTCTGACCTCCCCAAGTCCACTGATAAGGGAGGCCTTCCTCTCCTTCCTTCTGATCCTAATCTATCAGGTCTCATCAGGAGTGGCTGCATTGTCTTCCTCTGTGGCCTGGTAAGGCTGCTACCCCCTCAGGGGGAGGTGATCAAAGAGCCAGCCACTGAGTTCATGTCAGAGACAGTCTCTGTTCCCATTACTATGGAACCCACTTGGACACTGAACTGTCATGGGCTACATCTGTGCAGAGGTTCTAGGTTATCTCCATGCATAGTCCTTGGTTGGAGTATCAGTCTCAGAAAAGACCTCTGTGCCCAGATTTTTTCATTCTGTTGCTCTCCTTGAGGAGCTCCTGTCCTCTCCAGGTCTTACTATCTCCCACTTCTTTCATAAGACTACCTGCACTCTGCCCAAAGGTTGGCCATAAGTCTCAGCATGATGCCCTGCAGGGTAGAGCCTTTCAGAGGCTCTCTGTGGCAGGCTCCTGACTTGTTCCCTGTTTTCTCCTTCTTCTGATGTCCATCCTGTTTGCCTTTCTGAACAGGGATTGAGCATTTTAGCTAGAATCCTCCTTCCTGATTAGTTTCTTTAGGTGTACAGATTTTAGTAGGTTTATCCTATATTATATGTCTAATATGCACTTATGAGTGAGTATATATCCTGTGTGTCTTTCTGCTTCTGGGACACCTCACTCAGGATGATCTTTCCAGTTCACACCATTTACCTGTAAATTTCATGATTTCCTTGTTTTTTGTTTTTATTTATTGCTGAATAATATTCCATTTTACCACAATTTCTGTATCCATTACTTAGTTGAGGGGCATCTGGGTTGTTTCCAGCTTCTGACTATTACGAATAAAGTTGCTATGAACATAGTTGAGCAAATGTCCTTATTGTGTACTTAAGCATCTTTTGGATATATGCCTAGGAGTGGTATAGCTGGATCTTGAGGAAGTGCTTTTCCTAATTATCTGAGAAAGCACCAGATTTATTTCCAAAGTGGTTGTACCAGTTTACATTCCCACCAGCAATGGAGGAGGTTCCCCTTTCTCCACAACCTCTCCAGCATGTGTTGTCACTTGAGTTTTTGATCTTAGCCATTCTGATGGGTGTAAGGTGAAATCTCAGGGTCGTTTTGATTTGCATTTCCCTGATGGCTAATGACACTGAGCATTTCTTTAAATGTTTCTTTGCTAGATATTCTTTTAAGGCAGATATAAAATGACTGACATACCTCTTTAGCTTATTAGCTTTCATAATTTAGGAAGAAATATGAAAATAAAAATCACAACTGAAAAACGTGGATAATATAAATGTTATTAAGTCTTCAGGTCAAGATGTGGCAACACATTTTCTTCTATCATATTTTATTATAAAATTTTAAGACACAAACGTGCTTATATCACTGCATATCCTAGGTTTTTATAATAAAATAAGTCTATTTCTCTATTTAAAACATTGATTAGAAGTATCACCACATTTCTCTTCTAAACTACACTGTTTTCTCTGTACACCCATTAGGAGAAAACACTTTACCAACATTCTGGGTTAATGGCACTCTTGCTTTATGCTATAGTTCAGTGCAAAAGACATGTAGTTATTACTAGCCCTGGAGAGACGGCGTAGCGGTTAAGCGTGCCTGCTGCTCTTTCCATTAGGTACCCAGGACTCTTGTAGGATGGGTCACAACTGCCTGCAACTCTACATTCGGGGGATCTGGCATCCTCTTCTGGCCTCTGCAGGCACCCACCAATGTGTGGCATTCACTCACAGATACACACACATGAAGAAGAATATCTTTACTGATTAGTAGTATATTGATGTGATCAACAGTTTAATGTGTTTCTGCATGTAGCAGTAGTTAATTTTTACTACCGTGTATATTCCAGATCAGGACTATGCCACTGATGATTCCACTCATATTCACCTGTGCTGCTTTTTCTCCCCTGTTTTGCCCTTATGAACATCACCACCAAGATTCTTAGATAGCTGTCTCCATGGACTTGAGCTCCAGTTTTTGTGGGTGATCTCCTCTCAAAATTACTTTTCTATTATACAAAGAATACAATGTTTAACATCATAGGATAACATGGCATTCTTTCCCAAATGATGTCCCACTTCACAGAGAACAGGTCTACTCAATGACTAACAGATGCTCAGGCCTTGGAATCAGCAGCTTATCTTCCATTAGTCTTCTGGAGAAGTACATTCCACTTTGGCATCATATGTGCATACTCCTAGTTTAGAATAAGAGTAGAATGATTGAGTTTATCAGCCTGACCAGGAAAAAAAAAAAAGAACAGAATAAAAACTGTATCACTGCAGGAGGCCAGAAAGAGGAATTTCATCATGCATAAACCTACATATCTTGTCCACATTTTTCCTAAGACATAACTAGATAATCCTTTAGTAAGTTTCCAATTTATCTATGAAAATGTCTCCTGCTTTACAAAATCTGAGACAAATATTTCTACGGTGCCCACCCATGGTGTCTTTCCTGTGCTTGCACATGCTCTCCTATGATGAGCCGCTCAGGAGAACATCATGTTGATGCCTCATGCCTGTGATAGAATTCATGTCGCCACAAGCCTACCCTTGTCAGTTCCATGTTCTTCTGTGGCACCTGTGTTCATAGACTAGGAACTCAGTCATCAAGGACCCTATCTCTCTCACTGACATCAGGCAGCAACTGAGTTTCTACACTATGAGCCTGGGGTCTGAGTTTTTGTTGGCGTGTCCCTGAGGCCAAACAATGAGGTATTGTACTTTTCGTTGCAATGATATTTACATTCTACAAAAGCAGAGAAGGGTGAAGTACCTGGTATCATCACCAAAATGAGGACACAGCCACCAGACCCCTGGAATCAAGCCACTGCTTTATTCACGGTCACATGGACGGTGTTTACATAAATGCAGCTATGAATGTCTTTCTGTAACTGTCAATCTGCTGTTCCATGTCTTCAGTGTTGTTAGTCACCATGAGAAGAACGATAGCTTTGCTATTTCTTGACTTCTAAGAACATGCTTCATCAGTATTTCCTGTGATAAAAATGGACAGAGTATAAGCCTCTTCAGTACACCAAAACTCTCAGAGGCAGAGGTTTGAACTGAGTAGGCCCTCTTGCTCTTGTAATGCCATTTCTCTTCAAAATGTGCTGATAGGAAAAATAAAAAGGTTATTCACTCATGGGTATGTGGCTGGCTATTTTCTTGAAAATGGAGGAAATGGCTCTGCCACTTCAGAGTAAAGATCTGAGAGTATTTATCACCATGGAAAATGGACACTTCTAAGCCTACAGCTTTGAAAACACGTACCCATGAGCCTGAAGCTTTCTGATAAGATCAGATATGCCAATGCATGTGATCATAAAGAACATCATTTCTTATGTCAAGCAGCATCTCTTTGGAAGAGAATCAGCCAGAGAAGACTTCAGTGTGAAACGTTCTTTGCTATTGCAGCTCCTAATAGTGAACTCTCATACTTAACAACTATTTATTGAGCACCTAGTATGTAGTAGATTCTGGGATAGACATGGGATAACAGACAAAAATTTTCGATGCTGCCCCAGGAGTTTACATAAAAACACTAATTTATTGTTACAAGAAAAGCAGTGTAAACCTCATTTTTCTAAGAAAAAAGTGAGGCATAGGAAGGTTGAAGGACTTCAGTAATGTCATAGAACTAGGCTTTACGATGCCCACCCCAAACAGTAGTGTTCTACAGGAAAGAGCTCCAGACTACACAAGGCTTTAGAATAACAAGAGCATCTGGCATGCAGGGCATCCTTAGGACGTGACTGGCAACTTTCTACTGCCTTAACAGGATGACTGTGGGCCCATCTTATAAATAAAAATCTGAGGTCAGGTACCTTATGTAACTAATCAGCATTTGGTACCCAAAAAAGACTCAGAATCAAAGTCAGTCCTTCTGCTTCCTTTCTTAACCATTAGGCTTTACTTCTGTAAAAAGTTCCTTGTTACACATCCTCAAGGATATATATAAACCTATGACCAGGCATTTAGGTTAAAAAAGTTTTATGTGTCAATGCTCAGGATTGGCACGGCAGGCTAGTCAAACAGCTTCAATTCATTCTCCAGTCCTCACTCAGCCCTAAGAATTTCTGCTTATCCTACAAGCCAGCTGATTAGACAGTTCTTTTCCTCAGTCAATCTGTTCTAGAACACTTCCATCCTTTGACTCACCATAGAAGATTATACACATGAAAACACAAAGCGGAGCTTAGGAGGTGTCTGAAAGCATTTTCAATGCTATTTTTGCTCAGTAGCATTTTCTCCCTTTTGCAGTCACTTACTCCTCAGAGAATGCAAATGGATCCTTTACTATATATTTTAAGACACTCCTAAAGCCTCTTAGAATAGATACACAAAGGGACAAAGGATTACCCAAAGTTAAAATTATTTAATCTTGCTATTTCCTCTACCTTAATATTATTCTCATAATTATCACCTTGTTAACTTCAATTTCCACTCCTGTAAAATGAAGGAAAAAAACAATACCCATTCATGGCAAAATTATGACAACTAGACAAGACTGATTTACTGTGTGCTTAAGACACTGTGGGCATCATGCCTTGTGATCGAAAGAAAAACCAACAGTGAGTTGCAGGAACCCATAACAAGGGACACAGAGGTGGACTCAAGTCAGATCTCCAATGTTCACCCAACCACCCATGTGTCTTCAGGGAACAGCGTGTCACGAGCAAGAGTGGGAGATCCCCTTTAGGAAGTAGGGCCTGAAGGAGGAAGCTGGACCACCGTGGCCTCGCCCCCTTGGAGAAGTAACCAGCTGCCTCCTGTCTTTCTATGCAGCAACAGCAATCTGATACAACATACACAAAATATCTGAGTAAGTGAGAGGTTCCGAGGAAAATGTTAAGGCAAAAGGCTAACAAGGAGCCTGCATAGGAACCACAAAGAGAGGACCCCAGGAGACCTCGAGGCTTCAATGAACCTTGATCCTAGGCTTGGTGACCACAGTTTTGTCTTTCTGCTTTTCTTCCTATGGGAAGGAACAAGGCAAGCAGTAGCAGCTGGGCCAGGAAAGTCACGGAAATGCTTGAGTGGTTCCACTCAGGCAGGTAAGAACTGACATCCTGAAGCTACTGACCTGGAAGCAGCCAACTTACTGCTGGCCCAGAGCACACTTTCTTATTCCTCCTTCACTCCTAACAATGAGAAACACAAATGTGGTATTATGAAGATTATGTTTTAAGCCCATTAAAATTTACTGCCAAAAATGGGCCTTTATTTAATTTTCAGTTTGGCTGGGCATTCTTTCATTCTCATGCCTCCCCAAAATTGCTACTGACTGGTAAGTGAAGGGCTTTTGGAATAAATGAGTGAATGAAAGCTGCAAACATTTTCTCACCTGCCTAAACTTGCCAGCAGTTACAATTTATAGTTGTAATGCATACAGTTGGTATCTCTGATGTATGCTAGTATTTTAAAACCTCCTAAATGGGGTTAAAACGGACAACTGCCTTAGTTTCTCCAAGTCAGTTCAAAAGTCTTCTAATAAACTGCGTAGTTCCATGAATGTTAGGAAGCAGGAGGCTGGGGCTGGACGGGAAGGTAGGGGGGTCACTGGTGCACAGAGAGGTCAGCACAGCACAGTTAACCTCCAGGTGCCATGAGGATGCTCCGCTGTGCTGGCCGCAGCCGTCATCACTTACCGTCTCCACTTAGACTCATTTCCTCAATGCCAAGAGTAAGCACTCCTGCCTGTCTGTCAGGTGCACCAGGCTACTGCCCACGATTGGATTTATAGATCAGACCATCAAGCCACTGACGAGTGATTGTTAGGACTGGAGAAAAAGCACCATGGTTAACTTGTTCCCTGGTTTTAAGTACAAGACACAGACTATCTCCTAGAAACTTCCCAAGACAGTCCATCTCAGTAGGGAAGGGGCAACGTACTTGAAACTCACATCCCTAGTGACTTCTGCTGTCCCCTCCCTCACTCCTGTAATGCACAAGCAAGTTTTTTGGCACTGTCTTCCCAAAAGTTACTGCACTGAAATTCTTGCCTCAGAGTCTCTTCCTCGGGGAACTGGGATTGAAAACAACCATCCACCATCTCTGTTGCAGTCAGCAGCCAATTTCCCTCTTTCCTGCCTGGATCTCAACAGCAAAATTGATTTCTATTTACCTACCAGGTTTAGATGTTCAGCCACTGGGAAGCAGCTGTGTGCTCACAGCTTTTAGGAAGCCTCATGCACCATTTTAGGGTACGCAGCAAAAATTAATTAGACCCAAGGAAGCCAAGAAATCAATTAGAATGATTCAAGTCATAATCTCCAGTTGCCTGCTATTTTACATTACATGTTGGAATAGCAAAAAAGACAACCGTAATGATCTTTGAGAAATTATGCCTGCTGTCCTTCATTCTCAGAGGCTCTGGCACTCACTCATTAGTTACTTTTAAGCCCCTTGGAAACATTGTCAAGCTGCAGCCAAATGGTTTGGAGTCCCAGGAAGCTGGAAGAGAACCTAAGGAAGGAACAGTCTAGGCTCTGAGTCACACTTAGTCATGGTTGTCAGTGAGTCTTGGCCAATGGCTTGTCCTCACTCACCCTGGGATTCACCACAAGGACATTCATCTCTCATTTGTTGGCTGTGACACTTTATTTACAGCTTCACCTTTCTGTGGAGACCTTCCATGAGAGCCTTTCCGTTGAGACACAGAGGAGCCAGGCTAGGAAGAGGCATACCCTGGCTCCACCCATTCCTAGCTCTATAATTTAAACTGAATTTCTTAGCTTTCTCTGCCTCCGTTTCCTCATCCACAAAATGGAAATAATGCTAGAGTCTACTTCAAAGGCCTGTGAACTCTTGGCTACCTGCACCAGCCTGCAGAGGGACACATCAACTTTCCATGTGTCTGAGTGGAAACGCCTCCATCAAATCTTCTGAAACAAGACTACATTTCCATAAGGCTTGGCCGAGGTCTTTGCACATGAGAGCCTCAGAAGCACTGCCGAAGCACAGGCCAAGTGTTTGGGCAGATCTGGACAAGTTCAGAGTCCCCCTTAGTTTTCACTATTATTCTCTCAGTTTATGTACCTCTTCTTGAGGACCACCTTCAAGGATCACCAATAATCAGCTAAGCGGTTCTGTTGCATTATAATTGCTTGTACTTTTGCCTTTCGCAGAACTATTTGACCACAGCCTGTGGTTAGTTAGTTCTTCCCTACCACGATTTGCCTTTCTCAGTCTTTTTCCTGAAAGCATGTCTTCAGTGGCTCCCTTGAGTAAGGATCACAGTCCCACACTCTGCTTCTAGGGAAGCCTCAGATATAACAGCTTTTCTTTTTCCATCTTATTTTTTTTTCTACCAGCATTGCAAGGAACGAGTCCCAGATTTTGAGATGATTTTGGCAAGTTCTCATTTTTTTGTAGCCTTCTGGATGAAGAGGAAGCTGGTTCTGGGATGTGGCTCCTGGTATCCTGTTCAATTAGCATGCACAAGATTCTAGTTCAATACCTAACACTTCAAAAAAATTAAAGGAAGAGCAATCTTAGTAATAAAAGGTCAAAGCTTGATCTGCATTTTCCAAATGATGGGAAGGAAAGAATAGAAAGGGTAGCACTGAAGCACAAGTTTCAAGATTTGCCAAGAACTGAAAACACGTTGGTTAGGAGAGCCGCCTCGGTGCTTAACTTCTGCCCACTGACCTGACTCACTGGGCGATGAAGACCAGACAGTTAGTTTCCAACACAGAAGTCCCCTGTTCAGGGAGCACTTAAGAAGGCTCGTGGTGGCTCACGCTGGCATGTATCTTCATCCCTTTCCCTGTCAAGACATCTAAAATCTTTCACAAAGATAACATCACCAAAATCACCCACACCCTCAGTGTTTAATGTTCACTGCTTCTAAACAGGGTGTGCTGTCCACTACAGCAGCACAGTCTGCTGTTACCTGTAAGTGCCATAAATCCTTTGAGTAATTACTAGTCTTTGGAGGGAACTCGGGGGTGACGAACAAGCCAAGAGGGTCCCTGCTGATTCTTTGTACACCTATCAGGCGGACACTATGATTCTGTTGGCTTAATTATTACACCTTGTATAGATGAATGCAGGGAACATGCTTGCCTTGTCACCAGCCTCCCAGGGGACTGGTACCAAGTAATTGCCTTCCATCACGGCAGGAGCCATCGACTGCCAGCCACAGGCACCATCTGGTTCTCCATGCCCTCTCCCACATCCCTCGGCAAGCCTCCTGGGGACAGGATGAGATAGTGGGGTTGCAGTTATCATCAATATGGTCATGGCCTTTTATCTCCTATATTAAAACCACAAATTCTCTGTTATTAAATACTCCTGTAATACTAAGCTAAATATATTTACAAATGTATAAATTCATGTTATACTATTTTATATTATACTGTCAAATGCAATATTGAAATATAGAATTAAATAATAGTACATATATGTGAGAAAACATTAAACATATGTATTTATCATTGCACTGTTATTTTGATAGGCTAAAGAAAGCCATTCACAAACAGGTAAGAAATATTTGATATACTATATTACAAGAATTAACTTTATTGCTGAGAAAACTATGCTCATTTAAACATAATTTATTGTAAAAATCACAATAAATTTCTCTTGAATTAAAAGTGAAATGTTAAAATTATAAAAGATGAAAATTATGTAACAGTACGGTTAAGGTTATATGTGTGAAAATATATAAATAGTGTAGTATATGAGACTTTTCAAGCTCTCCAAGCCACTTTGTTATAAACTTAGAAGGAAAACAGGAAACCTGGAAAGGGTTTCAAATAGAACAGATAGGAGGAGGAAAAAAAAAACCCCTTAGATCCTTTCCTTAATATAAAGAACCTGCAGACAATAAATAAATTGAATTTAGCAATCTGTGGGTCCTAACCTGAAACAGACAACCACTATGTGTTGCACTGATTGGCGACTAATCAACAAAAACGGAAACAGAGAAAAAGCACCCACAATTCACATGTAACAAACCGTGAAGCATATTACATCGTAGATGCCCTGCTCCCCCAACTGTTAGCTGCTCTCAGTTCTGGAGAACCTACCTAGGAACCAACTCCATACCCACCCAGGCCAAACTCAGCAAATCACCAATGCTCCTGGGTAGGCAGAGGTACACATGGATGTATGATGGTGGGAATCATCAGAGTCACTTTTGCTATCAAATCACACACACACACACACACACACACACACACACACACACACACACACATCTGATGAAGCTCAAACAGCAAATGACAGTGTTATGAACTGAGCTTTTTTCCCTACAATTGCATGCGAGAACATAAATCTCATTCTCAAACGCTTCCTAAATCCATTCTCTGAACATTTTCCATTAAGAAGTCAGCTGTTACTCTGATGTGTTTCGCTTTATACGTGACTTGTGGCTTATTTCTCTGCTCTGTATTTTCACTACGACATGCTGTGGTGAGTTTAGTTTTTTGTCCTGTCTGTTTGGTGTTGTCTGTGTTTCTTGAATCTCTATAACCACTTGTGAATAATTAATCTTTACAATTCCTTTGATTTGGGGAAAGTTTTCTTCTATGGTTCTGCTGAAGATATGATCTATAACATCGACCAGAGATTCTTCTCCTTCATGGACACCAGCTTTTGGATTTGGTCTTTTCATAGTGTACCACAGTTCTTGTACTTTATCTATTTAATATCTTCACATTCTTTGTTTGGGTGTTTCAATCAATTCCTCTACCTTATCTTCAAGCACTGATATTCTATCTTCTACTCGATCCAATCTACTGGTAAGGCTTCATCTTGAGTTTTCTACATGGGCTATTGTGGCTTTCAATTCCAACTTCATTTTATTTTGCGTTTTAGAAATTAGATTTACTCATTCTATTTTATGTGTGTTTGTGTGCATATATATGTGTGTATGTATCTATATACACCAATGCATATGCATATGCGTATACATATATGTGTGTATATACACACACATACACACCACATGGTATTCATGGAGGTCAGAAATGGGTATTAGATCCCCTGGAACTGGAGATACAATGATTAACAAGTGAGTTTAACCAGTGAACTGTCTCCAGACTCCTCTTATCAATATTTCTTACTCTTTAATGAATTCAGTTCCAGATCCTGAATTGCCTTCACCATTCCTTTCAGCTGCATGTTTGTGTTTGGGGGGCATCACTCACAAATTTGTTGTCATCCTCTTTAAGTTCATTTAGCTGCTTATAGTGTCTTCTTTAAACTCCCTGAAATTTTTGATAGAGCTCACTCTAGCTCTCTTTTTAAATTGTTTGTCCTGGGATTCATTGAGATAATTCTCATTAGAGAACATTTGTAGGAGACTAGCAAGTTTGAGGGTGACACAGTGCCCCAGGCTTCAGTGAGCTGGCATGTGGACTTCCTGCTTAGTTATGTGCCATATGTGATACTCCAATCTGTCGTAGGTTGGGCTGCTGCAGACGCTGAGCCAGAGCCAGCTGGTGCAGGAGCAGGAGCATGAACTGCTCCACCGCAGTCAGGACTGCTACTGTGGAATGGAGCTGGGGCAGGCGAGTGTCAGAGGAACTCAGCAGGCAAGGTGGCATGCAAACTGTGCGTCCGGAGCTCAGCCTGTGAGACCGATGGACCACAGCACATGAGCAATGCCCTGCTGGCCCAGAAACAACACCAACAATATTTTTGAATCATGCTAAACACTACTAAGGGAAGAAAGAAGAAGCACCGTGAAATACTTCTTGAGTCTTTCTCAGTAAATAAGTACAATGAGGTTAAAACGGCCCTTGCAGCATGTAGCATCCTAGAATCACCACAGAAGATGGCTGTGTTTGTGAACCACCATGTGGGTGCTAGGATCAAACCGAGGTCCTCTGCAAGAGCAACAAGTGCTCTTAACCACTGAGTTGTCTCTGGTCTCTGCCCACTTCTCATTAATATTTCTACATAGTTAATAAATTCAGTTTCAAGTCCCACAGGGCAGTGGGACCTGGGAGCCTCATGGCCATATGGACTGGTCCAGTTTTCTAGAATATCTATTTGGAATCATCTTCCTGATTTGAGATTTCATTTCAATGAAGCCCGAAAATTACAAATGGCCACCCTACCCCCAACAGACAGGCCAGTCCAAATGAATAGTTAAGTCACACAGTTGTTCATGCAGCCGCTGAACTAGCAATGTGAACACACAGATTAACCTCTACTATTCCAGGTGAAGAACTGAGAGACACTTCTTTAAAAAAAATTGATTGGGATGTAAAAAGGTTCAAATTTCTAGCTGGTATTATTTTACATCTGTGGTCAAATATCAAGCTTACTTCACCAATGTCCCTTGTCCAAGGATGAAAATGTATTATTACATAAAGAATATAAACAGTATAAAAATATATAAATAAAAATATAAATAAAAAATACTAAAAATGCTCTACCTGACTACCTATGTTTATAATAACACAACAAAGATCATACAACATGAAGAATATTTGCTAGGACAAACACAAACACAAACAAAGCATCTGGCTGACAGAATTAATAAATTCCCAAAGTAGGAACTCGGTAAACAGTGAGAAAACAAGGACAGGAAAAGAGATAAAAGAGGGAGTGAGATGTAAACAGAAGCAGGACAACCTTGGGCAGGCGAGGCCAGCAAAGGAGAGGAAGAAAAATACACAGCAGAAGTAACACATTCATTAGAAAGTGCACACATAACTGGCCAAACAGAAAAGGCAAAAGCAAGCAACCAGGTGTGGGTGAAAACCTTTTAGACTGACCCAGAACGAACAGGCAGAAGAGACAAGTGGCTCCGACCAACAGCTTAGAAGCCATAGAACTCAGAGTCCGGAGCAGAGTGGAAGGAGCTCTGGCGATTTTGTGGGGTTAAAATACTTCCCCAGATTCCAGAGCCTTTGGTTACTGAGTCGAGCTTTTGTTAAAAATTTTTTTATTTTTCAAGAGGAGAGAAAAGCTTCTTGGCATGATAGGGAAAAAACCGTGCAGAAGACAGGGGAAGTGCTTTGATGGGAAATAACAGTGATAAAAAAAATACTGTGTAGGAGATGCATAGGAGAATTAGAATATTCTCTTCATGCATGAGCTATGAAGTGTAACATACATGACCGCACTCAAACTTATCACTGAAAAACATGCACTGGTCAATCAAGAAACAAATAAGGCTCAAATAAGAATAATCTGCTTAAAACAAGCCCAGGCCAGCAGGGAGCAGGGAGCATTCACGTGGTAACGGCCTATCCCTCCATTTTCAAATCTCCACTCATACAGCAAGTTACTGGTTCCTCGCTCGGTACAAGTAAGTATTATTTCCCCTTGTATTAACAGGCATAATGTCTAAGAATACAAACGTTTATTGAAACAGAAGGCTTCTCTAAGTTAGGAAAGAAATATATTTAAAGATGAACTCTATCTTCATTACAGAATTTTCAAAAAAAACTATTACTAAAATAGACTAATATCAAATAAAGAAAATTTTAAGCAAAATATACAAATTACCAAGAACTTGTTTTAAAGATTCTGTGGTGATCACAATGAAACAGAAAGGAAACAATAGTATGAAATTACTGTTATCCATCAAACAATCCATATTAAATGTTATCTAATCATGAGGAGAGTATATGTGGCAAGTGGCCTTAAACACAAATTTGGGGTATAACTTGTTATATATTTGTTGATGAATCATTTTGGAAAATATAATAGAAACTTACAATACTTGTTGTATCTCCAAGTTAAGCACCCTAGAAATTCAGTTAAATATTTATAAACTGTTTCTAATCTTCTAATCACCAGTTGAGAACTGTGTAAGGTTCGATCAGGCACCCCCCCCCCCAAAAAAAAAAGTTAACCTTGGTCAGAACACATTGTCTGTTTTTATCCTGATTAATATTTATTTAGAGATGTCTGCCCTGTCTCCACCTTCAAGGATTCACTCACTCACTCACTCATTGGACATTCATCCCTGTTTCTTCACTTGTGGTAGCCCCAGTCTGTAATAGAGGGGACCCTAGATGAGAATGGTCCCCATTAGCTCATCTAGCTGAATACTTGCTCCCCACTTGGTGTGAGTATTTAGCAAGGATTAGGAGGTATGGCCTTATTGGAGGAGGTCTCTCTCTCTCTCTCTCTCTCTCTCTCTCTCTCTCTCCTTGTGAATTGGCATGTAAGCTCTCATCCACTGCTCTAGTGTCATGCCTGTCTGCCTGCTGTCATGACCTAGCCATGACTATCATGAACTCTAACCCTCTGGAACTTTTAAGTCCCAATAATAATTACCTTTAAAACATTTTTTATAAACACCAATGTGTTTTAAACAATTAGAAACATCCAAATGCTGAATAGCATAAATTTGGTGAAATCTGTTAATGCATATATACACACAGTATATAATACCCTTCAGCTGCTAAAGTAGTATTTTGATAGACTTTAAATGCTAAGAAAATGTTCAGGACATTTACTAAATTGAACAAAAATAGCAATAAACACTATAGAGTATAATTCCATTTCGCTTTAAGTAATGAAAGGAAGTATGCCAAAACTTAAAAGTGGAGTTTTAAGTTTATTTTAAGTGGAGGATTTATGGATGACATTAATTTTCTTCTTTCCAGTTTTATATATTGTGTCAGACTGTCAGACAGCCGCCAATACCCAGCCTTCTTTTCTTCCCCTATTAACTGAACTTCTAATTTTAGCTAGGTACATGACTGTATAATGGAGATGAAATTTCCCAGCACCCTTTTGTGTGACTAAGCACAGGCTAATGGAATCGCAGTGGAGGTGACACGGGTGACCTCTGGTGATGGGTCGGGTCTCATTTTCTCTTTCTGCTTCCTGCTGGTAAATTACTATGAAACTGGCGCTGAACCAGCCATCTTAGATGAGGAGGTAGAAGCTAAGTTTGACGCCACCAGCATAGCACGGAGAGGCCAGTTCTCATATCACGGGGAACGTCGTCTCTCACCTGTGTACCTTAGAGTAGCATGGGGTACCACAAGATCGGCACTGCAGGAGCTAGTGCCATACCTAACATGGACTCCTTCCAAAAGTCCTACCATGGTGTTTCATTAACTTTATAGGGGAGAATCCCATTAAAGGAAAAAAAAAATAAGAGATGTAACTGAAACTTGTTGAAACAATAGTGAGGCTCACAGTAAAAATAATTTACCAAAAATGTTAAAACCTACAACCACTACCACCACAGTACAATCTACTAGGCTTTTAGCTGATATGTTCCCTTTTTCTGTACATTATTATTTTTAAACACAAAGTATAGTTGGACAATAAGATTCATCTGTATTCTTCAGATTCTTCCATCATTTTAAAGAAAAATTACTGGGGGCAGTAAAAGAAAATAATTAAAATACAACCATACTAAGGAAATAATAGTAGGAAATATATTCTATGCATTCTACCTACATGTCTAAGAGTATTTTGGGAGGTAATCTCAAAATCTGTTTGGAAATGCATTAACAGCCAGAGAGGAAACTCCTGGCCGAGCCATCTGTGCTGTCTTTGCTTCTGGTGCATACAGGTCAACTAGTAAAATGAATGAGAAAATCTAGAGAAATAATGAACAAAAACTTACACTTTCTTTGTATTTTAAGAAATCTGATTTTTACTGTTGAATTAATTACCAATTAGAGCCCACTGTGTTCATATTTTACTTCGTGATTTATTCTTCGAGAATTTCATAAGGTATGTTTTTATCATATTCTTTTCTGTCCTTCAAATCCTGCCAGCCCACTTGCTAGCAAATCAACTTCATGTTCTTTCTCTCCCTTAAAAAAAAGAAAGAAAAATTATGGGTCCAACTTAATCTGCATTTGGATTGTGGTTGATGTACCCAGTGACACTCCTTTGAAGAAAAGCGATTTTGCCTGTTCTGCTTCCCTGTCTATGAGGTAGAATGGAGTGGTTGAACCTTTACAAAGAAGAGGATAATTATGTCACTGCAGACACCACCTCAGAAGACAGCAGCACAATGCTTGTAGAGTGTGTTCTCTCAGGAGAGGAGATCAAAGTGAGCACACTCGCCTTTACTGCACAGGCTCCTTCCTTTTCCATCTCTTCACCATGTTTTACAAAAACAATGTCCAGTACGTGCTAATGCTATTAAGATTTTGTAGCTACCAGAATTGTAAGCTAAATGAGCATCTTTTCTTTAAAGTGCACACTGCCTCAAGCACTTTATTACAGAAACAGAACATGAACTAATACAACTACTATTTATAATCAGTCTTCTTTTCTTTCCTTTCCTTTTAATTTTACTCTCTGTAGTTGTGTTCCTTTTCATGCCTGTTTGGCTTCTGCCTTGCTTGGCTTCTATCTTTTATATAAATGAGTTACCTGCATGAAATGCTGTGTATCATTTTGCATATGACTTTCTTCAGGCAACATCATTTTGGAGAAATTGTATTGTTATACTTGCTGCTGTCACTATGCAGCAAAACTTTGTGTGAGAATACTACATTTTTATATGGAAAAGTCAATACCATTTTAGCAATTGAAAGTGTTTGGCTCAGTGGCATTGAGCACATTTAAAATGCTGTGCAACCATGGCCACTGGCCACTGTGTGTATACAGCACCATTCTGTCACCCCAAACAGCAACCCTATGGTCATCAAATAATAGTCCCTACTAACCTCCATTCTATAAGTTAGCATTTTTTAGAGACTTCATGTATGTAGAATTATACACTTGGTCCTTTAGCTTAATGACTTGATGTTAATCTGCAAGCTGGGAATTATCAGAATTCTATTCTTGTACTAGTTTTTCATTGCTGTGGCAAATTCATGAAACAATTTACAAGAGCAAAGACTTGCTTGGTTCAGAGTTGCCAGTTGACTTCACTGGATTGGCTTCCTCATTGCCATGAGGGTCAATTGCATCAACACTTTGGGCTTGAGCTGAACCAGAATATCGTGATGGTAGGATGTGATGGAGGAGGCTAACACACAGCAGTAAGTCTGCCAGCAAGGTGAAATACCTGGGGGTCAGACACACCCCCAGTAAGTATGCCGCCTTGACCTACTTCATCCAAACAAGTCTCACTACCTAGTTCACCACTTCCCAATAATTTCAGCAAATTAAGAAGCCATCAACATGACAGGCCTCTGTGGAACTGTGGGCTCCCCAGATTCATTCAGCTCTCAGTAACTGAATCTATATGATCATGCCTAAGCCTCCAACACACAAGTCTGTTAGGGGATGTCATATCCAAACATAAAAATTCATTTGTAAAGCTGAATAATACTCCTATGCATCATGCACATAGCATTTCTCTTCTGGATTCACCTGTGGATGGACACTTGAATTGTTTCTGCCTTTAGTCTATTTTGAACTATTCTGCCAGGCACATGGGAGGCAAGCATCTGTTAGAGTTCATGATTTTTACTATTTGTAGAGATTATTCCCACCCAAACCCCAACTCCTAACAATTCCAGTATTTATTTCTTGGCCATGCTCAGCATAGAGACTGCCATCTCGACACATTTTTATCAACACATAAGGGAAAGAAAACAAAAACAAACAAACAAACAACAAAAAACAAAAACAGGTGTTTGGGTTGATGGTTTTGAATTGCCTCTCTCTCCCCCTTCATGCTGTGTTTTATTCTGTAGTTAAAAATGCCTTAGAATTCATTTTTTAGCCTCAAACTAGTGGGCCTCCTATATCAGCCTCCTGAGTACTGTAATTACAAGCATGAGCTACCATATCCCCAGCTTTGAAAAGACATTTTAATATTTTTATTATCATTTATTAAATTTATTCAATTCATGTCCCTATCAGGTCTC
This sequence comes from Psammomys obesus, assembly GCF_907164565.1. Lineage (NCBI taxonomy): Eukaryota > Metazoa > Chordata > Mammalia > Rodentia > Muridae > Psammomys > Psammomys obesus. The sequence goes on from NW_026585504.1 coordinate 1,927,255, forward strand.
ATCAGGACTGGCTGCATTGTCTTCCTCTGCGGACTGGTGAGGCTGTACCTCCCAAAGAGAGGTGATCAGAGAGCCAGCCACTGGATTCATGTCAAGGGCCCCCACTTGTCTATGGGCTACATCTGAGCTGGGGATTTAGGTCCTCTCTATGAATGGTCCTTGGTTGAGGTATCAGTCTCTTCAGGGCCCCCAGGGCTCAGTTTTTGTGGTTCTGTTGCTCTCCTTTTGGAGCTCCTGTCCCCTCCAGATCTTTCTATCTCCCCCTTCTTTCCTAAGATTCCCTGCACTCTGCCCAAAGTTTGGCTATGAGTCTTTGGGACAATCAGTTTAATGTGTTTAAAGACTATTTATATACACATTTCTCTTACAGAGTATAATTTTCTCCATGAAGAAAATCTCTCCTACACCAGCACTGTAACAGCAAATATTGATATACATGAATATCCATAAAATTATGTGAAAATGCACGTTGCACGTTCAGAAGGTTTGAGAAGAGGGTCTGAGAGTTTGTAGTTTTAATGGACTCTTAGGGTCAGAGCTACAGGTCATGAGTGTAAGGCTTAGTATGAATGCTGTGAACAGTAGCATAAACTTGAGGCAAACATCAAGCACCACAACTTTAACCTACACCGTGGAAGCCACACTCCAAGTGTCTTCCCCTTTGCGTGGCTTGTTATCACACACCACGTCATACGAAACGACTCACACTTAACCTCCGAGTGCCGAAGGGAAGCCGACTCTTTGAAAAATTCAACCCAATGAAAGCTGACCTGCATAGGGTATCACCCAGATTGACACCAGTACTTGGCCATGAAAATTCTCCCTGCGGCGCCACTGTTCCATAGAAGCCTTGGGCTTCACACAGCTTCCTCACTGCCTGAGCCTGGTGACAAGCCCAGGCTGAGAAGATTGCCGGGAGAGCTGTGTGAAGGATGAACCTGGGGTGACTCTGTCAGACTCCTCAGCCTCCCTCACTAAGCAGCAAAAGCACAATATTTGTTACTTTAAGTAGTATTCAAACTTTTCTTTTAAAGAACTTATGATGTCAAAAAGAATGTGTTTACTAAGAACAAACTCACAGAAAGAACTTTCCGCTGGATGACATAACAACCTCGACAGGAAGAGAAAATATTTACTGGTGACTCAGCATGTTCGTCCATGCATTTCCATGTCATTTCCACAACCACACTGAGGCAGACACTTCAGACAACATTCTAGTGAAAGGAAAGGATACAACAGGGGGACTGAAACGAATCTTATACTTATTGTTCTTATTTGTGTGTACTGTTTATCCCTAGGGAAAACATCACAAGTAGCGTTTGGAAGCACAGGATACTGACCCGATGGCCTCCTACCTGCCTGTGAGTGGCAAACACCCTCACATGTCAGGAACATTCTAGTTTAATTACTCTTGTTAGTTTTTGTTTTTGAAACATCAAAGATGCTGTTTTTTCTTTTGTTTTTTTAAATGATCTAGACAGCATGTCTTTTCTGAATGTTCTCCCTCTCTGTTTGGTTTTAAAAGTATCTAAGCAAGGAAAAAAAGTCAGTCAAAAGAAAGAAATAAGATTCTCCCAATGAAAATCAGTGAGTTGTGAATGTTCCTTTTTATTCAGCTTATAAATTGGGAATGAAAAAGAAAAGGGTTCTCAACACTGACAGGAACTGAAAACTTGGAAAAACAAAAAACCTGAAGCCAGTGGGTGTTCGTGTAAACACCTCCTAACAAGCTGAGCTAAGCTGAAGTGTGCACTCTTCTAGACAGCCTGCATCCAGGCACAACAAACACCTTTGAGGCAATAGAAACAACCTCCTGTCCTTGGGTCAAAACACTGTGAGGATTTTCAGGTTAAAAAGTGAAGATTTAAAAACTGTCTTGCAGAATACATTTTAAAAAAACGAGGGGAATCATTATAATGAAAACAGAACAGAAGAAAAAATGGAGTTTTTGACCTTATACAATAACTCAGATAGCTAAGAAAATAACAGATTTTCCTGGACCTAGACGAGCTGGGAGACACTGACTCTAGGCATCATATGCACACACACACACACACACACACACACACACACACGCACTCACATTTGAAAACACAGGCATGAGTGTACACACATATGCACAATTACATAAATCTAATGCATGCTATATAGAAAATGTTAAAAGGAAAAAAGAATAAACCAAGACTTCCTACAAAACAAAACAAAACAAAACAAAACAAAACAAAACAAAACAAAACAAAACAAAACTGTATGGCATTGGTTGCCCCTCCAGTTCCCAGTTGAAGAAGAACAAAACAAAGCCTTAACACCCAGCTCTCAAATCATAGCCTGCATATCAAAATACTCGTCTCAGACAAAGGAAGGAAGCCAAGAGGCACCAATATTTTATTGGAAAAGGCAGAATGTTTGAAAAGCACCATCCAAACAAGATAAAAGGAGGGCAAAGCAACTATGTAAAGCATCCTACTTCTGATGTTTTGTTTTTTTTTTTTTTTTTTTTTTTCCTTTTCTTTTTCCTGAGCATCCAAGCATGAAAAGCAAATAATTCATCACAGGGAAAGAACAATTCCTTCTTAAAGTTTTTTTGTGTTCCTGATCTAGAAGTCCATGAAGTAATGGCTGTTAAAAGTGATCCAAGAACAGCATATTAAACTACATAACCCACCATGGGAGAGCATAGATTAACATATCTGTACCTTGTCTACATCCTCATAATTATAGACTTTGAAAGAGGCACTGAGGCAAGGTAGAAAAGAAGTGAGACTAAGGTCATGGTGAGCTCTGGGTAGAGAGCACAAATTACCTTTGGATATAGTGCTAGCAAAAACCTATACCAGAGACATGGTTTCAAGACAGCATGGAACCTTTAAGCATGTGAAGTGTTCAAAAAGAAAGAAAAAAAATTTAACAAGACCAAGACATGGGTCAGAAGGAGTAGAAAAGACTAAAGCGAGGTCTTATGTACCTTGCAGAGGAAATCAACACTGAAACTAGAATTTTAAGACTACAGAAAGAACAATTTGGGTTTTATAAACTTCCTGTATACATGCATCTGTTTGTGTGCTAAGACATAAAGATGGGCAAGGTTACCACAATATTCATGAAGATAACTTACTTCCGGTAGTAAGGTCAAAAGAGATTTTTTTTGGCTGATGTTTCTGTTTTATTCAATGTTTCTGTCTGTCTGTGTCTCTCATTCTATATGTATCTGTCTCTGTCTCTCTTTCTCTTTCTCTCTGTGTGTGTCTATAAACTTACACTTAAAAATGCCATGCTTCAAAAGACAACGACCGGAACTAAGGGCGTTTGCAAACACTGGCTGTTGAGCATTTAGAGTAAGTCCCTGCAGCCAGGGGCTCCCGGTTCCCCACACTTGCTAATCTGGCCATGGCAGTCTATGCCTGTGACTTCCTTTTCATCACTTTCACCAGTTGTTGGTGATGGACATACATTTGAAGCTCTGCCCACTGGGATCTTTTCTGCTGTTTCCTCTATAAACTATTGTTGTCTTGAGTGTTATAGATCAGACAGCGGCTTTGTCCAAGTTTTACACAGACTTGATGAGTTCTGGAACCCAGATCCATCTTGAGCCATAGCCCACAGTATTTATGCAAACCCATTTTTGGAACAATTTATTTTCTCAACTTCCTTTTAAATAGGAATTCACACACCTTTTTAATCCATCAAAAATCAACTTCTTAAATGCAAATTGTCACTGTTCCTAAAACTACAATGTTCTAGAAGAGCTTAGAAAAACTTCAGAGCAAAGGAAGCTCAGGGGAGCTAAGTCTTTCCTTAGGCCAGTGAGGTTGGGTCTCCTGACTAGGAAAGCTCCCAGGGCAGATGCTTTGCAACAGTAGAGCAAGACTCTCCATGATACAGGGCCTTCCTAGACAGCCAGGGACCTGGCCACTGACTCTAACATAAATATTTACTGCTGAGTTTACTGTTACCAAAGTAGGTGTATGTAAAATGTAGCCCCTGTCTTAATAATCAAAATTAATAATAAGAAAGGTGTTTTCAAAAGATTTATTCTGGCTAATTTCACCTCTGATCTTTAAATTTTAATCCAGCAGATTTAAAATTAAGCCACTGCTATTCATATCAGCTAAGTAAAGGCTGCCATAAAATGACTAAATTATCCCCAAAGTCTTTAAGTATGAATTTAATTATTACCCAACTTATTTTGCTAAATGTTAATTCATCTGACAATCCCATCAGGCTACTTCATAAAAGGGTACTCCCTCTCTGTTCCTTGTACTCTCTGTAGTCCATTTCCAGCTACGTCACTGACGCGGATCAGCCAGTGTCATAGGCGTTGTTCTGCAGCCAGCGTCACTGAGTTGCTTTGACATGCTCTCTTTCATTTAGCCAGATTCTACCCTGAGTGCAACCTTCCACGAGAAGAGGGACACAGGCCGTGCTGCTCCTCAGCAGCTGTCAGACGCTCTGACAGCACAAATGCAGAAATGTTAGGATGGCTGCACACTCTCTGCAGCTTTAACAGTGGCATTTAATTTAGCTCAGCAATCTAGTGTGGATACAATCATAGGGAACAAACAAGAAAGTTGGCTGGGAGTTTAATTTTCCAATTGGTGTGTACTCAAGTAGAGTTAGAAATGCACACCTTTTCAACAAGAATTATGGTTGTATAAGATTTGATGCTAAAGAAATAAAAAACATCACATGGAGTTTCACAATGAAGAAACAGAGTAGAAATAACCCCAGCGTGGTTGCCAAGATAGTGTGCTCTGTTTATTGCAGTTCCCACAACCACTGGTCACATGACAAAGCTCCCTGTTACCATCCTGCCTCTGCGTTCTCTCCACTGCACTGATCCAAAATGCTGATGTGCTAGCAAAGCACAGGACATAATCTGTGACAGTGACAGCACCACCCTGACCCAAGCTTCCTGTATATACATCTCAAGGCACAAACAATACCCTCTCTACACACCCAATAATGTTTCCCCAGTGTGCAGAAATTTTCTGTATAAACATATTCTTATTTAGCACTCTTCCCCTTCTTCCTTGTCCTACTATTTTTTTGTTTGTTTTTACTGCTTTAAATGTGTTCTTTCCACACTTCTGAACTCTCTTATCTTCCCTAAAGATCAATGCTAGCAAAGACTTTGAAGGGTGTTATGGGTGGTGCAAAAGGAGTGTGCCAGGATGGCAGCACTGAACACTTCACATTGTTCCTCCCTTCTTATTCCTTAGAAAACCCTCCCTCCTCCCCACTTCTTCCATCTTCCTTCAGAGCTGTGTAGGTGGAATGTGCTCCTTGATAAATGCAGTCTAGTTACATAATGTGGCTGCTTCTTTACAAGATGTTATAATCAGGGTTACCTTAGTTTGTCTCCCTTATGTAATTGGGTTGTAGATGCCTTTACGCCTTCACCTACATAAATATTAATCTTATTTCTTGCTTGCTTGATTCCAGGCACTTATGTCTTTTACATTATACTTGTATGAGTAACTGTTAACCTGTGTTATCTCTTTGCTGTATTAACCACACATGGCATAGTCGAACTGTTTTATTTCCACGTATGTTACTATACGTGCCATATTTCCCAGATGAGCCATGGAGAAATGCCTCTACTCGAGAGCAGCAATACAAAATAAAGACTAACACTCCTGAGTGATTACCTTGCTTTCTATAAATACATTTAAAGTTTTCATAACTTTTAAAATGTAGATCCTTAATTCAAGCAGAAATAAAAATGAAGCCCTGAAATATGGATGATACTAGAAAGGAGTATAGAGGACGAAACTTCATGGAAGCAGAAATGGCAAACTAGCCTCACGTGGCAGCATTTTAACGTCAACAAGGGAACACGGATGAGACTAGCTACAAGAAAACTGAAAAAGTCAGAACCTAATCTGCCCAAGCTCTTTCATTCTCACCTTTCCTCTGGGCTCACAGAGAAGGTCTGGAGAACGCTGCCTAGCACAAAAATAAATAAATAAATAAACCTTCTTGTAAAAAAAGTTTTTAAACAGAAAACAAAACACAGCAGCATGGCAGGGAACACATGGCCCCGGCTTAAGAATGTTCAGCATCCTCAGCCTGCACTATGCACAACAATACGCTCTTCTGAGCGAGTATCACGGGGGCTGGAGTCTGCTGTGGTTAATTTCTTCCATATTTGCGTAGGTTTATTTGCTCTCTCAGCAAAAGGGTACAAGATGGGATGGAGGCCAGTTACGTAACAGCAGCTCTATAATTCTTTAATGCTTCTCTATGACTCAGACAGCCAGTAAAAAATAAATAAAATAGATCAATTATTTCATATACAATTGACAGAAATAAAACTGTTACACAGATTTCAATTTCGAAAAGTGAAGGACAGAAGTTATATTTGGCTTTGCTTTGTTTTCGTAACTTCTACTTCACAGTCCTGGGACCAAAGCTGAGAACTGTCACATGCTGGCCCACAACCACAGTCCCTACAACAAACTATCCATTTTGAGACATATTCCGACTCTGCTGTCTTGGTTAGGGTTACCATTGCTCTGATGAGACACCATGACAAAAAGCAACTTTGGGAGGAACAGGTTTACTTCATTCACAGCTCCATATAGCAATTCATCATTAGGCAGTGATGGCAGGAACTCAAGGAGGGCAGGAACCTGGAGGCAGGAGTGGATGCAGAGGTCGCAGAGGGGCGCTGCTTACTGGCTTGCTAATCACTGCTTGTTCAGCCTGCTTCCTTACAGAACCCAGGACAGCAGCTCAGGGATGACATTACCCACAATGGGCCTCCCCCAGCCATCACTCAGAAAATTCGTTACAGCCGGATCTAATGGAAGCACTTTCTTCATTACTCTGGGTTTCATCAAGTTAAAACAAATTAAAACAAGTTTAGCTTGTTTAAAACAAGTTAGCACAAATGCCCAAGGTTAAACCCAAGACTCTCTTGCCCCAGCTTGCCTACTGCTGGGATTACAGGGTGCTCTAATATGCCTAGTTGAAAGTTAGATGTTAACTAGCAGGGTCAAGAGACATTAGAAAGTCAATGCCAGGTAAAAGAGTCACACAGTTACAGAGGGTGTTCTCCACCGCAGCTGTGCTGGGATTGCTCTCCAGTCTTCTCAAGGAGTAGCAGGAGCTTTTAACTGTGGCGCACTCCCTCCATCCCCAGAATTTGGTTTTCACTAAGTAGAAATGTTCATCTCAGGAGAGATTATTAGGTAATCATTTAAGCCACAATAGTTAAAATGAGAAGAACATCCATATATTATTTTTCAGCTAAACCTTAAACAAACTGAAAATATGGGTAAATACTGTTCTGAACGAAGATGTACCATTCCAGCTTGAATCTATGACATGACTGTTGGAACAAAACCAAAGCAAAACAAAAAACAATGTTAAAACTTGCCAAAATTAAGATAATTGTTTTTGCATTGAAAAGAATGTTTAAGTTGCTGTTTACCGCTTGAAGCTCAGTTGTTCTGAAAGCTGACTCTGCCATATGCCTGAGCTGTCAGTTAGGTGAGGAAGTCGGCTGCTTAGAGGACATGCACATGGCATGTTCCCTCTCTGCTGACATAACAGAAGCAAAAATACTTTGGGCAGAGTGCAGGGAATCTTCTGAAAGAAGGGGGAGACAGTAAGACCTGGAGAGGACAGGAGATCCACAAGGAGAGCAACAGAACCAAAAAATCTGGGCACAGGGGTCTTTTCTGAGACAGATGCTCCAAACAAGGACAATTCATGGAGATAACCTAGAACCCCTGCTCAGATGTAGCCCGTGGCAGCTCAATATCCAGGTGGACTTCTTAGTATGGGGAACAGGGACTGTCTCTGACATGGACTCAGTGGCTGGCTCTTTGACCCTTTCCCCCTGTTGGGGGAGGGGGCAGCCTTGCCAGGCCACAGAGGAGGACAATGCAGCCAGTTCTAATGAGACCAGATAGGCTAGGGTCAGAGGGAAGGGGAGAAGGATCTCCCCTATCAGTGGACTTGGAGAGGAGCATAGGAGGAGATGAGGGAGAGAGAGTGGGACTGGGAGGGGACGGCAGCTGGGATACAAAGTGAATAAACTGTAACTAATATAAAAAATAAAAATTTAATAAAAAAGATAACCACATTGAAAACAACAAAATTCTGCCCTCACTCCCACCCCAGACAGAGATGGAGAACTTATGTTTCGATTTTGACTAAGTATTAACAACAGTAAACAACAAAACCAGCTTTGGGGGGAAAGTAAGGAAGAAAAGCAGTTTGTGAAAAGGCAGCAGACAAGAAAATGAGGTGTCCTACAACTCGTGGCTCCATGCCACTGGCTTTTATTTCTGCTTTTTTTTAAAGTTCTGTATTATAAAAAGCACAATGGCTTTGTTGGTCTTCTCGTGGAGATCCTGTTCCCTCCAGTTCTTTGTATCCTTCCTCCCACTCTTCCACAAGGCTCACTGCGCAATGCCCAATGTTTGGCTGCGAATCTCAGCATCTGTCTCGATCTGCTGCTGGGTGCAGCCTCTCAGCAGACAGCTATGCTGGGCTACTGTCTGCAGAAATAGCAGTGTTCTTAACAGTGTGGGGCTGCCTCTCTCCCATGGCCAGGCACTGGATAGGCATCCCATGGTATGGCCAGGCACTGGGTAGGCATCCCATGGTATGGCCAGGCACTGGGTAGGCATCCCATGGCATGGCCAAGCACTGGATAGGCATTCCCTCAGTCTCATGGCATGGCCAGGCACTGGATAGGCATTCCCTCAGTCTCTGCTCTGTCTTCGTCACTGCACAGCTTGCAGGCAGGAGAAGTTTTGGGTCAAAGTTTTTGTAGGTGGGTTGGTGTTCCCCTTCCTCTGCCTGGAGTGCCTGTCTGGTTAGAGGGTAGACTCTTCAGTCTTCATGTTTTCCGCTAGTAAGGGTCTCCACTACAGTCACCCCGAGATCCTCCCAGAAGCCTACCCTGTCAAAGGTCTCCAGTCTGTCTCAGAGATGCCCCAGGCCATGGCTTCTCTTCTCTGCATGCCCTCTGTCCTCTTCCCTGAGCCCCTTCCTCATTCCCCGATCTCTACCCTCATTTTTCTCAGCACTCCCTTCTTCTATCCTGTTCCCTCTCTTTGAGCACTTCTTCATATACCCACCCTTGGGTCCTCCTTCTTACTTAGCTTCTTTGGGTCTGTGAATTGTAGTATCCTATACTATATGACTAATATCTGCTTATAAGTGAGTATGTATCATGTGTGTCTTTCTGGGTCTGGGTTGCCTCACTCCAAATGATTTCTAGTTCCATCCATTTGCCTACAAATTTTCATGATTTTCTTATTTTTTTAACCTGTAGGAGAGGAAGGAGGAGGCTATGATTAGAATGTAAAGTGAATAAATGAATGAAAAATTTTAAATGTACAGTGTACAAATTCAACAGACATGCAGGCAATCCTCTCTAAAAAATACTTGTCATGCATTATACCATCTAAGTTAATTTTAATACTATTTTTCTTTTCCCATTGTCATTGTTATTCCCGCTTTGCCTGTAACTCAAGGTGAATGATCTGCAGGAAGTGACTGGCAGGATCCAGCACAGTGAGCGGTGTTTTTCGAATTAAAATTAATAACCTTTCTTAGCACATGCTTAACTACAGTGACTGCAGGGTGTCGAGGAAGGAGAGAGACCAAGGACACGGAGAACTGAGTTCAGCTAGGCAGTGGTCTCAGATGAAATCTACCTGCTCCCATTCTTCAGGGAACCCCACTACACGCGGTTTCCTATCCTGTGAATTCTTCTCAAAACCACCTCACAGGGTAACTGCTCCTATTATCTCTGTACTATGGCTGTAAAAGGATTAGTGTGTGATACAGAGGTAACACAAGACGGGGCTTACATTCACACTCAAGCATACTACCTTCCCATCAGCTCCTCCAACTACCTCACGTCACCCAATAATCTCAATGAAATAAAATACTCACAGGGCAGGGAAGTGTCCCGCTTTGCTTATTCACTCTAGGAATAGATACCAAGTCTTTTGTGCTTGAATTTCCTCTATTTTGCTTTTTAATTTGTTCAGCATGAGACACGTGGCTGTATGAAACTCACTCTAGAATCTGGATGTTTCTAAAGTTACTGAAGCTATTCTCAACACAGTGTGTCCTTTTATTAGCAGGATTGAAATGTGAGCATGTCTGGCTCAAGTTTGAGCTGAATACAGCAATTATGTCCCTACTGATGAAGGAGGCACTGAATGACATGTACCTAAACATGAGGACTTGTAGAGGCATCCATGGAAAGAGAACAGATCCAAAGGGATGTTTTAAAGTGAAGGCTCAGTAGCCACAGCTTGGTTTGTCTTATTAAAACAGAATTTTCTTAGAAAGCACAATCCGTCCGTTAGCAAAACTATACGCTTCAAAGTACTTGCAACCAAACTGAAAGAATTACTGCCCACTCTAAGTAAACGTTCTGCTCATTAATAATGCACGTGTTAGATTAACTTCTGCATTAATTTTAATATAAAGTTTTAATATGAATTCAACAAAAATCAGGAAAGATAGTAGGTATGGGCTTTTGTCTGCAGAATCCATTGGCATTCCTCTAGTGAAAATTAAAAAAAAAGAAGAAGAAGAAGAAGGAAGAGCAACTTGCAGCTGATTACACATCCTGCGCTGGTGATGCCTTCCTTGCTTATCTGCTCTTTTCCTTGGGACTTTGCCATTCCTCCCAGCAAGAAGTATATTTTCTCCTCACCTAAAACATGTGCTAGATACCAGTCATAGGATGCAGGAAAGTTGTATCATCTAGGCCTATCAAAGTTCTCCATGTTCCCACTGTCTCCTGGCCCCATCTCTGTCCTCTGATGAGACTTTATCTAATCTCCTGACAATGAGATGTGATTAGAGTCAGGTGAACTAAAGCACAGCCCTCCGGATCTGAGTGCCTCCCAGATCATGGCTGACTAGACATGTAAGGAGCCAATGTGGACCTGAAGAACTTAACTTTGGGGATAACAGTGTGTACTCCAAGAACTCATTTGGCTACCCATTCCTGAGGGGCCAATTCAAACAGCCAAATTAATAATAAAAGCAGCAGGAAAAATAGCTTTACTCAATGTGCCCACGTTAGGGAAATTTACAAAAAGACCCAGCCACCCCTCCAGTTCATCTTTAGGGTACTGAAAGTGACATTAAAGTTTAACTATTAGATATATGTCAACAGTCCTCATCAAGGTGTGGTCTTGCCCACCATTGACTCATTATTGTTTGTGTTTCAGTCTCAACCTAAGAAATGCTCTGACAAGTTATAATTCCCCTCTGACTGGACCCTCCTTCTCCCATCACAAGATTCCTGTGATGAAAGATTTTTGTGGGTCCATTATTTCAATATGTGGATAGTCAAACTGTGGGATGCAAGCATCCCTTTAAAATATCTCCATTTCTGCCAGTTCAGTTACAGAACCACTAAAGAAAGCCCAATTTAGGCCCCAAATTCATGAAATGGACACTAAACAAGTAAGGGGAGAGAATCGCTTACTTTGGGATGATTTGTTACACAGCAAAAGGTAATGAATACAGTCCCTATAAAAAAATATATATACAAGGATAATTCAAATAATGCTATAAAATTTGTGTCAACCTGCTTAGAATCTGTTTATAAAATATGGCTCATAGAAAAAAAAACTAATCTTTTATACAGAATACTAGACTGTTAGTTGACATAAATCATGATAAATAATCATTTATTTACTTTTTATATTTATAAATATATAAATATATTTACATATATGCATTATATTTTGTATATTTTTCCCTCAAAAACATACAAAATTGAAGTAGATACTGTTTTATGAGAAAAATATACATAGCTGAATCTTACATTTTATATTTTAGATTTATTTATTTTAATGTTATATGTATGAGTATTCTGCTTATAAATGTAGGTCCAGCATTTGTCTGCTTGCTGCTGCAGAGGTCAGAAGAGGGCATCGTATCCCCTAAAACTGGGTTTACAGACACTTGTGAGCCAGCAAGTGCATGTTCAGTTCTGAACCTGAGTCCTCAAGAGGAACTAGTGCTCCTAACCACTGAGCCAGCTCTCCAGCACCTTGTGTAAAATCTTTAAATTCGGTGTAATAACTGCCAAGTGTAGAGATGAGGACAGCAGCAAGAACAAATGATCATATACTTACACAGAGGTTTTACTTATTTATTTTCACAGAGATTTTAAAATCATGTTATTAGACTGGCTTATTTTCCATACGGATTCAAAATCAGCATATTTACTATTTACATCCATTGTCTTCATACATACTTGTAACTATACACACATAAGAAATCTTGAAACAATGTCTTTCCTTTCTAATTCTGATAGCTTCTAGTATACTCTTTTAAACTGTATTCAGCTTTTCTTTAAAAAGAGTTCTGGCCTCTAAGAAACAAAGCAATTTCGCAACTCGCTCAGGGGGGGAAGACCTCTAGTTTGAGAAATGCTGGCATCAGTTTTCATCTGCTGTGAATCAGAGTCATTAGAAAGGCTTTGATGATAAGCACTCGCCTAAGGGGTGAGCTGTTCTCTGCTCACTGTTGAGACTTTTTCCCCACTGTGAGTGGTCACAGGTAGTTCTTTTTTCCAATAATAATGGCAACAATTAACAGCTGCCCAGTGTTTTTCAGATTACAGAGTACTTTACAAATATATTACCTCAAACTTCCACTGAGTTAATTGGCAAAGGCAATATAATATTGTGCAATTAAGTTCAATTCTAGGTAGTTTGGTAATCTTATTACTGAAGATAAAATGAACCTTCAGTAACTGCGATACATCACCCCACTTTCCCATGGCCCGGTAATTGAGTTAGTTTTCGATGCAGAATCTCCTTGGGAAAGGTGCAAATCATTCAAGCCAAAGAGCTTATATTGGGCAAATAAACTAAGTCAGCCATATTCGATTGAATGCTTTAAATTCCGCATACTGTAACAACCTCGAACTCTGGCCAACAGAAGATTCGAAGGCCAAGGGGAATGGTCAGGCACCCTTTAGGAGAGCAGCGGCTTCTCCTCAACCATAAAAAGGCATCAGTGTTGCCAGTGGCTGGTTCGTTTCATAGTTTGTTGCTGTTTTTCTGTTTTAAAGAACCACCTAATGTGTAAAGGAGATATGTTGACGGTTGACATGTAATACCAAATCCTAACTTGGGGCTCATTTAGAGGTTTATTTAAATAGAAGTAGTAGGTCAGATATATTTTTAACTAACATATATTTGGTTTTTCCCAGGTGACTGAAATTTTAGAAAGTACTGAATATAATTTAATGAGACCTTTTGTAAACGAGTAAAGTAGCTTTTGATATCTTCTTATACATGTTTCCCCAAACAATACTAATTTACTCAAATAATACTGTGGTTTGAGTTAACATTTCCAGTTTTTATATCACATTGAGATTCTCAAAATGTTGAATTTCAAACTAACAAAAAAGTTTCGGGACGCTCTGGAAAATGTGCTAGATAGCTGCCAAAGTTGCACTGGTCGTGAATAGAGTGTGTCCGGCAGGAAAGCTTCCTTTAAATGATTGTAGAGTTGCAGAGTACTGAAGCAAACATAATGTGATGAAGCAAGCTATTAACAGAGATGTGCAGAGACACAACTGGCTGATAATGCAATACTTTCACTTTTCTTTGTGAATAACATTTCATCTTCATTTAGGCCATGGTTTGAATTATGCCTTATTTAAACTGGGGTGATTCTTGGCTTTAGGGCAAATTCAAGATACCGAGGGGTAATTACATTCAGTAACATACTGGTATAAGAATAGTTCAATGGTTTAGAAAAAAATCCTTAAATAGATACACACATATAAAAGCACTTAAACGTGTCAAGTTTCCATGGAATGTAATACGGAAAAGCAAAGGTTGTAAATGAGTAGGGATTGATCACTTGGACATCCCCTGGAAACAGTGAACAAAACATGATCACCAACTGGGATCCATCAATTGTTGGTTGAAGGATACTTTGGTAGAGATAACACTTAAGAATGCAGCCTCCTTCTGATGTCCATCCTCCTTGCCTTTCTGAAAGGGGATTGAGCATTTTAGCCAGAGTCCTCCTTCTTGATTAGTTTCTTTAGGTGTACAGATTTTAGTAGATTTATATTATATGTCTAATATCAACTTATGAGTGACTATATACCCTGTGTGTCTTTCTGCTTCTGGGATACCTCACTCAGGATGATCTTTTCCAGTTCCCACCATTTACCTGCAAATTTCATGATTTCCTTGTTTTTTATTGCTGAGTAATTTTCCATTGTGTAAATGTACCACAATTCTGTATCAATTCCTCAGTTGAGGGGCATCTGGGTTGTCTCAAGCTTCTGGCTATTATGAATAAAACTGCTACAAACATGGTTGAGCAAATGTCCTTGCTGTGTACTTGAACATCTTTTGGATATATGCCTAGGAGTGGTATAGTTGGATCTTGAGGAAACACTATTCCAAATTGTCTGAGAAAGCGCCAGATTCATTTCGAGAGTGGTTGTACAAGTTTACATTCCTACTATCAGTGGAGGAGGGTTTCCCTTTCCCCACAGCCTCTCCAGCATGTGTTGTCACTTGAGTTTTTGATCTTAGCTATTCTGATGAGTGTAAGGTGAAATCTCAGGGTCATTTTGATTTGCATTTTCCTAATGACTAAGGACATTGAACATTTCTTTAAATGTTTTTTGGCCATTTGATATTCCTCTATTGATAATTCTCTGTTTAGCTCTGTACCCCATTTTTTAATTGGAATACTTGATTTGTTGCTGAGGGAACACGACAGAAGCCTACCACAGAGGGCCTCTGAAAGGCTCTACCTTGCAGGGGATCAAAGCAGATTCTGAGACTTATGGCCAACCTTTGGGTTGAGTGCAGGGAATCTTATGAAAGAAGTGGGAAATAGTAAGACTTGGAGAGGACAGGAGCTCCACAAGGAGAGCAACAGAAGCAAAAAATCTGGGCAAAGGGGTCTTTTCTGAGACTGATACTCCAACCAAGGACCATTCATGAAGATAACCTAGAATCCCTGCAGAGTAGTCCATGGCCATTCAAGGTCTGAGTGGGTTATTAGTAATGGGAACAGAGACTGTCTCTGACATGAACTGATTGGCCTGATCTTTGATCACCTCCCCGTGAGGGGAGAGCAGCCTTACCAGGCCACAGAGGAAGACAATGCAGCCAGTTCTGATGAGACCTGATAGCCTAGGATCAGAAGGAAGGGGAGGAAGACCTCCCCTATCAGTGGACTTGGGGAGGGGAATGGGTGGAGAAGGGGAAGGGAGGGTGGAATTGGGATGGGAGGAGAGAGGGAGCTACAGGGTGAGCTACAAAGTGAATAAATTGTGATTAATAAAAATTAAAATTAAAAAGTAGTAATTACAGAACAAGAGAGAAAAATGATTTAAGATGGGTTCCAGTGAGGTAAAAGGCTTACCTTTCTTTTCTTTTGTATGTACACATGATTATTTTCACATACACCTAAGTTACTTTACAAAATTAAAAAATGTACGTTGACAAATGCAAAAACAAAAAAGAAAAAGAAATGCAGCCTCAAGTAGCCAGGCTTTGGTTGGCCATTCCCTCAATCTTTGCTCCATCTTTGCCCATGCACATCTTGTAAATAGAATAAATTATAGGTTGAAGATTTTGTGGGTGGATTGGTGTCCTCCTCCCACTACTGGAAGTCCTGGCTGGTTACAGGAGGCAGCCACTTCAGGGACCCATCCCATAAGAGAGAACAAATCCCTGAGACTATTAATGTCACTCTGCTATGCTTATAGACAGGACGCTGACATAACTCCTCTGAGAGACTTCCCTGAGAAGCTGATGGAAACAGATGCAGAGACCCACAGCCAACCATTAGACAGAGCTCACGCATCACCTGGTTCTAGACCCCCGCATACATGGGGCAGATGCACCGCTTGGTCTTCATGTGGACCCCCCAGCAACCAAAGCAGGGGACTTCTCTGCGTCTAAGGTCTGCCTTTGATCCCATTCTCTTAACTGTGCTGCCTTGTCTGGCCTCAGCAGGAGAGGATGTACCTAGTTCTGCAGCAACTTAATGTGCCAGGATGGGTTAGTACCCATGAGGGACCTCCCCTTCTCTGAGAAGGAGAAAGGAGGATGGGGAGAGGGGTGTGCAAGGGAAAAACTTATAGGAGAGGACTGGGCTGCATTCAGTATGTAAAGTGATTAAATAAAAAACAATTAGAAAGCATTAAAGGAAAAAAAAAAGATTTCAGCCTACTAGGTCCTGTGGCATAAAAAGGTATTCTGCATACAATACAAACAGGATGATGTAAATAAGAATATTCTAGAATGGTTAAGCCCAAAGGATTAGAACAAAACATAGCATTTGCTGTAGGAGATTGTCTAACCATACCACACACTAAGTTCATCACAGAAATAGTTTATCTCTGTTCTACCAAAACTGATACTAATAAATTATAGTGCAAGAGGAGGGCATATGTGAAGTTGTTCCTTTATGAACCTCTGTCCTCAGGTATTTACACAGCAGGAGTTAATAAAAAAGAAATTCAG
The DNA here is from genome assembly GCF_907164565.1 of Psammomys obesus. Classification (NCBI taxonomy): domain Eukaryota; kingdom Metazoa; phylum Chordata; class Mammalia; order Rodentia; family Muridae; genus Psammomys; species Psammomys obesus. The sequence goes on from NW_026585504.1 coordinate 1,943,766, forward strand.
CTGTCCTGAGTGTGCTAGTGGGAGAAGGAAAGAAATCAGCCAGATAAGGAATATGGTCTAATGCACTTCCTCATGGAACAGCGATTTAATAAACAGACTCCACCTTTACTGTAATGTCTTATTGCATCGGTAGATACAGTTGGTCATTTTGTCCATCCACACTGCATGGATAAATGAAAGAAGGTGAGGTATCAAGAATTCACTGTGTTAGCAATTATCTGGCTACAACGCTGAATCTACCAGCACTCTATCATATTTTTTCACAAGAGAAACCGCAATTCCACAACGCTTTAAAGTCCCACATAGGAGTACATTATGGAATGCAAGTGTCATCCTTTCACAGACACCAAAACCTGCAAGTGAGGTTGTCCACAGACTGCCATGTTTATGAAGCAAACTTGTACATATGTGTATGTATATACATGTATGTGTGGATATATGTATGTATATACATATATAGGCATGCAATAAACATTAATAAAAGAGGTCATATAATATTTATACACACATATAATGTTGATAAGGATAACCACTCAGTCTGTATAATGTTCCTTGCCTATATATTTTCAGGGCTGACCATTTGGTATTGGATAAAGAGTTGGTGTGCTCTTCCCTGGGGAAGACTACACCCCATGATCTCAGAGTTTCTTAGTTGTCGTTAGTTATATGTGTAGGGTTGAGGCCTCCTTCCTATAAACTTTACATGGATGGACAACTTACATCTCTCTCCCTCATCACCCCATGGTTTGCCTGTTATCTATAATTTTTTGTTTATTTATTTTTTTGTGTTTTGTTTTTCGAGACAGTGTTTCTCTGTGTAGTTTCGGCTATCCTGGACTCATTTTGTAACCCAGGATAGCCTCCAACTCATGAGATCTGCCTGCCTTTGCTTTCCTGAGTTCTGGGATTACAGGCGTGTGCCACCACACCTGGCTATCTACAGGTCTTCTTGAATGCTCAGGCATTCCTATCATCATGGCCATTTTCAGAGAAAAGATGAGTAATTGCCAACATTAACTCAGCACTAAGAAAATAATATCCACATTCCTAAGTCCGTTGTGACAATTACTTTCTGAATTCTGAGTACTCATAATTCTAGTGGTCTTCACAGTAGACAACAAATAATGTTGCCAGAAACTTTAATAAAAGTAAAAGTTTCATCAAGATCAAATTCAGCTTTATTTAAATTTTTATGTTATCAATACACAGTATTGGTCATTGCCAGTTTACACAAACTGTTTTCTTTTTCACCTTCTCTTTTCCTCTCTGTTCTTGCTCTTTGCTCTTTACTCTCTTGCCCCTGCATTTTCTCCTCTGAGAAATAAATCTTTTTCTGACGACCAACCTGGGCTATAAGTCACTGTGTAGACCAAACACGGCCTGCTTATGGGATCCTCATGCCTCAACATGCCCATTGCTGGCATGACAGGCAACAAAACCGTGCTATCGTCACAATCTTTATCATCACACAGTGAATTCCAGTGTAAAAAATCTTGAGGAAAAAAATCCAGGTTTGTTTATCACAATGATGTAATCTGGAACATTCTATTTCTTGTTCTCTTAACTGTAAGTGCTCTTTCCTTTAAGAGCACATTTCTTTTTAACAACCATTATAATAATAAAATAGAAGAATCACTTTGAATAGCATACACAGTCCCTCATATTACTATGCCTCTAGGTTACAGCCACACTTTGCCTACGGGAAACTACATATCAACCTTCAGCCTCAAGGCTTCAGAGCTTCAAGGCATAAACAGAAGCTCTTGCCTGGAGAACCTAATTGTATTTAGTCTAGCTTTCTATTTGTATTGTGGACTAAGTATTAGTTTCCTCCTCAATGTGATACTATTAAAAAGTAAGGGAAACCTTTGAGAAGTGACTGAGTTATGAAGGTTTTACTTCATGGATGGTATCATGGAGGCTTGAAGAAGTCTGTCTGTCCATTTGGCTTTCTTCCACAAGAAGGTACAGTTCAAAGGCTTATTTGTGAAGCCGAGGTCCCCATCACACTGGTTTAGCAACGATACAGGTTTGGGTATATTTGTTCCTGCTTCCTGAAGACAGACTTATGTCTACTGCACTGTTTTTCTTTGTCTGTGAATAAAAGAAACTAGGCCTTCCATCTCTGTTCCTAGCAGCTAGTAATGTCCCTAGCAAATTGTTTGAACTCAGTAAATACTTATTCACTGACAGTCTCAAAGTAAGACAAACGGTGTCGTGGTTCATGTCCTCAGACATAGCTGATAGCCTTGTCTCTGATGTATTGTTGGACTCAAATAAATATTCCTTGACTGACAGGTAGAAATGATGACTGAATGCAACAGTTGACTAAAAGTTTAAAATGGAACTGTGAAAATATACTTTATGACTATTTTTTTTATTTAAAGTGCATTAAGAGTTTATAAAAGAGAGACTTAAACAGCAACTCAAAGATGGCTAAAGATGTGATGAAAAATAACTATCAGACATTTTCCAGATGAAAAGTCAACAAAACCCAACAGATCACTAAAAAAGTAAAGCGGGTATTGTATGGTAACACAGAAGTTAAGATATTGTCAGCAACAAATGAATATATTATTATTAAGTGATAATTTCCTTCATTAGCTGAAACTTGCAAAATACAAGTTGAGGATCAGGCCAGGCACAAGTCTGCCTTTGACAGACACTTCGGAAGCATGGGTCACAGCTAATATTTAGCACCTAAAACAATGATAGTAAATCTCCGGCAGCAGACTTAATCTTCAGGATTCTAATCTATTGTCCTTATGGTCCTGAATTTCGAAGGACTAAGATGCAAGCCTGGATAATTAAAGGAGAGTATAATTAATGTGCTGCAACACCCACAACAGAGAAATGACATAGAGAGCAACAATGTGAGTAATCAAAAGCAACAAACTGAGGCTCAGGACTTGCCAGTTTGGGGACCCACTGGAGTCACAAAGCAGGCAGCTGTCTCATCTTACTGCTTTTCACTGTCCTATGTGAAGACATGACTTTGATAAAGCCTCAAATTTCAGAGTAAATATGACCCCCCCCCAAACCACAGGAAAGTCCAAAGCAAAACAAAGTGAGTTCTCTACTGATGATGCTCCTGTCTATCAAAATGGGCTATATCATTTCAGGAGGCTTCATAAGTGATTTGGGAATCTCATCCCTATTCATCACTTAAGACTATGGTTCTAGAGCTCATGTAGCTTTGATAGATAGGCCATAACTGAGACAAGAATAATAAAAAGCTCAGAATCATAAAGTGTTTTATTAACTTGTCTCCAAAAGTATTCAAAATTAGTTATCAGGCATTTCTGATATCTTCAGAGACCATAAAATGGAATACATTTAAAATAATGACACTTCAAAATAGATCGTCTGTTTACAAATATAAATGCATTTTGAAACACGATGGTGACTATTAACATCTTTTTCAAAAATTGCAAAATATAATAGTTTTGTTTGTTTCCTTCTGTATTTTAAACTTTTCTAAACTTTCCTCACCATTCAAAAGTTTAATTTTCTTAAAATCACTAGATAAGATTCAAAGACTAGATTCCTTCAGAAGTAAATCTGATAGTTGAAATACTTTGCAGCAGGAAGAACTGTTCTACACAGCCTGAAAAATAAATCTCCATTTCCTCCTTTAAAGGAGCATATTCATGCTACCACCATTCCTTCCAGCAATGCTCCAATCAAATGAGCATGGCTGCATTCAGATACTGTCTGGCAGATAACCCAAGAAGGCTGAAACTTGAGGTAGATTTTCTGACTCTTTGGTCTCCATCACTGGATCACATTTTTTTCTGTGATTTATTTATTTTTTATGTACTTTACAACCCAACTGTAGCCTTTTCCCCTCCTTCCCTCTCAGTCCCAGCCTCTTTCTCTTTCTCCTAGCCCTCTTTTCCTACTCCTCAGGACAGGAGAACCCCCTCCACCAACCTACCCTGGCACATCAACTTGCATCAGAACTGAGCACATCCTCTTCCACTGAAACCTGGCAAGGCAGCCCAGCCAAAGGCAAGTGATCAAAAAGCAGGCAAGAGAGTCCATGCCAGAGACAGCTCCAGCTCCTTTTACTAGGGGACCAATAATGGGACTAAGCTTGAGGACTGAGCTGCCCATCGGCAACATACGTGTAGAGGGTCTATGTCCAGTCCATGCATGGTCCTTGACTGGTGCTTCAGTTGGACCACATTTTTATAAACTGCAATTTTAAAAGCGTTGCCATTCATCCATCCTTCTACAGTCCGGTGCTCTATCTCCAGCTCCTAATGCTATGCTTGCAACTGAATGCAGCTGCAGCCATCTTTAGGAGCTATTTACAACTGTCCTAACACTGTGAGGAGCTGAAGGGACTGAAGATCCATCCCTGCGAGTGCTGGCTTACTGTCTTTTGTTGGGATCATCTTCACTTTCCACGGCTGGTGTCCATACTCCCTGGCTTCTATCTCTTGTAATCCTTCCCTCTTAGGTCATTGTGCATACTCCTCCTCTGCAAGTCTGCTTCTGGGGAACTCAATGTAAGACGTCTAGCTAGGGCGCTTGCTCTCTCCAGACCCACACTAGGCCCTGTACACACAGTATCCTACTGGCTCCCAGCCAACAGGTACACATGTACCATTCTTACACTTGAAACCCCAAAGCTAAAGAAGAGAAACACAAGCTCATGTACTTGTAACAAAGGGGCCCTTTGTTACACAGTGTTCACTTCTGATCTGACTGAAGAGGGTCATTTCCCAAACTTCCCATTGTTTCCAAGAAAAGTAATAAACATGCATTTACCATCTGCTACTATCATTTCGATATTGGTTATGTTTATGTGATTGTGTGTGATGAAACTAAACTGCCTAGTTCATTCTTCATTTAAATGCAGAACGTAAGTCATATGCCATGTGACTAAAAGCTAATAAACAGTGGTCACTAAACTCCTAATTTATGTGGTTACTATATGAGGGTATCACCGTTTCTATGAGAACGGGTCCTGGAGAACTTTAGTATACAGTGGGCATGTTAACCAATGCCCCAGCCTAGAGGAGCAGGGAAAAGGGATAAGAAGAAGAAGAAGGAGAAAGGGTGAGAACAAGAGGAGAGGAGGTAGGGGGCTGTGGTTGAGATGTAAAGTGAATGAATGAATTAATTAAAATTATTTAAAAAAAAACAGTGATGTTCCTTAGAAAATATTGAACAATCTGCAAGTCAAAAGAAAACTTAATATAGCTATTATATGTCTGAATCAAAAGAATGTATTTCTAGGCCTCAGTGTAGTAACCTGAAAAATGTGTCCTTCCTCAGCATAATGGAGCACATATTGTAGGAACTCAGAGTAGAGAGAGGATGCTGAAACTGTGGAAAGCCTCTCTTCCTGGGTAGGAAGCATGCCAGTCACCATGGACCACACGTAGCTTGCTCACATGACACAGCATCTGACTGAGAAGCTGTATACATAATTTGCTCATGTAAGTCACTGGGTCTGATGCTTCAAAAAGCCACGATATAATGTCACGTCTTTTGGCTGCCAGAGAATAGAGGGTTAATTCGTACCAGCAGACCTTCAAGAGCATGAGTGTAGCTCTAGAGAAATCCAATCTAGCTTAAATATTCAGAACAAGTGAAAAACCAGCTGAGAAAGAAAATCCCTAAGAATTGACAGCAACTGTTTATAAATTAGCCAATAACTACACTGGAGTCATTCTTAGAAAAACTGCACGTTTGCACATTCATTCATACAAAGTAATACCACTGCTGAAACCTTATCAGGTAAGCTAAATAAAGAAGCGAGAGATGAATTTGTCTTTGCTTGCCATCCTGAGTAAAATGGCAGCAATTTTTTTTTTGCCATCATCTTCTTTGTTTTTTTTTTAATTTTTATTTTATTTTTATTAATTATAGTTTATTCACTTTATATCCCAGCTGTAGCCCCCTCCCTCCCTCATCTCCTCCTTCGGTTCTTAACAAGCGACATGGCAGTGGTTTCCTTCAAGTGGTTAAATCCAGAACAATCTTGTGGCTTGTTTTGACTTAGAGAAAGTGACAGATGTCATGCTAGTTGTAATGGAGTAGCTATTTGTTTCTACTCTTTCTCTTGAAACCACTCCACAAACTCTTGCATGAAAGAGCCTAGGGAGACTAGAACCTGCGACCAGTGAGTGCTCTCTCATCCCGGCGAATACATGTCAGTCTGCTCATCGGCGCTGACCTGATGACTCACCAGCCAGGTGAAAGGGTTGGAGTGATCCCTGAGCAGACAGAAGAGCTCAGCTGCCCACAGACCAGACTGCTGATGTACAGAATCACAGCCTAAATACAAAATTGCCATTTAAAGCTACTGTAATTTAAGATAATTTCTTATACATACAAAAATAGTTATCTGATACAGATCTCATTTTGTTTTCAAATTTTACTACTGCTTGTATAGACAACGTAATTACTCGATTTTCCTGAGAACTGCTGGCATTCACATTACCAACAGATACTCACATAAAAGAAAAAGTAGAGAGACCATCACAAATAAGAGGTATTATCATGTGGCATATTAGTTGGGGCCCCACCCACCCTTGGAAGAGGAGCATTCTGAAGTGCAGCCCTTTTGATCGCCTTTCTTCACCTTCACATAAGAAATGAACTTTTAGTTTGTGTCTGACTTCTTTCATTCAGTATGATATTGTGGAATCCATTCATATGGCAATATGAATGACTAGTTCTCTCTGCTTCCCAGGTGAGTGGCCCTGGCATTGTGAATACACTGCAGTTTGTTTCTGCATTCTCTGTTGATGGACAACTAAGTCATGTTGAGGACTATAACTATGATGCTATGTGATCATTCTTGCAACTGTCTTCTGATGGTTATATATGTACATTTTTATTAGGTTTGTATGATATTATTTGGTATGATATGATAGAGTGTGATATAGTATGATATTCAGTGTGTATAATATGTGATATAACAGTACAACATAATACATATAAGTTTAACAGTTTTCCAAAGCACTCTCCCTAGCAACCCATGGCAATCCCAGTTATCTTTTCTCAAACTTGATACTGCTAGCTCTTTCTATGACCATGTAGTAACTCTGTCTTTACAGGTATATAAAGTGTATGTCCTCAGAAATATGTTAATTTTCACAATACAATGCTCTGATATAAAATAATATAATCCTTTTAGTGATTGTTATTAGATTATTAAAAACTACTTCTTCAAAGATTTAAAGTAGAAAATTACATTTTTGATTGTCCCCAATCAACCCCACTGAGAGACTAGATAAATATGATTAACCAACTCAAATGTTGCTGTGTTAATATATTAGTACTGCATGTGACATTCTGAGTGTCACAGAGCATGTGTTTTAACTCTAAGAGAAGAGCAAAGAACAATCATCTTTTAGCACTTGCACCTGACACAAGCTTTGGACAATAAGTCTTACTAGTTTCTGCTAAATTCCAAATCATTCATGTGTTTACTGCATATTCTAAAGGAATAAAGTAGAGACATTTTCATGAATTCAAACATTTGAAAATAAGATCTGGAGTTAAAGTATGCACTGGGAAGCGCATGGCTTGCCTCTTTAACTAATCTGTTTATACACACTGGATGGCCACCATTAGGATGTACAGAGATTCTCAGCTAGCTAGAACTGTAGAAACCTAAAAATGTATTTCTAGGCTTCCACCAGGAACTTTCAGGGACTCAAGAAAAAGCTCATGTTTTGGCCAAACCACAACCATTCTTTCAGATCCATGTTGCCTGCACTGGAAGATGTTTAGGTTCTGTGCATGAGCTCAACAGGAAGAACTATTCTGTTTTGAGTTTTGAAATTTAACCTTGCTCTATTTCCATTTTCTATGTAAGACACACTTGGGCATTGCTGGCCATCAGCCAAGCATGGGCTTCCGAGCAGGGTCTGACATAAGTCTTGCCTTCTCTATAGTCATGTCTTGCTTCTGGAGTTTTCCTACCAGAAAAGGCTCACCTATTATCACTATGTTTTGGAAGCCCAAACTTACTGGAGATCATATTAATTTTCAGGTCTTTCATCACTCAATAACCTGCCTTAACAAGCTGTAATTTTGGTGATTTTATTTCATTTATTTTTTAACACACACCCTGAAAAAGTATTTCCCACAGTGACACAAGTTTAGATATATGATTATTGGCTGCTTCATTCCATTTTCCTCGGGCCTTTGTCTCTATTGTTGCCATTCTCTCTTAATTAACCTCTGTGTCTCATTTTACCGATCTTTTCAAATCACTTTGCACCAAACTTCTTTCCCTTGCAAACTTTCTCCATTTAATGTGCAGATCAATGGCAAGTGTTTCTCCTGGCCTTCGACTTAGTCCACGAGAACGCTCAGCCACACTAACCTCGTACTTGAAATTTGTGGCTCAAATGTCAATCAAGTCTTTCTTAAAGGAGCTACCTGTGCCATGCTATCAATGAATTGTTCTGTGGCAATGACAAGGAGCTCTGGAAACCAATCTCTTCCCCACTGAAAACTGGGCCAGTGATAAACACATGACCATGGAGTCTGGTGTTGAGCTCAATGAGGCCAAAGCACCTCTGCTATGGTTGGGGTAGCCACACACTAGACTCTTCTGTCAAGACGTCAAGCAGATGTATGAGGAAGCTGAAAAGGAGGTAAGAAGAGCTGCTGAGTTCTCCAGAGACATAGGGGCCATCTGAGCTGAGACTCCCAGTTTCTGACTGCTCTTCTACGTAATGTTTTATTGAATTTCTTGCTAAAATCCTCTGTCTGCCACAATTACATCATCTAATCCCAGTTCATTATGGTCAGAAATAGGGCTACCATTTTGTTCCTTACAAGTAAATCTGATTAGATCTCATGTGAGCACCCTGGCTGTCTTCATCTCGATGGCTTACATAGACTCTTCCCCTCTCCAAATGCTGGCCCCTCTTCTCTCTTCATCTAAATCACATCTTTTTAGGAGTTGAACTCTGTTTTTACAAGAGGTGCTGTTTGCTACAGCTTTTCTAAGGTTGGAGACAGAGGTTACAGGAAGGTAGAGAGAAAGCTAGGAAGCTCTGTACATATTGCAAGTGCCTAAAAACAATGTAGCCCAAACTATAGTCTCAAGGGCAAATTCTTTTACTTAATGCCCCACCACCTATCACAGCTCTAACCAGACTGCGCAGCTTCCAGAGGAGAAATTTTGTGTAGTGTTCAAACCATTTCAATGCAAGTCTTCAAGAGAGCAAGTCAATCATTTAATCCCAAACTGTATTGCTTCGAAGTTTCATTTTATCTTTCATTTATCTTTCCTTAGGATATTAGACAATCCTTTCACAACACTTCAGGATTGATTTTTAAAATTATTTTGTTGTTTTTATAAATAATTATTTTTCAAAAGGTATGGTGGTTGAAACTGAGATCTCATTTACATAATTGGTTAGCTAATTAATGCCATGGTTGGTGTCTGATTATATTACAGATTCTATTTGTGTCTCCATCAGATTAAGGGCAGAACCTGATTATCTAATTTACCAGCAATAAAGAAGCCATTAAACAGAGATGCCTCCTTCAAACTCTGAGATAGCAAACAGTCCTGATCATCACATTTCTGTTCTTAGAGTAAGTACAAACTATGTCTCATGTAAAATAAAATGAAATATGACTTCATAATGATGTGATGAGTATTATATATTTTCATTCTAGGAAAATTGCAAATGTGAATGATTACAAATGAGTGAATTAAAATCGATCTTAATTTCCCACCCAGAGGAAGTCACTATCATTTGGATTCCTATTCATATAGTTTCTAGGAATCTCATCTTGTAACAAAAGTCTAGTTCATTTTTCTTTCTAGTCTGAATAGTTCCTTTAACAACAAAGGAGGGCGCACATTTTATGTATTATTTAATTAGGGAACATTTATTTAATGCCAGTAAAATATCATCATAATTTAGATGATTTTCTGTTTTTGAGACATTTATAGACATACTACTATTACTACTTAATATTCTATCACATTTTCTTTATTGCATGCACACACATGGAACACAGTCCATGTGTGAAAGTCAGAGAACATCTTGCAAGAGTCAGCTCTCTCCTTCCTTCATGTACATCCCAGGGATCCAACTTAGACTTGGTGGCAGAACCTTTTGATCTCTGAGCCGTCTCACTGGCTCCAATTTGTTATAGCACTGATCCGTGTTACAATGAATTTCATTGAAATATCCAATCAATTTCACCATCACTTCCTTAGAATAAAATGCTAATAGTAAAGTTGTTGATTTGAAGGGTTTGAAGGTTTTTATATTTGGAAAAAAATGTCAAAGACTATCAATAAAAAGCTGAACTGATCTAATCAACCTGCAAAATAGCAAACAGAGCATACTCACCAACCACCGCCCAGAGTGGACATCACCAAATAAAAGTTTATGTGTGGAGATTGTTTTTGTATATACTTTGTCTGGATAAGTATATTTTGGTTTATTTTGAAGCTAATAAGTTTACTTCTATTTCTTTTTATCTTTGTTAACTGCTCATTGTAACCCCTTTTCTATTTTCTTATTTTTCATATATATTTATCTTATTCAGAATTAGGATTTAAACCTTTTAAGTATCACCAAGTTTGGTTTGCCAAATAAATAGATAGATACATAAATAAATAAAATAATCAATCCTATTATGTTCTACTCTGCCTTTTAAATTATAAATTATTCTCCATAGAAGCATTTTTAAGTAATCTACTAACTGTACCTGACTCTCCCTCTGAACATCTGCCTCTTACTAAATAACCACTCAAGTGATTTAGCAGAATTTCGATCACCTCAAAAATATTTCAGAACTTTGTACATATTTGGAGCGTATATATTTGGTTTTATTTTAATGTGTATTTTCATATTAGGAGTTGAGTTTGGAATGTTTTCTAACTTTTCTCTGCAGATTTGCACTAACTATTGGTGTTGCTTTCGTTATACACGTTTAGGATTTACAGTGTAAAAACTGAGTCGGGAGGGCAATGCAATCAAACCATAGGAACCATCCAATAAATTTAGTTTTGTCATAATCTCCATGTATTTACTGAAGTCCTTACGGAATTTTTTAATTATTTGTTTTCCCAGGATAGATAATTCTACCTCTGGCAAATGTCAACACCGTCTTCCTTTTCCTCGTATTTATGGTGTTTACCACAGTCCCCTGACACAGACTGGTCAGCTGTGGCACACATAAACTTTTTCTTTGCTTCCATCTCCATTTATCAGAATGTCCTGAGAGCAACTCACTGAGGACCCTCACTGTTGCTTCGAGACAGTCTGTAATATTTCCAATTCTATGAGATCTTTTAGAAATCATTAATACAACATTATCATTCTGGTGACTTTATGAGAATGATCATGTGATTTGCCTCTTTTTACCTGCTGAGATAATAGCCATAAAGATATGTTTTCTAATATTAAAATACACTTAAGGATTGCCTCTGTTATGTTAGGGTTTTTAATATACTAGATTTTATCTGTTGTCGACTTCAATCTTAACAACCTGGCAGAAAAATACTGAAGCACAGTTTAGAAAGCAACCACATAAGGAAAAGTAGCTGTAGCAGCATGTCCTGTAATGTTGCTATTGACACATTTATTCCTGTATGGTTGGCACCAAGTCGCATGCTTTCAAGACGTGGTCTCTCTAACAAACCACACAGAGAGCGCACTAAAGAATTGAAATAAGCCAGGCAGCAGGGCACACGCCTTTAACCCCAGCACAGGTGAGGCAGAGGCAGACATACCTCTTACTTCCAGACAAACCTGGTCTACAGATGGAGTTCTAGGACAGACAGGGATACACAGAAAAAAAAAATCCTCTCTTGAAAAATCAAAACCAAACAAATGGAAAAAAATTAAAAACAACAGCATAACCCAAAGAAGACTATGCAAATTAGTCTGAACAAAACATTGTTTCTTTTTTTACCTTTTAGGGGAAATGGCATTTTTAAAGAATTACATCACTATACACAGGACACATTACTTTATTATGAATACACACACACACACACACACACACACACACACACACACACACACACA
>NW_026585504.1:1955810-2006957 GCF_907164565.1 Psammomys obesus
ACACACACACACACACACACACACACACACACACACACACACACACATACCAAGCTTCTCCCATAGGAAAAACAAAGCCTCAGTATAAAAGCATGAACAATAAAGGGTGCAGTCAGCCTGCTGTGTTCTGTGTGGTGCTTAACATCATGGCTAAAAAAACTAAGCAACAGCGGTGCAACCCTGAGGTCTATTTTTAGTGAAATGTTGTTTTTAATCTAGAAAGCTTCTACTCCACAACAATTTATCAGCCGCTGCCAGATCTACAAAGTCAAGACAATGGAGCGCATACGTCTGGATTCCAACAAAGAAGTCCATGCACACACAATCCTTCTGCAACAACTTTTAGGCCCATAATCACATCTGTAAGAATTCCACACAAAGTGAATAAACTGTAATTAATATAAAAATAAAAAATTAATTAAAAAAATAACGAATTCCATTCAGTGTTAGGAATGGTATTTACCAGAACATGGAATTTTACAGCCAACCTTTAATATGGTACTGTGTTGAGAACGAAAGAGTTCAAAAAGGGTAGACTGTTACATTCCATGAGCAGCTGGAAAATTCAGAGAGGAACAAGCAGAACGGGTACCCGACAGGCTTTCAAATCCATGCTCACGAGAAGCCGTCACAACCAATTCTGATCATCACAGAGCGTCTATTTGGGGAACCGCTCTGCATTTTCTCATCATCATCATCATTGTTGTTATTATTAGTAATATCGTTATTATTATTTCCACCAGCTAGGTACATCTTGCATATTTCACAAAACTCAGGCCTGGATAAAATCACTTTGGAAAACTGCTTCATCGTTAAAAGCTGAACACACACACTCTTTTACCAGAAGTGTGCTGAATCAGCTCTCCTTGGACTGTAAGCTAACTATGCATAACAACCCCCTCCAACTTTACATTCAAGGGCACAGGGCCTGCCTCTCAGCCTTTCCACTCCACGGCAGATGTGTATCCAAGAAGAGTGTTTGTGGGAAATGTATGGCAATGGTGTTTACCATCATCTCAATTGAGAAGCTGCCCAAGCGCCTATTGTAAGACACAGAAAAATACATGTGAGACGCATGATGGAGAATATTATACAGTAACAAGAACTAAAAAAAAATGGGGCATTGTGAATAGATCTTTAGAACAGTGCAGTGAGTGACAGAAAATCAAAAGATACACCTAAACCGAGTAAACTGTGAGTTTCCGTGAAATAGACTGCCCAGTTGTCAGTTAACTGGCGTAGGTAGAATTCGAGGGTTACCCTGGAGAGGAGCAGCAACATCTGAGAAGGAAGAGGAGGGTGTGGTTGGAGAGCCATGATGTGCTCTATTTCTCATTCTCTGTGTGCTGGTTACATGGCTGTACTTCCCTTTAAAAAAGTCCAGATGCAATATTATTTGTAACTGCCTATAAAAAGTTTTTTAAAGGAAAAAGCAATCAGCTCAGCTAAGTGCTGATAGTAAAAGGTCATATAATAGTATCTTGGTTATCTGTTCCCCTCACCTAGCTGTGGCAAGACAAAATGGTTAACCTTAAAGAATGATCAGTATTTTACTTGGCATGATGACTCAATAATTTTGAAATCACCACTGTCCTAACTATTCAGACACCATGTCTTCTCTGTACGTGTCACCCTGTCACTCCGCGCACCCTCCTGCAATGCACTAGGGTGATGGTTCTCCATCATTCCTCCTGTTAACGTGGTCCAAGACCATGGGATGTGTCTGTATCCACAGAGCTATCTCTAAGGTGGCCTTTGGTAAATATTTGGTAATGGTGAACAAACGCACATAACAAAGCTACACGAGCCTATAATCACTCACATACTAACCGATTTGGTGATCCCTCTCCCATCCAGGTAATGGGACTATGGTTGACTGAATTATAAAGGAACCTAAAGGCAGAACCCACTGCTACAAGGCTGACATGTCCTTGGCAAGTACTTTGTCAAGTGGGATAGAAAGCTAAGCCTGTGACAATGAGTCATGCAGCTGTGTCATTTATCCATGGTTTTCCTCTCAGGGTCTCACTTATTATAGCCAACGGCCTTTAAAAAATATTAAGTGAAAAATTTCAGAAATAAGCAATTCATAAGCTGGATATAGTCATATACATCCATAATTCTAGCAGAGGCTGATAGCTCAGAAGATCAAGGCCATGGTCAGCTACATATCAATGTGAAGCCAATATGTGTTACATGAGGCCCTGTCTCAAAGACTGAAAAACCAGAAAATCAATAAATTATTTAAATTTTAAATTTCTAGTTATGTGATGAAATGTTGAACCCTCATACCATGTATTGTCAAAGATGATAACTGCCCTTTTGCTCATCACTCATCAAATCTTACAACATGTGTTACCCACATCATTAGGGAGTATCGGGTCAACTGTTCCAGTAGAGCTGTGTCTGTGCTCAAGTGACCCTAATTTTAATAAGTATTGGCTTCAAAGTATTAGCATACGTAAACTGTTAGTACAAATATTAAATTAAAATCCCTACAATGTTTCTTTTTCACGTGCAAAAAGTTTATATTCTACTGCTGCTGAATTTGTAAGAATAAAACTTATCAAAAACAGGCTTTGGTTTATTCATTATTTGAGTTTGGGAATATACTGCTAAAGGAGAAGCAAGACTAGCATCCACACAGTCCATACAGAGCCCAGACTGAAACACAGCGTCTGCATTACTTGTAGATGTCCATATCAGTTATCTAAATGGTATCAGATCATGCCTGTGGGATTAACAGTGCCCCAGACCCTAGCAGGGCTTAAAACAACAACAATAACAAAAAACTAAAGAAAGCAGGATTGAGGACTTCACCATTTTGCATCAAAACAAAGAATATGGATGTCCTGGTGATAAGAAAAGGCCTGTGAAAACATTTTAGGAACTCCTGGGCAGAAATGATGGCACACATAAAGGACAAATATCGTACAGTCCTAGTTTTCAGATTGAGAACTATGAGGCATTCATTTTCTAACAGAATCCTAAAAAGAGGAATGTGTCAACTTGATGTAAGCTAGAACAATTTACGAAGACAGAATCTCAACTGAGAAAATATCCCCACCAGACTGGCCTGCGGGCAGACAAGCCTCTGAGACATTTTCTTGGTTGATGAGAGATGTGGGACAACCTAAGTCACTGTGTGGCATGCCCCTCTTGGGTGCTTTAAGAAAGCAGGTTGAGCAAGCCATGGAAACCAAAACAATAATCCACACTCCTTCACGGTCTTTGCTTTACTCCCTGCTTCCATGTTCCCGCTCCAACTTCCCTTAATGATGCACTGCGATGTGGAAGAAAGAGGAGATGAAATACTCCCTTTTCTCCCTAAGCTGTTATGGCCATAATGCCAATCATCAAAAACACATGTATCAGCAAATGTTGGTGAGGTTCTGGATGAAAGGGAGGATTTTATATACTACTAGTTTGGCTATAGACTAATTCGGGCCCCATAGAAATCAGTGAGGAGATTCCTAAAACAACAAAACCCATAAAATGTGTACCCCAGCACTTCTCTAGTCAACATTGTTAAAAAGATCTTGCATATGAACAGTTAGTACAGCATCATTTATAATAACAGCCATGTTATGGAACTAATGCAGGGGCACTATGCCAGCAAAAGTCAACTTGATATCCATCCGATATATCCAACAACAAAAGAAAGGGGAAAGAAACTAAGATCTACATAGACCATGAAAACTTTAGCCATAAAACAGTAATGTCGCCTGCCCGCTGCCACAGGCACAGGGCTGGCAGAATTCACTCAGAAACCCACCCACTGTGTGGAAGCCCTTAGCTGGAGCCACTACAACATTTGAGGATGTGGCTGAGCAATGGGTGAGGAGAAGCAGACCACTTGCGCAGTATCAGGAGAGGCAGAACTGGAAACACAAGGGTAGATGGAAATAGCCTGATCAAGTAGCCTGTTCTGCCAGCTGAGGCCTGTGAAGTCCTGTGCAGCTACCAAGGACTATTGTGGGTCTGTGGCCATTTAGCAGCAGGGGTCTGTGTCAATGTCCATGGCCCATGTTACCATGAAAGTCCATGCAGACATCTCTGTTCTGGGCTGCTGACTGGGACCAGGTGAATACCAAGGGCTGTGCAGAGCTGGCCCTGACCCTCACTGGCTGCAGGATTCCAGGGAGCAGTCCTTGCACCTCCCCTGGGCAGCACAGTAGAGCTGGCCCTGGTTTCAAAGGCACTGATGAGCTTGCCCCAAGGGCATGACAGTGAGAGGACGGCCATGCGCTTTCCAGCTGCAGCTTGAGTAGACCAGCTGGCCTGGCTGAGGCGCTCACCCTGGTGGTGTGCGCACCTGAGAGCTGGCAGGGTGACCAACCCGGATACCACCCAGGCCCAGATCCTGGGATTTGAATTGGTCCACCCTAACTTTTACCCCATCAATGAGCTTCTGGAGCTCCAAAGCTGCATGATCTCCATGACACATAGCAACAACAGGATATCCTAGAGGAGTCCTGGTGAGGATCTAGTATTGAGAGGTTAGCAGAATCCAGAGGTTTTGGACCAGACCAATGATTCACTGTAATGAACATATGCAGCTAAAGATATTTGGACAAAATGTTATACTATGGGACACAGAGTGACACACCACAGCTTCCAGGACAAGATTTTTTGTTTTGCTTTTGTTTGTTTGTTTGTTTGTTTGTTTGTTTGTTTTGGGAGGGTTGTTGTGGTTTTGTTTTGTGTTGGGATAGGGGAGGTTGCAAGAGCAAAGGGCAGATACAAAGAGATAGGGAGATGACTAGGATTTGGTTGTGTGATGTAATATAGAAAAAGAATCAATAAAAAAATTAATGTCATTCAGGAGGTTAAGAATGAGAAGGATATTGGGTTTTGGGTAGGGTATGCTCAAACACATTATACACATGCATGAAAATGACCATGTGCAACGTTCCATAAAAATGGGAATAATAAAGTGGACACTTTTTACCAGAAATAACAATATATTAAAAAGTTTTTTTTTCAAGTTATTGGTCAATGACAGAACACTTCCCTGGTATGATGGTTTGAATAAAAAAGATTTCCGTGATATCATACATTGAAATGCATACATTGATATCATACATTGAAATACATACATTGAGGAGTGGTGCTACTTTACAGGCATTAGGAGGTGTGGCTTTCTTGAGGTAGGTGTGGCCTTGCTGGAGGAAGTGTGTCACTGGTAGGCTTTAGGGTTTCAAATGCTCAAGCTGGGTCCAGTGTATCTCTCTTCCAACTGTGATCCAAATGTAGACCTCCTTCTCCAGTACAATGTTTCCCACTATTGATAATAGAGTAAACTTCTGAAATTTTAAGTGAGCCTCAATTAAATGTTTTCCTTTATAAAAGTTGTTGTGGCTATGGTGCCTCTTCATATTAATAGAACACTTACTGAGACATCTGGTATACCTGAACTCAGTGGGTTCATGGTTTCAATCTCCAGCATAAGTGTAGGGAGGCACCATTTCAATGAAAGTCAATCCATCTTAATAAACTTGAACATGAAAAATCTGAAATGAATAAAATGCTAAGACAGGAGCAATTCAATATTCCTTTATAGAAGATTCTCTGTTTAGCTCTGTACCCCATTTTTAAATTGGGTTACTTGATTTGTTGCTGTTTAACTTCTTTAGTTCTTTTTATATTCTGTATACCAGCCCTCTGTCAGATATAGGCCTGGTGAAGATCCTGTCCCACTCTGTAGGCTGTCGTTTTGTTCTGATGACGGTGTCCTTTGCTTTACAGAAGCTTTTCAGTTTCATGAGGTCCCAATTATTGATTGTTTATCTTAGAGCCTGTGCTGTTGGTGTTTTGTTCAGGAAGAGGTCTCCTGTGCCAATGAGGTCAAAGCTCTTCCCCACATTATCTTCTAACCGATTTAATGTGTCAGGTTTTATGTTGAGGTCTTTGATCCACTTGGAATTTACTTTTGTGCAGAGTGATAAATATGGGTTGTTTTTTTTTTTGCATTTTTCTACATGAATAAATCCAGTTAGACCAGCACCATTTGCTGAAGATGCTGTCTTTTTTTCCATTGTATGGTTTTGGCTTCTTTATAAAAAATCAAGTATCTATAGGTGTATGGGTTTATTTCTGGGCCTTCTATTCGATTCCACTGATCCACCATTCTGTTTCTATGCCAGTACCATGCAGTTTTTATTACTATTGCTTTGTAGTACAGCTTGAGATCAGGGATGGTGATACCTCCAGACAATCTGTTGTTGTACAGGATCATTTTGGCAGCTCTGGGTTTTTTGTTTTTCCATATGAAGTTGATAATTTTTCTTTCAAGGTCTGTAAAGAATTGTGTTGGTATCTTGAATCTGTAGATTGCTTTTGGCAGGATGGCCATTTTCACTAAGTTAATCATACCGATCCATGAGCACAGGAGATCAATGGAAAATCTTCTGATATCTTCTTCAATTTCTTTCTTCAGAAACTTAAAGGTTTTTTTTGTTGTTGTTGTTTCTTTTTTTTTTTTTCAAACAGGTCTTTCCCTTGCTTGGTTAGAGTCATACAAAGGTACTTTATGTTATTAATAGCTATTGTGAAGTGTGTTGTTTCCCTGATTTCTTTCTTAGCCCTTTAGTCTTTGGTATACAGGGGGGCTTCTAATTTTTTTTTAGTTAATTTTGTATCCAGCCACTTTGCTGAAGGTGTTTATCAGCTGGAGGAGTTCTCTGGTTGAAATATTGGGGTTGCTCATGTATACTATCACATCATCTACAAATAGTGACGCTTTGACCTCTTCCTTTCTGATTTGTATCCCCTTGATCTCCGTTAGTTGTCTTATTACTCTAGCTAGGACTTCAAGTACTATGTTGAAGAATTACGGAGAGAGTGGGCAGCCTTGCCTTGTCCCTGAGTTCAGTGGGATTCATTTAAGTTTCTCTCCTTTTAGCTTGATGTTGGCTATAGTCTTGCTGTAGATTGTCTTTACTGTGTTTAGGCATGTGACTTGTATCCCTGATCTCTCAAAGATTTCAAACACCAATGGGTGTTGGATTTTGTCAAATGCTTTTTTGCCATCTAAGGAGATGATCATGAGTTTTTTTTTTTCTTTCAGTTTGTTTATATGGTGGATTGCTTTGATGAATTTCCATATTTTGAACCACCCCTGCATGCCTGGGATGAAGCCTACTTGGTCATGATGGATGATATCTTTTATATGTTCTTGGATTCAGATTGCAAGTATTTTATTGAGTATTTTTGTATCAGTGCTCATAAGACAGATAGGTCTGAAGTTCACTTTTTAGTTGGGTCATTGTATGGTTTAGGTATCAAGGGGACTGTGGCTTCATAGAATGAGTTTGGTAATGTTCCTTCTATTTCTATTTTGTGGAATAATTTGAAGAGAATTGGGAGTTAGCTCTTCTTTGAAGGTCTGGTAGATTTCTGCACTGAAACCATCTGGCCCTGGGCTTTTTTATTTTTGAGGGGAGACTTTTGATGAATGTTTCTATTTCCTTGGGGGATATAGGACTATTCAATCAATTTACCTAATCTTGGTTTAATTTTAGAAAATGGAATCTACCCCCAAAACTAAATGTAACACTTGTTTGAAGTTTGGTTTTCTTTTTATAAGCACCAGCTCTGGCCAGGATTATAGCTACCAAGGTTAAATGCAGCTGCTCAAAGAAAAAGTGGGACCTAGAAATGATCATCCTGAGCGAGGTATCACAAAAGCAGAAAGACACACATGGTATATACTCACTTATATAGATCTATAAGATAAGATAAACATAATGAAATCTATACACCTAAAGAGATAAACAAGAAAGAGGACCCGGGGTAAGATGACCAATCCTCACTTAGAAAAAAAAATGGGATGGACATTGGATGTAGGAGAAAATAAGTAACAGGACAGGAGCCTACCACTGAGGGCCTCTGAAAGACTCTACCTAGCAGTGTATCAAAGCTGATACTATGACTCATAACCAAACCTTCTACAGAGTGCAGGGAATCATAAGAAAGAAGGGGGAGTTAATGTGACCTGGAGAGGACAGGAGCTCCACAAGGACCAAATATATCGGAGCCCAGGGGTCTTTTATGAGACTGTTTCTCCAACCAATGACCATGTATGGATATAACCTAGAACCTCTGCTCAGATGTAGCCCATGGTAGCTCAATATCCAAGTGGGTACCTTAGTAAGGGGAACAGGGACTACTTCTGACATGAACTCAATGGTGGGTTCTTTGACATCCCCCTCCCCCGTGAGGGAGGAGCAGCCCTGCTAGGCCACAGAGGAGGACATTGCAGCCAGTCCTGAAGATACCTAATAAACCAGGGTCAGATGAAAGGGAAGGAGGTCTTCCCCTATCAGTGGTCTTGGAAAGGGGCAGGGAGGAGATGAGGGAGGGAGGGTGGGATTGGGATGGAATGAGGAAGGGGGATACAGCTGGGATACAAAGTTAATGAACTGTAACTAATATTAAATAAAAAAGAAAAAGTCATATCAGCATAAACACAATACTTGTGATGGAATTTAAAAGTCTGAAACCATTTACAAGAGAGAGAGAAAGAGAGAGAAAGAAAATGAGTGAGTGAGTCAGTCCTAGTTAGTTTTTATTGTTACCTTGGCACAAACCAGAATAACCTGGGAAGGATGAATCTCAGTGGAAGAATTTCCTGGATCCGGATTGACCTGTATCTGTCTGTGAGGAATTGTTTGGCGGAAGATTAACATGGGAGGGCCAAGCCAGCTGTGAGCAGTACAATCCTTAGGCAGGTGGGCTTGTGTGGATTGTATAGGAAAGCTGGCTGAGAATGAACCAGTGAGCAAGACAGTAAGCTCCATGGTTTCTGCTTTAGCCTGAGTTCTTGCTTGACCTCTTGCTCTGGATTCCTCAACAGTGGACTGTGATTTGAAATGTAAGGCAAATTAACTCTTTCTTCTCCTACACTGCTTTTAGTCAAAGTGCTCTATCACAGGCACAGAAAACCAAACTAAACAGAGAATATAAAAGATTTATTAATTTTTTCTATCATGTACATGTTGACATAATATATTTGAAATGTTGGGTTACATAAAAATATTTTAATTAATATTCAATTGCTCTTGCATTTCCTTAATTTAATTGGTAAAAAATTTAATATTATCTAAATAAATGAAAAAAAAATTCCAGAATCTATCCTGGAAGGCTAAAACAATCCACAGAGAAAGAAGCCGGTTATGACACAAAGGAGACAAAGGGATTGAGCTCAAAGGGTCCTGGTACCCTCAAATAGAAAAACCCAGAATATAAGGGAAAAGCACCTTTATGGTTGAAAGATTTTGCTTTCTTTTCTACTGGTGACTGTGTACTGTCAGTTCACTACCTTGTAATCAGCACACTCAGACACAACAGAATGGCCAAGGTAAGAAAGGACCAGGCTGAGGCCAAACTGTCCAACACACTATAGGGAGTATAGCACAAGGCGCCGGGGAAGCATGCAATCCAAGGGAATCTATGGCAGTAGTAGTCCAAAGTTCTGGGTCACAGGCGTCACTCTACAGTAAAAAGAGAGCTCATGATAAGAGACTCCAGTGATGTCATCCATAAGGCGCCACAACGACCTCCAAACTACATACCTCAATGACCTCAGAGATGTGGCTTTAGTACCAATTAGCCAGTGACCAGTACAAGAACAATGGCAACCATTATGCACCAGGCATCACTTTGTAATGAGAGGGATGGACAGGAAAACTCTAGGACAGACGGCAGGTAAAGAAACAGAAAGCATTAAGCTTGAAAAGGCTAAGAGATAAATTTTATTGGAAACCTCAAATACTCTGTGTCATCAGCAATGAACCTGCTTGAAAGTAAGAAAAAAGAATGTAAGAGAAGATCATTTAAGCAAGCACTCACTGTGTAAGTAGACTGCCATTCCCTTCGGAATGCTCTCTCAAAGTCCCACAAGCAGAAGTGAGACCCAAGGATGAGAACACTGGGTTTCTCAATATCGTTTCCTTTAAGGAATTTCTCAGTCTGTCTCAGTGGTGACTGTGTTCAGTGAAGCTGAGCTAAGATAGCCCACTGTGCTTGTCACTTTTCACGGAAATCAAAGGAGCCAAGTAGCAAAATGTGGGCTTTGTAATACAAACAGCAGAAAAATAAAATGAAATAAAATTGAGCAAGCTAGAAGCTCATCCCTGAAGCACAGGAAAGATTTGAAATAGGTAAGATACAAGATATGAAGTAATTAAAAGCTATCAACTTTTTAAAATATCAGAAGATATTATGAACCGCAATAGCATCTGTAATTTGAAAAAGTGCAAATGTACTCTCTTTATAAGAGTCATAAGGTACATGTAAATTTATCCAATATTCAGTTCATGCAAGTAGAGCACGATACCTAACCTTACAAAGGAGAGTTTAAAAGACAGCATCCAAGCCAGACATGGTACTGTGTGCCTCTGATCCACCCCAGATCTCATGAGGTTGAAGCAGGAGGATCATGAGTTTAAGGCCATTCTGGGAGACATAAAAATTCTAAGCAAGCTGGGCCACACAACAAGGCCTTCCCTCAAACAGCATCCCTAACCATAGTATATGAACATTCTTTTTAAATCCTGTTGTGAAAAACAGTTAAAATCCAAATGAGAAAATTAAGCATGTCCATTCCCAGTACAGTGTTGATAGCCAGCATTTATCATTAAGCTTCTAAGTGCGACAGAGGGACCCTGTTCATACGGAGACACATACTGACATTTCTGTGGGGGTAATTACCAGTATGCTCAGAGGCAATCACCCAGAGATTTGAGATTAGGAACTAGGGAAGCTATTAAAGCAAAGTACTGGTACTGAGTTAAAGACGGTTTTTCAGGGTGATAGAAGGAACCATTCATGTTTGTTCTTTGTGTTCTATTGATGTTTCTATAATAAATTAGGTTTTAAAATGCTATCACAAAGAGAATATAAAGCAGAAGCCAGACACTACCTCCCATCCCAAAGAGTATACCCCTTATGCTTCAAGCATGTAAAGTTCAAACCCATGCAGAATAAATTCAATGTATGAGTATCAGAAGAGTGGTCTATTTTGGTAAGGCTGGACAGTGATTAGAGTTGGTTTATTTCTTAATCTGAAAACTCTGTACAGCTTGCTTAGAATTTGAAAATATTTTGAATTGTACAGTAGCGAATCTTTTACTTTTAAATGTATATGTTAAAAACAATAACTAGATCGTGTCACAGGTATCACAGTGTTAGTCACTATTGAATTCATTAAATAACATTCTTATGGTGCCAGCACTAAGGACGTAAGGTATGTTTCAAAATACAAGCAGTTTAAAATAGAGTCTTAATCTTAACAACATGAAATGCTTCCTTTTCTTGGTCATATCTAGTCTCAAGATCAAAGTATTTACCAAAGAAACAAAGAGAAGGCTGCATTTGCTAACCCTATAACTCACCCTTACAGATAGCTCCTAGAAAATGACTTCACAGAAAATGAGTTTGTGGCTCAGGAGTTATGCCACTTACAAAATGCCACCATGATTATGAGAAAGGACTGGTCCACACCCACCTTACTCAATAGCTATTCCCATTCCACCACAATGATTCCCAAAGCAAGTATCCAACAAATGTGCAAATTCAGTCACATGTTTACTGTACATTAAGCAGACTGTTTTGTTTAAATTTTGGTGTTTGTTTCTAACCAAAATAGCTCAAAATGAAAACAATCTGAAATTGTAAGCAACAATCTACTTTGAATAAAACCCCATTAGTCTCTTATGTGCTAATTCTCACTATAATGAATCTACTGAATCTATCCATTTTCTAGAACACAACTACTTTCCCTAAAGCAGGGACTTCAAGGGTCATCCCGATTCCCCAGCTGAAAAGGAAAACATGTTGCATGATGGAAGGAGAGCTTACTGTAGCCAGTCAGGGATACTCAATCCATTTAAATATTATGTGTACAACACACCTTCCCAAAGAATAGGCTTACTCCAAAGGCACACATCTGAATTGAGTCACTCATAAGAATGCATGCACTTGTTGAATTGTACAAGTATTTGGCTAGATGTTTATATACTCAGAACACAAGCCTTTCCCATGGAATTTAACCAAGATTTTGTGCCCTGGGAAATGAAGAGGTCTGGACTTCATTCAACAAAAGCAAATGTGCACATTAAAACAAGTTTAATGCTCAATTGCCAAATTTCAAAAGTTTATAGACATTTCAATCAATAAAAAAGAAATTCCTCTGTTTTCTGAAAGAAAAAAGGGGGGAAAGGGAAAAAAGAAAAGAAAGACCAAACGGTCAATGCTGGGATTCTACCAAGCCTTCAGACAGGACTGTTCATGGTACTTCTCCTGATGGCAGACTTCCGGGGAGCTTGCCAACTTTCTGGCCTTATGTGGGACACAGAGGTCTTACAGCTTGTCTAATGGAGCTGTGAGACAACATAAATGTTTGAAGAAAGCCTAGTGTTTGAGAACGTAGTGGGTGAAACACCTTAGAAGCACCAAATTACAATCTCTGTCATAGAAATGCTACCAAGTCCTTATGTAGAGCACAGGCAGGAAAACAGCATGATGCCAGGGCAGAGCTGGAATTCCATTTAAAAGAGTCACTGCCAGGTTCTCCAGGATGGGTGCCCTGTTTAGCAGTCATGGGAACTGGACCAAGCTCTTTGATTTAGAATAGGCAACATACTCATGGTGGCATGTATGTCACTCATGAGTACAGTGGTAGGTTAGCTAATGAAATGCTGCAGCCACAGCACGTTCCCATAAAGACTGCATGCTTACGCTTGTTGTCTAGTTGACCAGCATTCTTTACCAAGAAGAGGAGAAGGAATATGGATATCAGGTTGGAATGATCTCAGAGACTGCTAAAACGGAGCATGCCAATCCACTTGCAACAGACTGCAGCATTTCAGATATGTAATGAATGAAAATTGTTTTTTAGAAACTTAAATTAAGAATACAAAACCTTACATATGCATATGAATGTATATAGCAGACGGGAGACAGAGTGACAGAAGATGTCTGAAGAAATAGCCACAATTTTGTCACATCATTAAAAGATATCAGTTTCACATAGAAACTTAGCAATCTCGAGTAGAATAAACTCTTTATAATCAGGTCTAGACCTTTCACAGGGTATATGCAGAAAAGCAAAGGCCAAGAGAAAATCTTTAAAGTCAGTTGAAAGAAATAAGTTATGTCCACTAAAAATGAGGGCATAGATTTCCTTAGAGTTGAAAGAAATGAAATATGTCACCCAAGATTCTAAATCCAGAAACACAGAAAATTGAGGAATGAAAGTAAAATCCCTTAATGGACCTGGGCAAGAGCAGAAGCTTCAGGAAACTGTACACCTGAAGAAAAATGAAATGAATATTCAGGATGAGTAGCCAATGCATAGGATAGTATGTTCTGAAAACATGATTTTCTTTCAGGGTTTCTCTGTGTAGCCCTGGCTGTCCTGGACTTGCTTTGTAGACCAGGCTGGCCTCAGACTCATAGCAGTCCACCTGCCTCTGCCTCCCTGAGTGCTGGGATCAAAGGAGTGCGCCACTATGCCAGGCGGCTGCTGCCGCCGCTTCCTCCTCCTCCTCCTTTTTATAATACACAGTACTATTTGAAGAGAAGTTACAATAAATATCTTATTGGCCTGTGATGTAATTAGAAAGAACCAGGCCAATGATTTTGATATGACTTGGTTCAGTATTATGCTGATTTTGAAATCCTTAATAAACTAGGGGAAGATTATGAAAAACTGAACCTAAATTTTCACAATTTAAATTTTTTAATTCAGCCTTAAAAAAACTATGCAAAAGGACACTTGAGCTATCTCAATGTAGATGTCTATAGAATGTGACATTTTCAGAATTTTTTAAGTACTGACACTCCTGGATTTCACCTCTGACCCAGAACTTCTCTTGTAATACCATCTTCATGGGTGCATTTAGGCTGCTGCTTGCTCTTTTAATCCAAAGGGAGAACCAGTGACTCACAGCAGGAGGGCCCAGCCCAGGGTCACAAGGCCAGTGACAGACTAGCAAGAGAGTGACTGACTAGCTTTTGTATTCTTACTAAGAACTAGCAAGTGACAGTTAAGTGGAAGAGGAGGAAGAAGAGGTGACGGGGTGTGAAGAGGAGGAAGGGGAGAAGCAGCAGGAGGAGGAAGCAGCAATGATGATCTCCTATGAGAATACAGAGAGGGAAGAAAGCGTCACTAGATAGCTCTGCCTACCATCAGCCTGACAGGTGCAAATTCCTATACTCTGACGGAGCTGCCCAAGAATCCTGAATCAAAATGGACAACAGTACCGTTTTCATAGTCTTGCAAAGCTGGGCTGTCTCAAATCAGACTGTGGTCCAAAGTGACTCAGTTTATAGCAATCATCACAGACTTCTGGAACGTATCACCAAGCTGTTTGTGCAAACATACTCAAGCTACACATATTAACTCATTTAATTTTCATGGCATTGGCTACAAACAGCTTTTATCACCTTGAGTTTGCAGATGGGAAGTGGAGTGTGGTCAGTGGTGGAAACAGATCCAATTGCTGTCTGCCCTAAAGCTGCTGGTGGTGCCCTTAAATTTTAAGATGGTCATTTCACTGTGCAAAGAAATTTCAGCATGTGGTTGTGATGTCAGAACACCCGATATCATTTCACTTCAGCCTGCCTGCCTTCACAGGAGGCAAAAGAAGACTGTGTGAGACCTTCTGCACAAAGAACTGTAAAGCAGGGGATTCACGTTACAGTACTGCATTTATTCTGCTTTGTAGGATAGAAGTCTCAGCTGAAAGACAAACAGCCTCATTGCCCCTCCCAGGATCTAGGGGATCCTGTTTAGCCTCAGAGTTCTTCATGTTCCCTGGCAGGTATCCATGCCACACCAAGCTCCAAGACCATTCTCACATGCCTAGTCCGTGTCTCCATATATGTCCCCTTCTGTTCCTGCCATCACAATAGTCACGAGATTTAAAGCCCTATTAAATCCAGTAACGAAGTATCTCAGCAGCATCCACATAATCTGTACTTCTAAATACGGTTACATTCTAAGTTCTAGGGACATATGAATTCGGGTAAGGTGCTATTAAAACGATGATATCCTTAAAGGATGTCTCATTCTTACTTGCATATGCCCAGATCTGATTTTATAATTTTATAAAACTATTAATTTTGTATTTGAGTAGAACTTGTAGATTTCAAATCCAGGTTATTATACATAATTTAGGCATGAATTGGTAATCTCAGTTTTTGGTGATAAAGCCAAGTCTTTAAAAAAAAATCACTTTTCTAATATTAAATGTCAGTGCAATGGTGCACCTGAAATCAGAGGCCAGAATGGATGACTTTGTCTCAGTGTACCTACCCCATCCACCACCTTTGAACAGAAGGACTTACTGTATTACTCTGCATTGGGCACTATTGCAGATAGCAGAGGCATTAAAGATAGTAAAAACTGACTGCCTCTCTAAAAGTGACTCTGAACCTAGCAGAAAGTCACTTATGAATCCCTCATATTGTTTAAATAAATATGTGATGAAAACACTTTCAGACAAGGTCGAGTGTGTTCAGTATACTATGACCCACAGACAGCGTACAGTGCTTTCAAGTAACAGTGTACTATGTGCTCTATGTGTGTGACTCATAACATGTTATAGTTTTCACATGTATTGTGAGTGTTAAATGACAATTCAGATTCTCGTCCATCCCTCTAATAATGTCACTGTCATGTGAGAAGGAATCAATGAACTATCACCTCATAGCACAGCGCAGATTCATTCAAGAGATTTATGTAGCCCATAGGCAGCCCAGTCTCCAAGTGGGTTCCTCAGTAAGGGGAACAGGGCTGTCTCTGACATGAACTCAGTGGCTGGCTCATTGATCACCTCCCCCTGAGGGGGAAGCAGCCTTATGAGGCCACAGAGGAAGACAGTGCAGCCAGTCCTGATGAGACCTGATAGGCTAGGGTCAGATGGAAGGGGAGGAGGACCCCCCTATCGGTGGACTGGGAGAGGGGCACAGGGGAGAAGAGGGAGAGATTGCGGGACTGGGAGGAGACAAGCGAGGGGGCTACAACTGGGATACAAAGTGAATAAATTGTAATAAATGATAATTTTTTGAAAAAATGAAAGGTATGTGTAGCTTCATTCAAAAGCGATTGGGTAGAATGCAAATTTGAGGAGCTATTTAAAGTGTAGAGAATGTTGTCCATCAGATGTAACCTCTGTCTAGGTTATAATGATTTAAAGATATATGTCAGTATCATAACTCAATAACCCAGATTTTGGCAAGTTAACATATATCATTTAAGGACTACCTTCCTGGGAAGGACCACCTTCCTGCAGTCAGAGGACAACTCAAGACTCTCCAAGCTCCTCACCTATGACTGACACCTGCTCCAGGGTCTTTGCTTGTGCCAACCGCTCCCTTCTAAATGAGCCTAATAAAAACTCTAATAATTAACACTTACTATAAAATATCAATCATTGATACAGTAAGCTATCCAGATGCTCACATAATCTTACAACCCAACCCATCATTCTTGTAAGGAAACAAAAGGGAAACAAACTATTCCAACAACATATGGAACTCAATCTTTGGCCTTACATTTCTCTAGAAGAAATGAAGTCTTCAGGTGTTCACATCTAGAAAGAAAATCTCACTGACTTAACACCCATTGGTATTTACCTGGCATTCTGGCACAATAACTAGTTTTCAGTAACTTTCTGAGCTTCTGCCCTTCACAAACAAGGCAACTGTACTCTTAAAGTCCCGTGCATAATAAAACTCAGAGATACCTGATTAGACAGAAGGTAGACTGGAGTATATGAAACACAGGTCATTTTATATGGCTCTTTTTCTACGTGAATGCCTGTTGAGAAAGTGGAGACATGATGGGAATATGATTTCCTAACTAATGGAACAACTCCAAGCCTTTGAAACCTAGAAGGACCAAATATATCTAGGCACAGGGTCTTTTCTGAGACTGACACTCAACCAAGGACCATCTATGGATATAACCTAGAACTTCTGCTCGGATGTGGCCTGTGGTAGCTCAGTAACCAAGTAGTTTTCCAAAGTAAGGGGAACACGGACTATTTCTAATAGGATCTCAAGGGCAGGCTGTTTGACCCCCACCCCAGGGGAGGAGCAGTCTGTTAGGCCACAGAGGAGGACTTTGCAGCCAGCCCTGAAGATACCTGATAAAACAGGGTCAGATGAAAGGGGAGGAGGTCCTCCCCTATCAGGGGACTTGGAAAGGGGCAGGGAGGAGACCAGGGAGGGAGTGTGGGGTTGGGGAGGGAATGAGGGAGCGGGATACAGCTGGGACACAGAGTTAACAAAATGTAACTAAAAAGAAAAATAAAATTAAAAAAAAAAGAAACCTAGAATACTCAACAGCTTTGAACTGACCCTTCCTGGAAGTGGCTGTTCATCATCTCTGTTCCATGTGACAGTTTGGATTGGATCTTATTGACCGATTAGTGTTGTTATCAATACTTAGAGAATATTTTGCTGTGTGCCAAGACAGTCTATAAATATTGAACCTTAAAAATAACTCTGTGAAATAGGTATCATTATTCTTTTATTTTTTCTTTATTAATTACACTTTATTCACTTTGTATCCCCCTGTGGTTCTCTCCCTCCTCCTGTCCCAATCCCTCCCTTCCTCCACCCTCTGCATGTATGCCCCTCCCCAAGTACACTGATAGGGGAGGACTTTTTTCCTTCCTCTGATCCTAGTCAATTAGGTCTCATCAGGAGTGGCTGCGTTCTATTCTTCTGTGTCATTATTTTTAATCCCTGTCCACCTGGGAGAATACTGAGAGTGTCAAAAATTGTCCCCAAATTACAGGGCTTAATGGCAGAAATTGGAAAATGTAGCCTAGATGCAGAATCCACCCTCGACTACACATCCTTTAATGCACACCCATAACGTGATCCCACAGGACATGGATGGTATGCATTCGTGCTCCAGGCTGGGACTAGCAAGGACTTACGCTCTGCACCTTGCAAGTGAAACAGAGCTGTGAATCTGTCTGCATCTGCCACTAAAACACTCTGGGGAATTTAACAGATTAAAAATACACTTTGGTAGTGAGTGCATCCATTTCTCACTCTCCACAAGATCCTCGACCCTGACTTATGCTACTGACAGATCTCTTCATTTCTTTGGTAAGAAGTTTTAGGTCACAAGTACAAATCCTAGCAGTTTCTTCCCACTCTTCCTGCATGAAGCCTCGTTCTCTTCTTGTCTGTCATCTCACTGCATGAAGTACCTTTCTCTTCAGTGTCCTCAGTGGTGCTTTGCCTCAACCCACAGCAGAAGCAGGGTACTCATCTCAGCCCCATATCTCCCTCTTGGATCCATCCCCTCATTCTTCCTTGACTTTCCTTTCATGTCAAACAACCAGGTCATCTCTCCTTCAACTGCCATCTACTGTGCCTGTAACTAGACTTTGCATACACTTACTTAAAAACAAAACCCTGCCATAATTACAGACTAAACAGCATTATAATGACAGTATATATACTTCACCCAGAACTGTCACACACCATGGCTTACGTGGTGATATTCCAGCTGTTTTCAAAAGGAGATGTGAGCATTAACTTCTTGCTATGCAAGCATGATTACCTGAGTTGGGTTTCCAACACCCACATATAGTACACTAGGCATGTAGTACACCCTGCAGTTATAGCCCTTTAAGCAGAGAGGAGTGGATCCTTGGAGCTTACTGGCTAACTAGTCTCTGAATTGATGAGCTGCAACTTCAGTGGGAGACCCTGCGTAAAAAAATAAATAAATAAAAGGGGGACAGTAATAGAGGGAAGATACACGATGTCAGTGTTGGCCTCCATGGTCACAAACACGCACATTCACCCTCACTCGTGTGCACACTCATGGACACATGCAAACACAGATGTACATATGGGATGTGTTCTGTGAATGACTTGAAATAGTGTCGCTTTCAGCAAGAAGTGCACATAGCACTGAATGGTTCTTTGTTTTGTTCTTTATCAGTGCAAGGGATTAATCCCAGGACCTTTGCACATGCCAGGTGAGTGCTCTGACCCCATGCCCCACTCACAGTTTCAACACTGGGGATTCCACACAGTTGCAGAGGCAGCAAACTTTTTATTGTCGTGCACAGTGAGAGAAGCACTCTGCATCTTCAGTTATTACACCATGGTCTGTGCGGTTCCGTAATTCATCTTTAAACGGTCGCGAGGCCCTTTCTCTGACCTCCCAGAAAATGAGGATTTTTTACTTACCAAGAAATGACCTTTTCTGAGTGATGCTATGAATTATGATCAGCTTCCTGGAGCTACACAAATACCACCCACTTTCTAGCTTTACTTATGCTTGTATGTTTAAAGACAAACTTTACACTGAACTCTTGTCTGTCTTGGAAGAACCTCTCAGCAAGCACCAACACAGAACACGATAAACAAAGATCATTTTTGGAATCATAGGACATTCTTAGATTCTTTTGAGCTTCAGGACTGTACCCCAAAGCCTGAGCTTCAGTTTGAGACCCACAATGACCTTTGATCCAGTTTTAGCTCTATTTTTTTCTTCAACCTAAAAACTCCATATTGTCCAAAAGCTTGCTTAACTCCTCCTGTAAATACAAGTCCATGTGCAGAGTATGCTGGGTGTTCATAATTCTGCTTTAAAGATTTCCTAAGTACAAAACAGAGTTTACATCAGACTTTGCCAAGGACTCCCAAATATGGCATTTCTTCAACTGTGAGAGCCTTCCAGCTTTTATGAACTTATGTCCCCATGTCCTATAATGATGTAAAATGTCAAAAAGATCTTAAAATATCTAATTTTAACAAACTCCTCAGAAATCACATAAATAGCCCTTTTAAATGAAAGAAATAAAAGGAAGGAGGATATTTTCAAATATACTCTGTGTAAAGCTTGTCTTTTATTCATGGTGTATACCCTACTCCTTCCTGTAAATTTAAAAAGTTTGTAAACAGAGATACACACAAAGCATTCAAATATAGTGGATTATCTGATATCACTCATACTGAGCATTTTCCAAAGCTTTTCAGCCAATTTTCTGAGACTGTTCCATTCATGCAGGTTTTGGATAGAAGCTCAGCTCCTGCTCCATAAAACAAACAAACAAACAAAAAATAAATGCTGATAGTCATGAACCTCTGTTGAGTTCAAGGCTGTCAAGATCTACTCAAACTCTCAGTGGGCACAACTACCTTTTCCTATAACTAGGACTGTTGACGGAGAATTCCAAATGAATTGCATAAGACGTAGCTGTCATATTCAAGCAGGGCAGAGATAATGAACTCAAGCTTTTTCAAGGGAAAATCCCCGCCCCTCGCCGCCCTACCCAGGCTTGCCATGGCTCCCATTTAGCTATCAGTTGGCAGCTCAGTGCAATGGTAGACAAAGTTAGCTCTCAAGCATCTTCACCCACAAGTCGTTCTTTTCTTCCTGAGACTTTCAACATTCACAAACAGACTGACAAGAGAAAAGAAATTCTGGTGGGAGCCTGTGACTTGCCTCACAGTTACAATGTAGAAGAAGGGAGAGAAACAGAGAGGGGATCCTTCAGAAGGTTAAAAATTTAAAAAAACAAAAACAAAGTAATTTTCCAAGTGGCCTCCGATTTAGAGAGTAAACACACCGCTCAGGCACTGTCCGGCTATGAGAAACAGCCTTGAGAAGCGGCCATGGCGCTGAGAAGGCAAATTATTTTTAGGCGAGTAGCATACAAAGGAACACGATGGTAGGCAGAATATTTAGGCAGTATCTGCACCATATTCAGGGTAGCTTGGTCCTATTGGTAATCTTGGGCACCCTACAGACAGCCTTCCTTGAGAAGAAAAAGCTCCCATATAATGAGCCAGCAGGCCTGCACTATTTCTCTACCAGAAAGTGAAAAAAGTTAACTAGCACGCCATCACAAAACACCTTTTAAATCATATGCTTGTTTAAAGGGCAGCCCGAAGGCCACATTAGAAGGCATTATCACACAAAAAAGGAATGAGCTAACACGAGTTCCTGACATAAAAGACAGCAGTCCTACTTGGGAGCAAAGGAGGGGGGGAGCAGAATGAACACTGTAGCAGCCTCAGCATGCATCAGCCTCAGCCAGCATCATCAAATAACAAAGCCACTTCCAAACTGAAGCTGTTATTCATTATTCACAAGCACTAAAACTTCTCTTTGACATTTGGCTTTCCCCCACTTTGACATTTGGCTTTCTTAGCTTCCTTATCAGAGGATTTTAAAATACTTTTACTATTGTCCCTGCTTTGGTTGAGCAATTAAGAATACATTATATGGAAACTGTTAGGTGTGGATGCTAATTGTCTGGTGATTCTGCCCGATAGAAAAAAATGCCTTCATTAGTGTCTTCTAGGCCAGAGTTGAAGATGACTTCATTCTTAAAGAGAATTGCTGCCAAAAGAATTATAAACAATTATCTGTCTCCATACATAACAGGTGTTTAATAAGTGAGATCAGAACTTTCTAATGGTAACAGATTTTTATTTTTGATTTGTGTTAATGAAAATCCAGGCTTTTTGGTACACACACACACACACACACACACACACACACACACACACACCACTTTCCCTATTGCTATCTTTGCTTAAATTCTCCTTTGGCTTCTATCGATTCTCAGACATCATCAAATCTGTACAACAGGGAAAACTGGTGTTAGTTTTGTCCAACCTTAATTCTCTGCTACAGATGGCCTTCTGGCCTTTCCTTAGCAACTTGCTTTTCTGCCTTGGGGCCTCAGTGTCTTCAAATTCCTCTGATTACAAAGGTTGCTGTGCCACAGATGATCATGTGTTGGGTGAACTTTCAGAAAGCCCATCCCAGCACCCTCAGGGCACCTGGAATCCTTCTCTGTACACAGGCTGGAATCTCCTAGTCTCAGCTCAAGAACATCATGTTTTCCAGCCATTGTCTAATGAGCATTTTGAATCTGACCAACCAAATCTTAAGCTCCCTGAGATTTTACTTCTGTGCATCACTTTAGCCTAAGGCTCAGTATATCAGCCTGCAAACAACTCCTGCGTGAATTACTAATATATAAATGCGCTTCTGAGACATTGAATCCATGAATTCCAGAAGGAAACAGGATGTTCAGTCCCAAGGTATCTGGAGAGGCTTTAGTGAAATGGCAGTTCACAGTATGGGTAGAACAAGGCACTGGAGAATAACAAGATTTTGTTTCTCAACACTAACTGTACAAAGATAAAAGCACATACATTTTAATACAGCTTTTATTTTAACAAAGGCAAAATATACTAAGGCTTTGATACTCTGATGAAATGCTTTCAGCTCTGAATCCTAAAGTGTGTACACAGATGGTCTTTGACAGCCTCTTCATACAGGAGCAACCAAAACTTTAAAGCACACCAAATATCTTTCAAAGGACACACAGCAAAGGCTCACCACTGCACGGGTGGATCTTCTGGCCACTGGGCTTTCGGCCCAGGTTTGAAGTTGCAGGTTTGAGTTTCATTTACGAAAGAAAATATACAGAATCCTTACATGTTATTTGTTTATAAATTGTGAAGAAATTTATTTTAGTATGCACTTAATTGTATTGATTTAAAACAAGTATGTCTGCAGGCTAATAAAGTGAATATATTTACAGCTTATGTAAGCATTTATTATTATTAAATGTTTACTAGCTTACAAAGAATTGGATTTCATTATGGCATTTTTTTTTCAATCAAAATGTGTTCATGGTTTTTCTTTCTCCTTCCCTTCTTTCCCATCATCTTCCTCTTACCCCCGTAACATCCTTTCTACTTTTGGGTCATCTTTGACCATTAACACCCTCCTCACTTCCATTTGTTCTTCTCTCTTTGTCTCCCATCTCATTTCATAGTTGGACACTCTCTCACAACCCCATATTTACAAGTGTATAAACATGAAAAGTCAGGGTACCATATGAAAGAGAATATCTGATATTTGTCTGAGACTGGGTCACCTCACCCAATGTAACCCTTTCCATGCATTTTCCTGGAGTTTTCACAATTCATTTTTCTTGAATGCTGAGTAAAATCCCATTGCTTGACTGTTATTTAAAAAAAACTATATATTTTATCAATTAATACAAAGAATCAAAAGTTCAGGTGTTCCTTTGAGCTTCATAAATTACATGATGGGCTATCATTGCTAAAGAGGTTTCTGCTTTCTTAACTTAATAACAATGAAACTCAGGTTTTTCTAAGTCTTCTCACTGAATGTCACTGTGCGGGGTCTTCAATGTTACTGCAGTTGAAAACAATCATAGAAAAACAGGTAAGTTTATTACTGAACCCAAAGTAAAAATCTCAATGTGGTTCAGTAGCTGTTCCTAGAATGCCCTGTGTGGATGTCTACCTGGAAAACAGCCACTAACACCAGAATTTAAGCATTTATGTTTCAAATGAGGGAATTTCCAAACATCAGCAACTTGTCACTGCTGATAAAGCAAAGCGACAGTCCTACAGTGTGAACAGGCTATTAATAGCTTAATCAAGAGTGACCTGGACAATAGATTTTTCTTTTTACCACGGATGGCATGATAGATAATAAGCTGCTTTGGATGGTGTATTTTAGGAAAATTGATAACTCAAGAAGTTTGGGCATCTGTTCTAATCTTCTGTCACTAAAGACTCGGTTTAGATTTCCTTAGGAGACCAAATGAATACAACTTCTGTTCTGAAACACAAATCTAAGATTCAAAGCATCTTAGCAATTCCAAACAATATAATCTCTTCCTATGTTACCCCATGCCACACTTATCCATCTCACTCTTTTCTGAGGACGTTTAGCATCTGAGCCACAGTGCTGCAGCTTCTCTTGAACACAGCTGACCCTGAAATGACCCAACTTGGAATTATTTGATTTCTGTAGCAGTGGCAAAGCACTGTATATTCAATAAAGCAATGATTCTGTCTTTGATCCATCCTTGGGTTGTGAATCTGTGATAGTACCCATTCCTATCTTTCTCAGTTCTGGAGAGAGAAGACAGCCCACACTGCACAGTGTTCAATGTTGTCAAGTCAGGGTGTGCAGTATGGTGAGTTAGTTTAATGCATTACCAATTTGTGACGTTCTGAGTTTACAGTGGGTTTATCAAGACATCACCCAATTGCAAGTCAATGAGAGTCTTTAAATGATTACACATAATGAGCCTAAAGACCCAAATTTACAAATTTGTACATGGTTATCATGGGCATTTCTCCTTCTATTCAAATCATCTAGAACCATGCTAACAGCAGAAAGAGGGTGCATACAACATTTCCCAAGAGAATCTGGGAAATGGAGAGACTAAGGGAACAGTTTCAGCTTTCCTATGTGATGAACAGGAAAGGTGTTCTTTTATTGCTATCTGTGCTTCATTTCATGGATGCCAGCCTTATCTTTATGGAAAAAACAATACCCAGCGTCCAAAAAGCATCTTCTAAGGGGTTTCTCTGAAAGCAAACCTTTCTAAGCCTGAAATGAAGAATATACAAAGCTTCCTTCATGAAAGACACCATGAGCTTGTAATGACCTACTGAGCATCCCTGCATCATGCATACAATTTGAAGTTAGGTGTGCTGTACGAGAAAGCTAATAATGTTTATTTAGCAAATGTCCTCTTTCTCTTCCACTTTGGAAAACAAATGCATCCTTCTGGAGGAACAGTCCCATAAGATCAAATGGCGTAAGCAGAAATACGTACTGACTACAGCAGAACACGGCTTCACTGAAACCAAATCACAGATGAACCTTGTACCTCTTATTTCCCATTCAGGATTTAAAACCAGGATGGAAATCATAGCAGTCTACAGTAACGTTTGTCTACTGAAAAAATGAACTTGGGCTTCTTGTGACAGGAGGACAGGCTTTGGTTTTCCAATTAGATTACACTCAGAACATTTCCCATAAATTAAATGACTTAAAAATACAGCAGCAAGGTTTAGACAGACATCAACTTATGATAAAATTCATATCGTATCTGGTCACACTGAAGACCTCAAGGGGAGTCAGGGAAAGAAGTCTCCATTTTTCATTCTGTAGTTCTTGTATTGTTTCTTTCTTCTTTCCCAACAGAGATGACAGCATTAAAAATGAAAATCATCTTTTTGACAAAGAGGCCAAAACCATATAATGGAAAAAAGACAGCATCTTCAACAAATGGTACTGGTCTAACTGGATGTCTACATGTAGAAAAATGCAAATAGATCCATACTTATCACCCTGAACAAAACTAAAGTCCAAGTAGATCAAAGGCCTCAACATAAAACCAGACACACTAAATCAGTTAGAAGAAAAAAGGAGAAAGAGCCTAGAATTCATTGGTACAGGAGACAACTTCCTGAACAGAACAACAGCACAGGCTCTAAGATCAAAAATCAATAAATGGGACCTCATGAAACTGAAAAGCTTCTGTAAAGCAAAGTTCACTGTTTTCAGAACAAAATGACAGACTGGGAAAGGATCTTCACCAATCCTATATCTGACAGAGGGCTAATATCCAGAATATAAAAAGAACTAAAGAAGCTAAACAGCAATGAATCAAGTAATCCAATTTAAAAATGGGGTACAGAGCTAAACAGAGAATTCTCAATAGAGGAATATCAAATGGCAGAGAAACACTTAAAGAAATGCTCAACCTCATTAGCCATTAGGGAAATGCAAATCAAAATGACCCTGAGATTTCACCTTATACCCAACAGAATGGCTAAGATCAAAAACTCAAGTGACAATACAAGCTGGAGAGGATATAGAGAAAGGGGAACCCTCCTCCATTGCTAGTGGGAAATCAATTTGGCACTTTCTCAGAAAATTAGGAATAGCATTTCCTCAAGATCCAGCTATACCACTCCTAGGCATATATCCAAAATATGCTCAAGTACACAATGAGAACATTTGTTCAACCATGTTTGTAGCAGCTTAATTCATAATAGCCAGAACCTGGAAACAACCCAGATGTCCCTCAATGGAGGAATGGATACAGAAATTGTGGTACATTTGCACAATGGAATACTACTCAGCAATTAAAAACAAGGAAATTATGGAATTTGCAGGCAAATGGTGGGAACAAGAAAAGATCATCCTGAGTGAGGTATCACAGAAACAGAAAGACACACATGGTATATACTCACTTATAAGTGGATACTAGACATATAGTATAGGATAAACATACTAAAATCTATACATCTAAAGAAGCTAAGCAAGGAGGACCCTGGGTAAGATGATCAATCCTCACTCAGAAAGGCAAATGGGACAGACATTGGAAGAAGGAGAAAACAGGGGACAGAACAGGAGCCTACCACAGAGGGCCGCTGAAAAACTCTACCAGCAGTATATCAAAGCAGATACTGAGACTCATAACCAAACTTTGGGCAGAGTGCAGGGTATCTTCTGAAAGAAGGGGGAGATAGAAAGACCTGGAGGGGACAGGAGATCCACAAGGAGAGCAACAGAACCAACAAATCTGGGCCCAACGGTCTTTACTGAGACTGATAGTCCAACCAAGGCCCATTCATGGATATAAGCTAGAACCCCTGCTCAGCTGTAGCCCATGGCAGCTCATTGTCCAAGTAGATACCCTAGTAAGGAGAACAGGGACTGTCTCTGACATGAACTCAGTGGGTAGCTCTTTGATCGCCTTTTCTGGAAGGAGGAGCAGCCTTGCCAGGCCACAGAGGAGGACAATGCAGCCAGTTCAGATGAGACCGGATAAGCTAGGGTCAGATGGAAGGGGAGGAGGACCTCCCCTATCCATGGACTTGGAGAGGGGCATAGGAAGAAATAAGGGAGAGAAGGTGGGATTGGGAGGGGAGAAAGGAGGGGCTACAGCTGGAATATAAAATGAATAAACTGTAATTTATAGAAAAATAAAATTAATAAAAATGAAACTCATCAAATACTTTCAGTGAGCAAGAGCACTTTTGTAATTTAAGAGCCTAGAGAAAAAAATGTAAGTGCAGTAGAAAAAATAACCATTTAAAACAATATAATGTACCACAGTAAAATTATCATAAGATTACTCCCTCCTTTGCTGTTCCTTAATTGCATTGTACATGTGCCCATTGTTTGAAGACAATAGCTAACTCCTTGGAGAACAAATTCTACATTTGCCAAGAAAATCTGTTTCCCACTTTCGCTTATAATGGAAAAGTCACTTGGGTACTGAACTGAAAACCACACACTGTTTTGTTCCCAACCGTTGACAAATCCCAAGGTTAAACACATTGTATAACCTCAATATGTATTTGAAAGGGGTGGGGCAGTATACTTTCTCCTTCCCTCCAAGTTCAGTTAGAGGAGCAGCCTGGGTTCCTGTGGTCCCAGTAGCTGCCACTACAGCGCAGAGCTTTCCTTTAATGTCCTCTCCAGCACAATTAATCATCCTAGAAACAAAATGCATTAAAACCATCTCAACTGCCTGGTCAAAATCTCCACTGTGAGGACATAGACAAAAGCTGAGCAAAACTTCAGTATCACACAACAAAAATATCCTAAGTAGCCTAGAGTTGTGGTTATGAAAACTAAATTCATCAGTAAAATGTGTATTTTTCA
Source organism: Psammomys obesus (assembly GCF_907164565.1). Lineage (NCBI taxonomy): Eukaryota > Metazoa > Chordata > Mammalia > Rodentia > Muridae > Psammomys > Psammomys obesus. Next base: position 1,983,328 of record NW_026585504.1, read on the forward strand.
TCTTAAAGGTTGAATGTATATTCTGCATCTTAAAATCTGAATTATCTTTATTAAATGATTTTTTTAATAATCTTCATACAGTAAATGTAAATGCTAATTTGGTCTTGATTTAATAATTTGATTCACAAAATTCTTGTTCTCTATCTGTGTGAGTAGATCAAAAAGTACACACGAGCTCCTCAGGGCTGAAAGCCTATTGTTAGAGTCAGGAGCTAGCCACATGCCACAGTATGATACTAAACAACTTAGCTTTTATTAGACTTCTGTTTGTTTAGTGTGATGATGCCTGTTAAACCCTTTAATTAACTTTGGAAAGTACATTGCATAAATAAAGAATTTCTTCCCAAAGGGCAACATCCAAATGACGGAATGAAGTAATGTTTCTGCCTTATGATTATAAAGAAAAATGACCCCTCCTTTCTTATCAATGTTTGCACCTGTTATCTCCTTAGAAAGCTTTTTGTAGAATCTAATTCCAGCATAGCTGTAAAGAAAAAGGGTAAAAAAAACCCCACTCCATTTAAAAACTAACAAATTGAATGAAACATTCTACCTGCTAGCCAAGTGCAATATGATGCATGCCTATAATCTTAGCAATTGTGAGGCTGAGGCAGGAGGATTGAGGTTAAGAACACAGCCTGGCTGTGCTACAAGATCTATCTCAGAAAACCACATAGCAAATTCTCATGCTACATGCATTCAGATCCACACTGCAGGAAGACTTTAGGTCTAAAGCAAAGTGCCTTGTCTCTAATGAAAAGAGGAGGGGGATGAAGCAGAGCGACAGCCAGTGAGTGGTTCAATCCAAACACTGTTGCCTGTTTGGGACTGAACTCTCTCTTCCGCCACCATGCAAATACCATGAGATTGGAAGGAGAGGTAAGATTCTATGTCCTGCTTGGGATCATTTTGCATTAAAAGTTGTAACACAGGTGAAAAATGGTGACAGCCATTGAAAAAAAGAGAACATTTGATGTTATATAAAAAAATGTGTCACTATGAAACAACATATCTTTGGGGGGGGGGAACCAAAAGTAACTATGTGATAAAGGGCTGACTCACGGGTTTCCTTAGACCTTCTCTGCATTTCCGTAAGTGTGGACCTGGAACTGGAAGTGTCCTGCACAGAGGAGGCAGCCTGCGTTCCCAACAATGATACAGAGAGGGCTAGGGTTGACGGCACAGCAGAGCTTTGCGTTGGAGGACAGACCTATGACATGAACTGCATATCTAGCGCAGCAGAAAGCAGGCAGCCTGCGGTAGCACACCGCTGCAATATTACGGTGAGCGTAATACCCGTCTCCCATCGACAGCCACATTGCCAGGGTAATTAAAGTTCTCCACCAAAGAATCAATTTGTCTTTGTTTTTGAAGATATTGCATAGCTATCATTATAACAGCAGAAGGGAACTTAAAACCAACTCTAATCAAACAGCTGGTTTCATGTCAGAATACCCCCTTCCAGTTATACATAAACTGTTAGACTTTATGTGTTTATGATCATCGTGGGTCTGTCTTCTTTTTTATTTTTTCTTTATTATCATTATTTATTACAATTTATCCACTTTGTTTTCCCGCTGTAGCCCTCTCCCTAATCTCCACCTGGTCCCACCATCCTTCCTCTCTTCCTTCCATGACTCTCCCCTAATCCATTGATAGGGGAGGTCCTCCTCCCCTACTATCTGACCCTAGACTGTCAAGTCTCATCAGGACTGCCTGGATTTTCTTTTTCTGTGGCCTACTTAGGTCACCTTGCTAGGAGAAGGTGATCAAAGAGCTGGCCACTGAGTCCATGTCAGAGACAGCCCCTGCTCCCCTTACTCGGCTACTACATGGAGATTGAGCTGCCCATGGGCTATATCTGAGCAGGAGTTCTAGGTCTTCTCTATGCATGGTCTTTGGTTGATTCACCAGTCTCTGCAGGCTTCCCTGAGCCAAGATTTGTTGGTTCTGTTGGTCTGCTTGTAGAGCTCCTGTCCTGTCCAGTTCTTTCTCTCTCCTCCTTCTTCCATAAGATTCCCTGCACTCTGCCCAAAGTTTGGCTATGAGACTCAGTATATGTTTTGATATCTTAATGGGTAGAGTTTTTCAGAGGCCTCCTGTGGAAGGCTCCTGTCCTGTTTCCTGTCTTTTCCTACTTCCAATGTCTATCTAGTTTGCCCTTCTGAATAAGCATTAAGCCTCTTTCCTAGGGTCCTCCTTGTTCTTTAGCTTCTTTAAGACTATAAACTTTAGTGTGTTTATCCTCTATTTTATGGCTAATGTCCACTTATAAGTGAGTATATACCATGTGTGTCTTTCTGCTTCTGGAATACCTCATTCAGGATGATCTTTTCTAGTTCCCACCATTTTCCTACAAATTTCATGATTTCCTTGTTTTTAATTGCTGAGTAGTATTCCATTGTGTAAACATACCACAATTTCTATATCTATTCTTCAGTTGAGGCCCATCTAGGCTTTTTTCCCCAACTTTGCCTATTATTAATAAAGCTGCTATGAACATAGTTGAGCAAATGTCCTTATATGGTTGAGCATCTTTTGACCATATGCCCAGGAGTGGTATAGCTGGATCTTGAGGAAGCACTATTCCTAATTTTCTGAGAAAGTGCCAGATAGATTTCCAATCTGTTCTACAACTTTACACTCCCTTCAGCAGTGGAGGAGGGTTCTCCTTTCTCCACAACCTCTCCAGTATGTGTTGTCCCCTGAGGTTTTGTTCGTGGCCATTCTGATGAGTGTGAGGTGGAATCTCAGGGTCATTTTGATTTCCATTTCCTTGATGACTAAGGATGTTGAGCATTTCTTTAGGTGTTTCTCTGCCATTCAATATTCCTCTGTTCAGAATTCTCTGTTTAGCTCTGTACCCCATTTTTTTAATTGAATTACTTGGTTGGTTGTTGTTTAACTTCTTGAGTTCTTTGTATATTCTGGATATTGGCCCTCTGTCAGATATAGGGTTGATGATGGCTGTGACAGCCACGCAGGATTCTGAGCAGCAGCCCAGCAGTGAGAGCAGGGTGACTGGCAGGCCGTACAGTGGATCCCAAAGCCCCGACGTCTGTGTTTCTCAGGTGAGAGGAGACTCACTGGGATACACGAAGGTCCACCTTCAGGCCACATAAATAATACAGGGAAAAATTCTTGGGCTCCAGCCCAGCACTGCCACAGCCCTAAGCCACCTGCCCAAGCCCACCATCTGTGGACACCTTCCTGGGGCTGGCAGTGGTGCATAGCTCCCTTTTTAAATTTTCCATAATTAAACACATAAATATTTACACGTTGCTTCAGTTTCCAAGTTTATGCCTGTGGCACAGAAGCATTTCATGCTGTTGGGACATCAGGACTTACTTTCCTTTATTTATTTTTTTAATCATCCATGTCTGTTTTCATCCACAACATGGTCATCATTTTATTTTATACATACAACTCCAAAAATTAGTTTTGTTTTATCCAGAATCACGTTGCTTCCACCTCACCCCGAGGACACTGCCTTCAGGACTGTTGCAATGAGGATGCTACCGTGTCCTCTGCTTAGCAAGTCTGCAACACTGCTGCTAAGAACGCCACTGAGGGTGCCAGCCACAGTGCAGACATCTCGTCAACATGTGATTCATGCACCCCAAAGACTGAAATTTAAGCACGCTAAGTGCATGAGTGAACGATGAATACTGACAGGAGAGCCCTCACCCAAGAAAGCAGAAACACATGCACATGGACACAAGTCAGAGCTAGGAAAAGCAAGACACGCCTGTGTGTCTCCCAACCTCTTCTTGGGGCAAACACCCCAACACCTTGGCAGTGGGGTTTGTTCTAAAATGGTTTCAATTTTTTATTAACTTATTTAGCATTAGTTCTGTAAAATATACAGGTGCAGGACAGCTTTGTCTGTCTAACAAAAGCTGTTAGTACAGAATGCAACAGTGTCCTTACACGGATGTGATCCTAGATGCACAAACTTTACCTCCCTTGCTTTGATCAGATGCCAAGAAATAAACAGAAGAAAACTGTCAAGGGTGTGTGACCCACCCACCCCTGCCCTTGCCAACCCACACAATCCTGATCCTTCCAGCACAGTTTAAATAAGTCCCTGATACTCTCCAAATATATGTCAACGATCAAGCGGATCTCTGAAATTATAACATAACCAGAATACCTAGAAAACTTACAGAAAATTCTCAATATGATTAAATGCCCAGTGCCGTAGCCTGTTTATTAAGTGTCACAATTAACTTCTAAATACCCATCTGCAAAAATATCTGTACGTTGCATAGAGACTGTGTGTATTCCAAATTGTAGCTCCCCTTTGACTTTTTCTAGCTTATTTGTCAACTAAACCAAGTTAGCTTTCTGAAGGTGTCTGTAAACAGCTTGTTCCCCACGGAAATGGCAGAATGTTCGCAGTGACGAAATGAACATGGGCATCCGTTCCACTCTGCATTTGTGGCTCAGGCAATAAACGGTTCCGAACCCCCCAATTCCAGCCTCTTTGGTTCTTCTCACTATCCAGCATTCATAAAATTACTTCTCCATCTCATCAATTTCAAGTTCTCTTTCTCCACATGCCATCTCCTCTCTGTAATCCATTTTACTTAGATTTTTATGCAGAAGGAAAAAAAATTCATTTTGCCTTAGTGTCTTTGTCTGACTCAGATATTTTTGCTTTTGTGTTTTGTCTTTCAAGGTTTTGACTGGATACAATTATTTTGAAGTGACTCTATAAAAAACTAATTGAGCAGTTGATATATAATACATAAGAAAGTTAAGGAGTGAGGTATACTTGAAAGAAAATATACTTGGAGCAACTGGGGCTGAAGGTTCTAGGGAAATTCTGTAAAACTTTGTGAACGCTGACTCTAGGTCATGGCAACTGAAGAACGAGGGTGTAAGAGCATTTATTAAATGACAATCTTGTTGTCTATTTTCCACTGAGAATACATGTTCCCCAGTTTTAAAATAAATACTCCCCAAGGTTCTCCCTTCCCCTCATTGATCACTCTTCTGCAAGAGGCTGGCCCTTCCCTAAAAGCATCTCTCTTTCCACATGTCCATCTTCTGCTAGACACACTTACTCTCTTCCTGCCTTTGCTCATCACGCTGTCCTAGCTGCATGTGGTGATGGCAGCAGTGCAAAAGCATTTCTCCATATAGTCTAGCATCCCCATCTAAACATCGTATGTTCAAAACCAAACTCCCTACTATTATCCCCTCCTTACCACAGTGGAATTTTTTTCAGTGGAACAAATTATGAATCTGTCTTTGCTCTCCATTCTTCTCAGGAGCTGCCTTCTGTTTGCTTAGCCACATGACACCACCCTCATTATTGTTTTCCTCCTTCTTCATTGCAGTGACTTGTCTTCATCCATTTCTTCATCCTGTTTCCTTCCTGTTCTTCTTACTACTACTTTGCTCAGCTTCTAGACTGAACTCTCAACTCTGTAGAAATGCTAGGTTAATTTGTAAAGAAACAGAACGCACGAGTGCTTCTAGACCTCCATTCCTGATCTGTAATCAAGCCCTGCTTACTTTGCTCTCTATTTCTACACTTCCTCAAGAATGGCCTCATACGCTTCAGTGCTTTTGGTCTGGTCTTCCTAAAATAAACCTCCCTTTAAGACAAAATTCTATCTTTTCTTACTTTTTCCACAGCTCTCTGTTTCTCTGTGATCCCTGATCATAGTTTTTATGCTACCAAATGCCAATAATCATATTGTTTGATACTATTGTGTCCAGCCTATCTCTGTCCTCCAGGAGCTCTCTATCCCTGAGTGAGACTCCAGAACACGGATGCTCTCTGTCTACCTCATTAAAAGTTGACCACAGAATGAATTCCTTTGTGTGATCCTGGAATTATCTCAGCTAGAACATGCCTGAAAGTTCCTACATTTGAAGGTCAGCATGTGTGTCATAGAACCCAGTGGCAGATATCACTCTAGAAGCAGAGCCTGTGGTAAATGCGAGCACCCACGCTGCATGCCAGGACATACAATGGCTGATGTTCTGAACAGCGGGTCACTGACATGAGCAAGAATAAAAAGACAGGTAATTAAGCACCAAGGAGAACAACTGAAGTGACGATATTAGATGGGCTGAAGAATAAAATATTAAGATAAACCCCACTGGCAACTTCCCTCTTGACATATGCATTGAGTGTAGACAGAGATCAAGAAATACCTACATATTCTACTGCAGGCAAAGACTATGCTCCTTCACTCGTGTTGTCAATAAACTGCTCACTTTAAAAGATGATTTTTTTTCCTCTTAAGTCTGTTCAATATTAAAACAAAATGATGCCATAAGTAGCATCATTGACTACAGTGCTGAAAGAAGAAATGTTGTTTCAGAGTTGGATACATTAAAAATCATCTTTAATTTCTAGCTGACTAGCTCCTGCCTCAGCATGCTCGGGAGTCCCCAACTATTGGCTGCAATAAACCCAAGCTTCGGATTTAACAATGTGTGTGGTTACAAGGCTTTGAAAATAACATTTTATTCTCTAGTTGTATTTTCAATTACAGGTTTTATCTGTATTAAAGATAGAATGACACTGTTAAATTACATAGAAAAGTGGGTTCATTTTAACACAGCCTTTCACAATTTTGTTGGGCATCCCAGCTGATTTCATGAGTGATATAATTGTGACCACTACTAAAAACAGATTAAATATTTTTTGGTCTTCAAACTATAAATTTCATGAACTCTTCTTGATTTGCCTGTGGAAGAGCTAAGTATAAGTTACTTATGAGAATATAAAAATTAAAATAAAAAATACAATGCTTACAATAGCAGAAAAATCTGATATTTTGAAAAAGTATTATGAGGAAAACTTTTCTTGTGAATTACAATAAATAGCAAAGAAGTTGCAAGTAATTTACATGGGGATAATTGTGAAAATGAGAAATAGCAAAGATCCTATAGAAAACAAATATGAACATTTCTATCACATACTTTATGTATCTATATTGTCTTGATATTGAACAAGGAAAGCACAGGCAGATGAAATCTCAGTCTATCTCACTTGTGAACACAGAAGTGAATTAAAATATTGTCAAACAGATCTCATCAATAGTGACTATGACTTGTCCTAGTTCATAAGCAGCGAACAGCTCACTTCACGTATGCATAAAGGAGTCATTTGAAAGGCACATTATCAACATATGATCATCTTGGAGTCTGTAGAACATCAAAGATGGAGAGAACCTTGTTAACCTGTTCAAGAACATTGCCCAAAAGCCTAAATCACACATTGTGTAACAATAAAACATGAGGTGCATTTTCATTTTCTCTGAGGTAAGGAAAGCCACAGGCGCAGGCAGTATTTCTTTATTTAACATTAGACCAGAGATTCCAGATAACTTGAGAAGAAAATTATTAATTTATAGTCATAATATAAATGTAATATAAATTGTGAAACAATACAAATCCAAAGCTCCTTATGTGATGATGCTCCAAGAAGGTACATCATTTCTGTGCCCTTGACCAAAGGTCCAGGACCTCAGTCTCCTCTCAAGAAAACACCGGGTCTGGAGAGACTGTCTGCAAAACCAAAGCTAACAAACACTATTCCAATGTGTCAAGTACATGAGCGACATGGGAAGACAGGAACTGTCACAGATTTCAAGAGACTTGGAAGACTTGACAACTAAATGCCAGGTGGGATATTAGACTGGATTCTAGACAGAAGAAAAGTCAGCTGAAAAGGTGGTAACATTCAGGACAGCTGGGTCAGTACTTAATTCATATTACTTAAAGTTACGTTGTGATCATACAAGATGTAAAGATTGTATGAGGGAGATGAAGACAAGAGAGGCACCCTCTATCATTTTACACCAATCATTTCAAAACAAAGACTTAAGAATGAAATGGCTAAGAAGTGCCATTTACATATAATGAATGTTATACAGTCACATTTTTCAGGAAAATAAATAATTAGAAATCATTATATTAAGCAAAAATAATTTGGATAAATATTACATGTTTTCTCTTATGCAGTAACTAAATTAAATTTGCATATAAAATTCCATTTCCTTATCATTGTTACATGAATATACAAAATGTGCTTTTCCATGCCAGCCATCATCCATTTCTACTGGAATTCATTTGCTGTTTGTTTTTGTCCTATCAGTCACACTGTCCTTCAGTTCCTGCTGCCTGTCTTACTGGTATCTGGCATTCTGACGGTTAGATTCTTGCCTATTCCACTGAACTCACTGTTTCTCCAAAAAACTCTCCAGTGCTTTCCCTTGACTTGGAGATGAGGAAAGACATCCTCAACCTGCAAATGCTCTTGCAGTGCCTTGCTTTTCCTCCTGCGTCACTGTCCCTACCTGCCACTCTCTAAGCTCTGGTTTGCTGCCTTTGTACTGTAAGTCTGCTCAGGGGAAGCTCCCTCATATTGCTAAGCTCATAGGATTCACATACTTAAGACCTAGTATACTTCCTTTCTGTACTCATGCTGTCTGAAAGCTCAGATCCTTCTGATCCTTGGTTCTCTGAACCCACAGCCTTCACAGGATTCCTTTCATATGCAGTCTCCCAGGATAGTCTACTACCCCCAGGCCAGAGCTTTAACTTCAGTGATTCTCTGGGACTCATCTGTAAGTCCAACTTTCAGAGTTCTATGCCATTGGGGACCAAGCCTATCCCCAGATGTTCTAGCTCAAAGTAGATGCTTAGCAAACAATTACCAAATAATTTATGTGTGAATGAATAAGTGGCTTAAGACATATTAAATAAAAAGGCATATCAGTTCTGTGTCACATTTTGTGCTGCAGTTACTATAGTTACATATATGACCAGAAAAGGAGCCTTTCTCATTCCATTTGTGCTGCTGAAGCAAAAATTCAGTAGGCAGGATGGATTATCAAAAGAAGAGATACCTTTATTTTCCTTTGTTCCAAAAATGGTTACATATAAAATCAAGGAACCTGGCAGATTCAGGGCCAGTGGAGACCACCCTTTTGTTTTTAGGAGGTTGGTTGCTGTATCTTGTGTGGCAGAGGAGGCAAAAAGGACTCTGTGGACTCTTTTCTAAAAGTGTTAATTGCATCTTTGAGGGGCCACCCAGAACACCACTACTCATCACCATCCAAAGACCCAAAGTTCACTCACCATAACAATGGGAATCAGTTTCAAAGAAGTGATTCAGAGGACACAGAAACACACAGTTACAGCAGAACTTTACTCTCAGCAATACAATGACAAATTATTGCTTTTTCTGTTAAGCCTCTTATTTTTTTTTCTGCTTCAGAATGCTTTCTTCTTTATTTTCCAAAAAGATTTTCTACTAATAGCATATGGAAAAGCCCATCTTTGTAATGCCGAATGATTATGCAAATTTTTTCAGTGGAATATTATTTCTACTTAAGACAGAGAAAAGGTGCTAAATTGGATATTCAAATTAGAGTTAGCATAAGGGGGCTGAAAGAAGTCATCCCAGGTTGCAAAGAAATTGTTATGAAACGTAACTCAACTTTGTCTCCCTGTTGGTATTGCATTTTCGTCCAGTGAGCAAGCCTAGTCTAGGCAGATGTGGACAGTAAGACAGACATTGCACGGTCACAGACAGAATGTCCCTTTGCTTCTAGTACTAAAGGTGTGAGTCTTACAGGGGGAAAAAAAGAATTTCTTTATTACTATGGCTTTTCAGTAAATAGTAACATTTGCTAACTATAGTTTATTGTAGCCCAATTAATAGATGACTTAGCTGAAAATACCTTAGTCCTCCTCCCCCCTGGATCACAGAAGACCTCCTATCAATCCAAAACATAAACTCCATCAATTTTGCCAACTTCTTTTCCCTTGTATTCATCACACTTATTTTTGCCTAAGTGGTAGGTGTGGTAATACTGCTGACAGGTACGCATCCTGAAATCAACGTAATTCTGTATCTTTACAATCATAATTGAGGCCACATTTATTCTGACATGTGAATATGGTCACGTGAAGTGTTAAGGGATAATAAACATTTAGCAGTTTACGTGTAAGTATTTACTTGTGATAGAAAAATGGCCTGTTACACTAATGAGACTGTTCCAGTGTTGGCACTTTGAATGGTAAAATAGCCATAGCTCACGAATCACCAGCAGTATTTATACAGGTTCTACCTGCTTCAACTGAAAGATTTGAAGAACTAACAGAAAAAAATTAAGTCCCAGGAAAGTCTACAAAAAGTAAAAGATCACAAAAGAAAGAAAAATTCAAATTAAGGGCCAATACTAGATCAGATTCTAATATCTAATCGATACTAGAAATTATATCAAAATAAGAGTATTGGGTGGTGATCAGAACTGTTTCCATTTCATGTAGAAGGAAGCAGAAATGAGATAATGTAGTAGCAACATGGTAGCACTAGAACTTATGTTTCCTTCTTTCTGCTCTGTACTCTAAGCCTATTCATTCCTCATGCCCATAGTACCTGCTGAAGCTCTGGACTTCAAATCCATTGAGGATGGAGAAAGCAAAGCAAAAGGGCCCTGAGATTGATGAGATATATGAGAAAATATCAAGGGATACCATATACCACTAAACATGTCACTAGTCTTGGAGCTGAACATAGCTGCAAGGGAAGCTAGAAAAATATCGTTTACATGTCTAAAGAAAAAATGTTCTCATTTGAATGAAAAAGAAATAGGGATAATATATTTGAGGCAGAAAAATAGCTGTCCTTGTCACTCTTATAAGAGTGTAACAGTCCTCTTTTCCACATTTTTCATTAACTAGTACATAAACACACTTTAAAAAGTATAAAGTAAAAAAGGTCTATTTAGCCAGTGAAGATTTTCACACCCACCCATCTCCATCTGCCAGTTTCCACCCACCACAAAACACTTTTTATTCATTTTTTTTATCTCCTTCTAGTTTCTTTAAGACAAAAATGTGCATAAGATTATTCTTGCTTCTTCCCCCTCTCCCAGGAGCTATTTCCAAATCGGTACATGGAGACATCCTCCTCCTCTGCCGTCACTTCCTTTGAATTGCCTTTTATAGCTGCATAATACTCCGTGGCTGTGTCTATCAGGGCTTATCTAATTAGTTCTCCTGTGGAGTTGGTTTGAGTTACAGGCTTCCGTTTAACCTGTGCTAGGTGGGCCTGTGGGGTAAACTGCAGAAGCTGCATGTGCAGCGCAAAGGGCATGTTTATCATTTTGATAAACAGCGTTCCCATCAGCATCACATGAATGTTTCTATTTCCCACAGCCCCACCTAAAAGAGTAAGGCTCAAAACACCATTTATCTCTACTTTGAACGTTGACTTTCAGCCTCTAATTATATCTCAAGTATTATAAGTACTACATACATACAGAGGCAGAAATCCTGGGCTGGACTCATCACAAAGTGTGCACAGCAATGCTGTAGATACACTGGAGTCAGTTGAAAGTTATTTTCTCACTAAGGTCTGCTGGTTTTATGTCATTGTGAGACCATTTCCTCAAAACAAGCCTCATTTTCCTAAGATCTTGCAACACACCACATCTCTTTGATATACACCTTTACCATCTGTCTCCCATTACACTGTGGAGCAGCAGGCTTCTTCCCGGAACACCCACACTCTCTTACACAGTTTCTTTCAGCATTCTTTCTGTCTCTACTATATTTCCAATTCCTCTGAGTCTTATCTTCCTGTCCCCAAGGAACTATCTCTACCTGCTGAATCTGCACTGCAGTCGCTCAGGTGGCACTTGCTCCTTCCCTGGAGCTGACACAGGTGTGACATTGTCTCCACAGGTGGACAGAAACAAGTGCAGACCCAGCGTCTTGTCTATGACCTGAGGGTACAGGAAATGCTGCATTCTTCGTCATGGGAGCTTTTGCGTCAAAAGCCTCAGGAGGTGTGGCTGAAGGAGGGCTGCCTTCCTATATTTCAACCTTCCTAGGTGGGTAATGTCACTGGTCACCTGCCCTCATGTTGTCTTTAGTCATTTCAACTCTCCTTTTAACAATGTCGTTCTTTGTTTTGGTCTTACAGTTTTTTTCCTCTTAAATTTGAAAGTACATAAAAATAAAAAGTTACCCCAAACTCCACAAATATATTCAGCTCAAGTCCTTATGCATATGCTCTCACCTCATTAACTCGTTTCATTTGAAGGCCTCCCACAAACTCCCATCACATCGGTCAATTTGTTTTCCTTGCCAGAACACAACTACCATGCACTGGCTTAGTGTTTTAGGAGCTGGGCACCTACAAATAGCAAGCCAGCCAGCTTCCTCACTGGCCTGGGGCCACTCTCTTAGGAAAGGACATTAAATATTTGAAACCACTGAGTGACCTTCAGTGAACTGCACCTGTTTTAAAAAAAAGCCACTATTTAGAAAAATACAGATCACTTCTAAGTCTTTAGTTACTTATTAAATGACTCCCAGTGACCCTAAAGAGTTAATGCTCACCCTTAAATAGCCAGCTGTAAATTGGTAAAGAATTGGGGTGCTGTGGACCATTATGTACATATATGTTGTCTGCAGATGTCTCAGCCTATAAACCCAGTAACCAACCAATCTGAAGGACCAGCTAGCTGTCTGAACCCTTACTTCACTCTGCGACCATAAACACAATGTTCTATGTGGGCATCAAGCTCATTAACCTCAAAGCATAACTTGTCTCTGCTGGAGAAGGCAAACGTACTTTAAGTTTCAATATGGGAGCATTGGTATTTGGGAGTAGTTAACATTTTCTTAAGTGTGGGACCGAACAGTTTCACATAACCAAGCAAAAATGACACTAATCTAAGTACTTTTAACAGCAAGTGTAAAAGGAGATATCAAGAAACTACTTATCAGAGAAGTTCAGATGGCTCATACACTGAACTGCTTAATAATTAACCAGGCTTCCCAGAAAAGGCAGGGGCATATACAACTAGTAAAACTGGGGGTAGGGGCTGCACACAGCACAGGGGAATGGAGTCCTTTGCTATCTGATTGGAAGAACTCTGATCTGTACGTCGATACAGAATCTCTGGTTCTGAGTTTCAGTCTGTGAGGAAAGGGAACAAGTCTAGTGCCAGTTCACTACTGACTCAGGACACCCTAGCAACAAGCCAGCCAGTCTCAAGTTACAGCCTTGAGACGCAGCAGAACATTGAAAATATCCGGTTAGAATGCCACTGCCTTCCCTCAGACACTTATGCAACTTATTTTCTGAGCAAAGCATCTCCAGAGCATTCAGGTTCCTCAGTGGCTCTGCAGGTGACAAACAGCAAAGAAGTGGGAAGCTGTCAGCCCCTTAAGTGCTCCCAAGCTGAAACAGATCTAGTTCTTGGATAAATCTTTCTGGAAATAATACAGTGGACAAGATGTGGGTGATGGAGAATCAAATACATTGTCATAAACCCATTTATGAATGGTAAATTCAAGACTATAGGAGTGGTAAATTACGGCAAACCTTACAAAGTGACTGAAAACTCATTCATCCCCCAGGTCAGTGTATTTCCTAGGACTAGATCAGATCATGTCTACCAGCATCCTTGTTGCAAAATAGAAAGGGATCCCTTTCCCTTGTGTAGTATCTCTGCTTCCAACAAAATGTCTGTATTTAAATGTACAAGCAGAACGTCTCCTAATAGGAATAAAATAAACATAATACATATTTTCAATAAATTGTATGAATTTAAGTACATATCTCCATAAACATGATATTCAACCATACCATTGTAGTAAAATGGTTACTAGAATACTAAACTAACATGCCCCTTACTTGGCAGTACTCACTGTTCCCTGCGGCAAGAGGGATAATTTACTCATTCAGAAAAAAAATAAGAAATAGAAAATCTGATAGTCGTTGAATCTAAAACTAATTGGTTCAATAATCAGCTACGAAACTTTGTATCATGTTTAGTTACACTGTTACTGTAAGGCACAGGCAAACCACCACTGCCATCAGCCCAGCACAAACTAGACAGTAGCCATATGTGCCTATTGTTGAGCTCTCTACTTGACCTTTCTCTACCTTTCTCTACAGCAGGCATTTCTGGAGTCTGAAACTTGACCAGTATATTAAAGATATCATTTATAGTAGCTGTATATCATTTATAGTATAAAAGCAGAGGGAAAAACTGCCACCACCACACTGCAGTTTCCTATTTATTCCAATAGGCACAAATGCCAAGGAACTAAAGAGAAAGGCAAGCTGTGAGAAGTGTGTGAAGTAAGCAGTCAAGCCATTACCATCAACAAAAGAATGGACTGAGAAGGCCTTGCTCCACTATGACACATGTGATTATAGAGAGAAGCCTGTGAACCAAATCAGAATTGTCACTGAAGAAATGGGAAGTGGGGCAGAATTAGACACACCCAAAAGACATGGTAGCTGTCTAGGTACTCCAGGTGAAGAGAAGAAAGTGGTACTAGCACCTCCAAGGCTTTTAACATGGGAATGGCAAGTAGAATGAGGAGCTAAGACAAAGATGAAAGGTAGGATCGGGGGTGGGAGAAGGAAGATATGGTCATGGTGAGGTCCTGAGCTGAGAGGTCTGTGAGATTACAAGGCACAGAAGTGCACAGGGCACTGGGAGCTAGGTTTGACATGGCAGATAAGAGATCAGCACTGCTAAAAGGAAGTGACAGGACAGGTGCAGGTGAGGTCATTTGAGGACAAATCTAAAGTGAGAAGAAGCCTGGGGTGCGATTTTGAAGAAAGCATCATTATAGGGCTATGCAGAGAGTGACACAGACTATCAGGGTCAGAGTACTGGTGCTCACAGCCAATGTTGGATCCCAGAAGGAAAGTGCACACTGGTCTCTGCCTAGGAGATAAGAGACTCTCTGACAGCTGACTTTGACTCAGAAAAACTCAGATTTCCATAATCAACCCACCTACTCTCCCTCAAAATTATATCTCAAGTAGAGAGACCCCAGTCTCTCTTCTCTGCCACTTTATAGTTATATTCTCCATCACACAAGCACCTCTAATAATAAAATCTTTGCATGCTTAATCCCACCTCAGCTTCTCCTCAGAGGCTCTGGACAACCAGAGGCATATAGAGAAACTGACAACATTCCTCACCTACTGTCAATTATCAGATTCTTTCGGCCTTGTGGTTGGTATTAAACTCCCAGATAAGCAAAACGTGTACCTCTGGCACACAGAAAATATTAGACATAAAGCTTTTGTCACAATCAATGTAAAGACATCAAATAGCGTAGATCGCAATTAAACAAGAATGATAATTAAAACAACAAAAAACATGATAAAGAGCTAAGTGATACCAAGTACATGCACCGTATATGTGACCTGGAAAGCACAAAATGTAATATCATCCATATATTTACTTCATTTACACATGAAAAGTAATCATTTCCATTACAACAATTTTGTGAAATAAATTTTTAAATCAAATCTTTCAGGAGTCAAAATATCTATCTTACTATACTCCAAAATGAAAAGGTGGAGATAAATCAAGCACCGTGAAAATAGTATAAAGTAAAAAGGCACCTTAAAAAGCAGCTCAATTAAAAAAAAAAAAAAAAAAAGAAAGCAGCTCAACTTGTTCGATTAGGTAGTATAAACTATTTTTAGTGAACTCTTCTACTAAATCTCCCGACAACAAGTACAAACAAACAACATTAAAACATTTTAAAGGTTTTCAGGGGGGAATAACATACAAAATTCTATTATCCCTCATGCAGTTTAGGAAACAGAACATTTGTAAATCCTTCAGGTCACTACGTGCTGCTGCTAGTGATGGTGATGATGACGATGATATTCTTTCCCTGTTACATAAATCAAGATTCATAACTATTTCTACCGGTCTCTGAAATTAAAAGAGATTGCTTTAAATTTGAGACATGAACTTGATTTTAGAAAAATTTGGATGATCTAAGTTAAAAAAAATAAAAAATAAAACCAAAACTAAGAAAATAAAAAAAAAATTAACTAGATAAGAAAATCTAGCTAACTAAAAAGTGAATCAAATGTCAATAATCGTGGAATTGAAGAACTAAATCTATGGCTGCTTTAACTCTACTTGTAAGAAATGGCCACTGGTAAATGAATGGGAAAGTTGAGAGGTCCAGGGCCCACTTTTCCTTCCTTTCTTGCTCCCGCCCACACAAGGAAAATGCCCTGAAGGTCATATATATCCTTTAGGCAAACACATTACCCTATTCCTATTCATTTCTCCTTTTATCCACTTTCTGGACAGCACCATGTTAGTGATTGGTGAACCATACAAGCCTTTGCTCATCACCACAGAGAAATCCCTTTTTGTCCTTTTTGTCTTTTCATTCGGCTCTGAGCAATCTTCAAAATCTTTCATTATATGAACAGCCCACAACTTACTCAACTGGTTACCTACTGATGGGCGCTCCCATAATTTCTAAGACAGGGTATTACAGCAGCCCTGAGACTTGTCTAATATATATATATATACACATATAAACATATATATATATATATATCATTTTGTACATGTGCAAACACATATAAGAGATAATATTCCACAGAGAAGCTGCTGAGTAAATCTACATGCATTTATAGTTCTGGTAGATATTACCCATAATAGAGGGCTAACTGCACTTTCCCAGAAATGCATGCATGATAAGGCCTGTTTACTCCACCTCACCATTAGAAGGTGTGCTCACACTATCAGATCGCTGATACTGGTAGAAATGGAAGTTCAGTTAAAATTTGTACTCAACTGTTATGAATGAGTACGGGTTTCTTTCTCTCTCTCTCTCTTTTTTTTTTTATAGCTAAGAGCTTTCTGCAGTTTCCACTTTAATTGGATTGCTGAAATTCTGACAATTAATTTTAATCCACTTCAAGAATTATTACAAAGAGCACCACGGCACGGCAGATGCTTTACAAATGTAAAACTATTAAAGCTAATACCTTTAGTTACAGAGAGGGTGGGAGAAAGAAACCTCTCCAATATAGCTTCATCCTCTTTCTTAGCACAGATTAAATATGGTTGCAAGCTAACTTTTAGTTACACAAGTAGCTACTGAAAAATCCAAGTTCTTCAGAATCGTTCTAGACCCATTGCATCTCCAAAGCAGCAGCTCTCAACCTGCGAGCTGTGTTTGGGGTCAAACGACCCTTTCAAAGGGATTGCGTATCAGATAACCTGCATATAACATATTTACATTGCAATTCTTTTAAAAATACCAAAATTATGGTTATGAAGTAGCAACAAAGTAATTTTATGATTAGGAGTCACCACGGCATGAGGAACTGTGTCACGGGGTCGCAGCACGGGGGAGGTTGAAAACCACTGCTCTAGGGGGATATTTTGGAAACTACCAACTGTAAAACATGTTTCCTGGAATTCAGCCATTTAGGTTAAATGCGATGTTTCTGGGTTTTGTTGTTGTTTTTAATGCTTACTCCGAGGTAACTTGAATCTCAGTGTTGTTCAGATGGCTCCCAGCACACATCCAGCCATTCTGAAAGCATTCTTGCTCTCAGGCTCCCTTCCTGCTTGCAGATACTGGAGGTGAGTATATGAAGCCATAATCTGTGCAACTTTCAGTGTGCAGAAAGTAAATGTCCGACGTACATGTCCTGGGTAAAATGTCTGACGCATCCGTTCTTCAGCGGAGGGGCATCTGGGCTATTTCCAGCTTCTGGCTATTACAGATAAAGCTGCTATAAACATGGTTGAACAAATGTCCTCTTTGTGTACTTGAGCCTCTTTTGGGTATAGGCCTAGGAGTGGTATGGCTGGATCTCGAGGAAGCGCTATTCCTAGTTGTCTGAGAAAGCGCCAGATTGATTTCCAGAGTGGTTGTACCAGTTTACATTCCCACCAGCAGTGGAGAAGGGTTCCTCTTTCTCCACAACCTCTCCAGCATGTGTTGTCCCTTGACTTTTTCATCTTGGCCATTCTGATGGGTGTAAGGTGAAATCTCAGGGTTGTTTTGATTTGCATTTCCCTAATGGCTAATGAGGTTGAGCATTTCTTTAAGTGCTTCTCTGCCATTCGATATTCCTCTGCAGAGAATTCTCTGTTTAGCTCTGTTCCCCATTTTTAAGTGGATTACTTGGTTTGCTGCTTTTCAGCTTGTTTAGTTCTTTATATATATTGGATATGAGTCCTCTGTCAGATAAAGGGTTGCATAAATGGATGCAGAAACTGTGGTACATCTATACAATGGAGTATTACTCAGCAATGAAAAATAAGGAAATCATGAAATTTGCAGGTAAATGGTGGGACCTGGAAAGGATCATCCTGAGCGAGTTGTCCCAGAAGCAAAAAGACATGCATGGTATATACTCACTCATATAAACATACAATATAGAATAAACCCACTAAAATCTGTACATCTAAAGAAACTAAGCAAAAGAGAGGACCCTAACTAAAATGTTCAATCCCCATCCTGAAAAGCAAAGAGGATGGACATCAGAAGAAAAAGAAAATGGGAAACAACCTCGGAACCTGCTACAGAGGGCCTCTGAAAGCCAGAAGAAAACAGGAAACAACCTTGAAACCTGCCACAGAGGGCCTCTGAAAGCTTCTGCAGTATAGACTGTCAAAGCAGATGCTGAGCCTGATAACTCCATTTAAAACCTGTCCACGTGTATATATACTTTGAGAAGCTTATATGGTGCCAAACAAGCTAGATAATTTCAGTTCACTCTAAACCTATCAGGACTTCCAAACCATGCCTCAACTAGTTTAACAACCCCAATAGTGTGACCTTAAAATATTGCAAAGATTTGTTGTACTTGCTATTACTTGAAAGACTGCATGAACTGAAAAACCTTTACACAGAGTTTTATTGGAAGGTGGAAGGTTTGACATTAACCAAATTTGCATTGTACTTTAACAGCTAAGAAATTTATGTGCAAATGTTCATTTCATCCAATCCATTTTGTTATGTGGGTGGACAAAAGTTTTGTTTCTGTTTTGCAAATGGTTCTCTGGGAACTTTGAATGAAAGTCACATAGGTAAATGAAAAACCCAGAAGAACAGGGGGAAACCACTTGCTCTGCAGCAGATGAAACAGAATAACATGCCTGAAACAGTGAGGCAACAAAGCCGCGCTGAGTGATACAGCCTGTGCTTTCCTTGTTAGATGAGCCAGGCTAATGGCCCTGTGCTGAGCCACACCTATCTAGAAATGGTAAATCCCTACCCACAGCAGGAAGTTTAGCCCTGTAAGGGTTAGACAAACAATGCTCTCACCCGATTCCCTACCTTGTGAATTGTGCCTGTGCCTATGCATGTGTGTGTTCATCTGTGCTTGCAAATACATGTTCACGTATGTGTCTAGGTACCTCGAGGAGTTAGGTCTGTCTGTCACTTTCACACTCATGTGGAATTGTTTAATTACAACAACTCACTTGTACTGTTATAGCATAAGATGTTTTCCTGTGATGGGTAATGCTAAGAGCAACATTGAGGGTTTTTTTTTCTTTTTTCTTTTTTTAATGAATTATCATTTGCAGGTTTGGGTATTCACCAATATACTGAAGACATGGAATACAATCTTCACTACAGTGTCTCTCATATGGCTGTTTTACCAACACTTTGCCAGCCCTCCTTACCTACACCTGGGCTTATTGACTGACAGCCACAAGCAGGTGCCCATGGCTAAAGTTTCTTTATTTTAAAACTCTTACATAAATGGAATCAAAAAGAATGTACCTTTTAGGCATGGAATTTTTTACTCCACG
This sequence comes from Psammomys obesus, assembly GCF_907164565.1. Lineage (NCBI taxonomy): Eukaryota > Metazoa > Chordata > Mammalia > Rodentia > Muridae > Psammomys > Psammomys obesus. Next base: position 2,002,938 of record NW_026585504.1, read on the forward strand.
TGTTGAGTATCTCTGCATGTTGTGTGTGTGTGTGTCTGTGTGTTTACCAATAGTCAATTACTTCTAATCACTGAGCTTTATTTCATACACCAACCTAGTGTAATTATTCCCTATGAAAGACATCAGAGAAGTTTTCAGTGAGGCTATTGTAAAAAAAAATCTATTATGACTATATTAGTATAAAAAAGCTTTTCACTTGTTTTGATATATGTTTTCTGAGTAGAATTGTAATATTTTGTAGTATAGAAATACATGATTATTCACAGAAAACTGCCCAGCTGTTTCCCAGCATTCTACTCTGTCTCATATTCCCCTAAGCAGTGCACCGGTGATCTGGTCTCTTCAAGTCCTTGCAGGTCACTCTCTCAACTGTAGCTCTTGCCAGGTGTCCCCTGGCATCTCTCTGGGTTCAGAGTGTTAGGGAATCTCGTTAGGTTTAGTTCAGTGTTAGGGAAATCCCTAACACACTGATGGCATCTTACACATCCTCTGCTAAGAACTTTAAAAGGTGAACTATCTATGTATATCTTTTATCAATTTCCTTGCTTTCTTGGGAGTTCCTTAATAATTTCTTTGCTTTGCCTTGCTTTGTTTGTTTTGTATTCTGCCTTGATATATTTAGAGTATGCAAGACAGCTTCCTATCATGAATCCTAAGTTGGCCTTGGATTCATTATTCTCCTGTCCCAGCACCTTGAGTGTGGAGATTACACTATTTTAACTATGGTCCTTGATAAAATATGTCTTTGCATACTTTTGAATTTAAATAGTTTTTAAGATGACTAAAACTTCATTATGAAGAACTTACAATTAAAACTCAACATGCAGTGAAGTTAATTGGACACGCAGTCTTCACCCCTATCTGAAACGCCACATGGTTAGAACAGCCTGTCTGAAGCTGTGGAGCTTCACACTGTATTTTAAACCTTCACTAGAAAATGGATTTTTATTACTTGTCCACCACTAACCCCCCAAAAGTTCAGGACAGTTTTAAAACTAGAAAAAAAATTAGCTTATATCTGTTTTCATGACTCAAATGTTAAATTCAATCCTTTCTCACAACCAAATATTTTTTCTCCTGTTCTCTTTCTGCACGTTACACTGTAGCCCATGAACATTAGTTTCTCTGTGCCTACACATGCACGCTCATGCACACACACAATTATAGAATCTGTTTAGGAGGGAGAGCGTGTGATTAGCGCTTTTTTTTTTTTTAGCTGAGACTGTGTAGCTCAATATTATACATTTTAGTTTCATCCATTTTCCTAACACTTTTGTGATTGCATGTCTTTAGAGTTGGATTAGTGTCCTGTTTTACCTATGTTCTAGATTATTCATCCATCAGTTGGTGGACAACTAGGCTAGTTCCAATTCTTTGCAACTGAATTAAGCAATAAATTGCCAACAAAATAAGTAAATGATCTGAATAGACAGCCATGTTTATACACTTTTATGGCAGTCATTGATCTATATACCGATCATACAGTAACGTGTGACTTGCCATAGTCTATAAATATCAATGTTTTGCCTTTTCACCTGAAATAGGAAGACGACTTCAAAACCACGCAGGTTTTTTTAATGCTCCCCTTGCCTTACACAGAATTTTCTTAAATAACACAAAATAATATAATTTATTTTCAACTAAAAATATTACTTATAAAACTTACAGGCTTCTATTTCTATTCTTCCCATCACTTATTCTTTGATTTTTTTTCTTTCAGTCGGAAGAGTGTATTGCTGCCTCTGGCCTTCCCGCTCTGACCAAGAAGTGACTCACTGAATGGCTTTCCTTACAGTCATTGCTAATTCTTTGGGTGCTTCCAAGCCTCCCACCTTCGTTTAACTCTAGAAGCCAACTGAGATTTTTTCTAGATTGATTCTCATTCAGGTTAGCTCAGATTCTTGGATCTATTGGTTTGTGTCTTTCACCGAATTTGAGAAGTTTTTAGCCATTTATTCTATCTCTTTCTCTTGTGAATTTCATGGAAGTCTAGTGACAGAAATATTAGCTATTTCATTAACTGTGTCACTCAGACCTCTTTTTCAAAGAATTTCATTCCTGTTGTTCAGATGGGGTGACTCCTATAAACCTGTCCTCACTCCTTGGCCTCATTTGTCCTCGCCACACTGTCATTGATCTCATTCAGTGGGTGCTTTTCTTTTCACTATTTATTTTTATTATTTTCATTTGGTTCTTTTCCAAAGCTTCTATTTCTTTCCTGGGATTCGTACTTCTGCTTTAGTTTCCAATAACTTGTAGCTATCGATGTGTCATTATGACGGCTGCTTTAACGCTCCTGTCAGATAACTCCATCCTGTGATAGATGAGTGGGCATCAGTCTTCTCTCACAAGTTGTCACTCTTTTGGCTCTGGGTCTAACGGGTAATTTTCATTTGCTTCCTGGATCCTCCACTTATTACTCTAAAAGATCTGGTATTCTTAAGTCTGTCGTTTCAGCAGATCATTGTCCTGGCTCAAGTTTTTCACCTGAGTCTTAGTCTGTTTTGTAGGTTGACATTCCAAGAAACTTTAATTGCAGAGCTTTTGTTTTGAGATCTTGGTCCTTTTGATCTACATGAAGCAGCTAGGCCACTCACATACCAGCCTGTGCCCTCCCATGGGGTACAGGAGTGTCTTTAGTCTGACCACTTCAGACACAGAGAGCCTCTGGCTGTAGGGACAAAAGGCTTCTGGGACAAGTGATTGTTGAAGTAAAATGTCTCTTCCTAGTTCCACACACAGCCTCTGTGTCTCCAGGAAAATGGTAGGGAGGTTGGGCCTGAAAGAGCAGAGTACTCTCTTCCTTGTGGGGAGTGACCTCCAGTTACCATCTCCCCTCTCTGTGCCTTTCTGGGTATGCACACTGGGCACAATACTGCCATAGGGCTCCCAAAAGAAACCTGGGTGTGGTGCTAGCCTATTCCAATGCCACTAGATGGGCTATTTCTCAGAAAGCAAGGATTCACAGAAGGCAAGATGGTCTTTGTGGAGCCCCATGCTGTAGCTAGGCAGGGTGTGTGGAATCCTGGCGGCTCGGGAGAGGGGGCTCTTCTGCTGCTCACTGGGGACATGCTGAATGACTCTGGGTTGTTTCTCTAGCCCTGATGTGACCAACAATGTGCTTTCCCCTCCCCCCTTTCTTTTCATTCTTTTTAAATGTTTATTTTATTTTTGAAATTATTTTAATTTTAATAAGCATATATAGACAGGTATCTTTATGGCATTTTCAAGCAAAATAAATTTTAGTGCATTGTTTTCCTTTCTGCCTCCTTTATCACCTTGTATCCTCCCTTCCTGGTCTCTTCTTTACTTTCATGTCACCTCTGTCCTTTAGCCTAGATCCAGAGTGAGAGAGAGAGAGAGACTCCAAACATGAGAATGAATTATGTGATTTCTGTCCCAGTCTTCAAATGTCATCATTTAATTTTTCTTTACCACTGAGTAAAATTCCACTCCATTGTGGAAATATACCATGTTTTCTCTAGCCATTACCCTACTGATAGACATTTAGGTTGATTCCATTTCCTTGGTACTTTGAATAGAGCTGCAATAATATGGATATGCAAGTATCGCTGTGGTAGAACATGTTTGCAGTCTTCTGAGTATATGCCCAGAACCCAGGAGTACTTCCTGCACCATTTCTAGCCTGACCACTGAACTCATCACAGAACAGAGAGCCTCTCTCTGCATGACCCAGCCTTCAAACATGTGTCTATTCTGCTATACCCTTTCTAAAACTTTAAAATACCTTCAAATTTCATTTAGTGAAAACTCACCCCTTAAACTGGTTAAACTTAATAAGCCCAATGTAATCACCCTTTCTTCCAGCCTCCTACTCTGGCTTCTGTCCCATCTGCTTTGGCCCAGACAACTGAGGTCTGCTGTCCATGAAACCCTGCCAGGTATTAAAGTTAGGGTGTGATGGTGGTACAGTCATCGCATAGGACACACAGGGGACTGGGTTCCATCCTGGGGAAGGAAGGAAGGAAGGAAGGAAGGAAGGAAGGAAGGAAGGAAGGA
>NW_026585504.1:2006967-2015406 GCF_907164565.1 Psammomys obesus
AGGAAGGAAGGAAGGAAGGAAGGAAGGAAGGAAGGAAGGAAGGAAGGGAAGAAAGGGAGAGAGGAAGAAAGGGAAAGGAAAGAAGGAAAAGAAAGGAAAGGAAAGGGAAGGGAAGGGAAGGGAAGGGAAGGGAAGGGAAGGGAAGGGAAAGGAGGGAAAGGGAAGGGAAGGGAGGGAAAGGGAAGGAAAGGAAACCAGAAGGAGCACAGCTTCACACTTCCAGATTCTCTTGTTTGGCACAATCTTCTTCTAGAAAGCCATATGCTTCACATCCATGTCCCTTAAACCTCTAATCAAAGGTCAACTTATCAGAAATGCCTTCCCTCACCATACATAAAACAACCCTTCTGACTCCTTTTTTAGCTCTTCTCAAACTCTCGTTACACTCTGTAGTAGGCTGTGGCACTGGTTATGTCTACAGTTTATCTGTGATGGCTCTTGAGACACAAGAGGGCTGTCATTCAGTCGATGTTCGGAAGCTGTGTGTGACCTGCAGCCTGTACAGCTTGTAACTGAAGCCCTGGATCAGAATGGTTAAAATAGGTATGCCGAACTGCTTCTTGGGAAAAAGCATACCCGAAAAGAAGTTGCCCCAGCGTGTTAAAAAGGGAGTAACAGGTCGGGATAGTTAGGTCCAGCCCAGTAAATGCTCAAGGGCAATTTGCCCTCTTTCTCCAATCCTAACAAAACACACAGGGATGCAGAAAGGGCCACCTTACAGTTCAGTACAGCTTTTTACTGACAATAGGACATGTCCATAGATGAGCATATGGTAGTAAAGAAGAATCAATACAGTTTCTCTCATTTGAAAAGAGTATTTTTTCTCTAGACGGCCTGTGTCTTCACGTTTCAAAACTCTATGAAATATAATTAAAAACAATTTGAAGAAACACGCAGTGCATCCAAATGATGAGCACTAATCACATATACTGTATAATTCATTCAATTTCAAGCACAGCCTTTCAAAAATGACTACAATTACTCTCTTTTTCTACATGGGAAGTATGAAGCAGAGAGAGGCTAAGTCACACATGCCTCAAGTGACATAGTTCAGAAGTGACAGGGCCAGTAGGCTTTAGAATCTTCACTTCCAGCTATGCACAGCTTCAAAAACAACCACACACCTAAACCAGCTTCTCTCCTAACTGACAAAACGAACATAACTTGTAAACAATTAAGATCATAAAAATGTAAGACATTAACTCCAAGTATCATACCCCAAATTTTCAGCCTGACGGTAACCTAGTCTCCTCTCTTGGGAGCACAGAGTTAAGCTGATGTAGATTCTCAGAAATGGCATGTCTTCTGTTGTCTATGTGCCTATGTGTCCTCTGTTGTGTCCTGAGCTCTCTCAGACATTTCGGAATACAGTCACTGCCATTAACAACGGGAACTGACCTCCTGTTAGTCACACCTGTCCATAACTGCTCCTCCTCAGTGATCAACATGGAATGGTCCAACCAGCAAAAGTAACAATGCTGCTCTTTCAGAATGACAGCATTTGGACGTCACAAAAGAGCCCATTTTGAGCACTTTTGACCTGTATATATGGCAATCCCATCTACGTTATCCTAACAAATTCAGAACTTCTCTATCAACTTCCTATAACCAGTTTCTTTGATTTGGAGGTTTTATTTTTGGGCTAACCTAGAAATTAAGGGTCACCTGGATTTTCTGTATACAGTGTACATTTTTAATATAATGTTTTCCTCCGAGCCAAAAAAAGCAATGAACAAATGAAGATCACACCACAGCCTATTGCCTTTGGATTATGTTTTTCCCACCCTGACCACATATAGCTGAAGCTTTAAATTTGATTTAAATATATCATTAAATAATTTTTCCTATCCTGATGCATGATTTATACCAAATCATGTATTCAACTGTTTCCCCATTCTTACCTGCTTTTTAAATTTTATTACATATGGATCCAAATGTAACTATCATAGACTTGTAACCTTTTATGAAAAACACACAACCAGCAACATTATGTAATTGTCCTGACAACGCATAGCTCTTGATTACTTTGTGCGGAGATATCTATCTATATTATCTCATATGCAGCAGCAAGAAGCACTTGGCTCTTTAACCCACACCCCCCCAAAAAAAAAGAGTAACACAGATGTCCCACAGGATCATGTAGAACATGGACAAGCCCCCTAGAGAGACCAGGTCAGCGTTCCCCAAAATTCCATGGGAGTTTTAGGGCACACCGATAAGCAATTCCTAGTTGCTACATCAACTTCAGTGCAGAGGACGCATAGAACCCAAGAGGATTGTGACACTGGCCAGCAGAGGGACAAATCAATGTCTCGAGAAACTCCACAGCATCAGTGCATAGAAACCCACAGAACCTAGGTGGAACACTGACACTGACCAGTAGAAGGACAAGGTCAATACCCTCAAGTTAATTGCCTCAAGCCATCTTAATTGATATCAAAATGCTATTCTTTCACTCTGAAATATAAATATACTATGAAAGACTTTTTGGCGTCAGAAACACAAAAGAGAAATAGGACACAATGTCTGTTTATAAAAGGCAGACATTTAATCTCAGCCTGAAGTGCTGTCTTGCCTGGAGACTCGGTTTAGATCAAACTCTGATCTCCTTCTCAGCCTTCTCAGCCTTCTCAGCCTTCTATTCCTGAGGCTCAGTGGGTCAGGACTGTCTGCTATCCTCATTCAGTCAGGTATGCTGAGTCTGTCCTCTCTTAGGACGGAATCCATGACAAATATTTTCAGGGGACACAGGCACTCCTATCACAGAATGGGAGATTATCTCGGAGCTGTTAATATATCCACAAAGACACTGACATTCCTTCAAAGTTCCAATTTTTAGAGTATAGGAAACCACAGCAGTCACTGTCTACGAGCCTACTACAGAGACAAGCCCAGGTCTGGACCAGGATGCTGAGTCCATGATCTCACATGGGGCACTGTCCAAAAGAACAGTTATGGAGGCCATGGCCTAATTCTATAGAGCACAAAGTGAAGAGATGGAGATAAAGTGAACATTTCATGCTCAGTAGCTTCCTACCCAATACACATCCACTAGATAAGGGCCTTCCTTCCCTTTCACTGCATGCCCTGTTGACTCAGTTAGATATAAATACGCTGATGCCTGCACCTTCACAGAGCACACTCAGCTTAAAAAAAGGATGAGCTCAGAGCAAGGACTGATCCTTTCGCACGCTTCATTGACAAAACCTACTGCCTCACCCTCAGTCAAATGCGTATGTTTCTCTTCTCAGAAAAATACTTGTGTGGCCCATGCTACAAGAGGTTTGGAATGATTTCTACTTCTACTGTGGAAATTTTCTCATGATCATTTTCCAGCAGTGGAGAGTCCTGAGGCTTAATTCCCATTTTCCCCCATTTATTTTAAATTTTTTGGGTTGTTTCCATATTCTTAAAACAGACTTTAAACAAGGAAGAGTACTGGGCACTGAAAAAAAAATCATGTTAAAATCTACAGAGGAGAGGACAAAGGAGGTAAGACAGTGAAAAAGTACAAGACTGGTAACAATTACAGTGGTTAGGATTCTTGTTTGTTTACGCATCTGCTTTTAAGCTGACAAGGAAGACAAGGCTTACAGTCCTTCTGCCTCCACCTCCTGAATGCTGCAATCTTGTATTCCTGGCTTAGTCTAGTCCACACAACGGAAGCCTCAGCCATAACACGGCTCTTCTGTACAGCCATGACCCACCACAGGCTCACTGCAGAAGACAGAAGGAGCACAAAGGAAACCAGAAATGACCCACCCAAGCCCACATGAGAATGTCAACCCATGGAAGCATGACTCCACCCAAATGAAGTACTGTTCTGGAGCACTACGAGTTAGGCCATTTTGCTACACAGTGAAGACTAATAATGTCCTTTTGTTGTTGTTGTTTCATTTTGTTAGTTTCGTTTTGTTCTTCATAAATAACTATATTACAAAAAGAAAAAAAGGAAATATCTCTTAGCAGATAACCTACACACTTAAAAGGACCAACAAAGTACCAGCTTCAGTCATTTCTAAAGCAGACTTATTTACATGCCCAATTATAAACATTCTAATAAAGCAACCTTACCTAAATTACTAGTTTTATTTAATTTTGAGAATGGAAGTGTAGCACATTGAAAATATTCTTGTTGGTATTTTAGCATTGTACCTTTTAACTTGTGTGTGTGTGTGTGTGTGTGTGTACACATGCATGAGAACTCCAGGGACCAACCTGGCTGGAGTCTCGCTCCTCAGAAGCTTTCTAATCATGTCTTTACAAACAAGATCTCTCAATGGCTGGTATGGGATCCACCAATCAGGCTAGACTGGCTGGCCAGGGGCCCACAAGGATTCACCTGTCTCTGCCTCTCCCATGCTAGAATTATAAACAAACTCCACGATGCTCATTTTTTTATGCAGATTCTAAGGAGAAACTCAGCAACTCAAGCTTATACCTCATGGCTGAGTTATCTCCTCAGCCCTCTTGGTCCTCAATTCTATCAGAGAAAAATGAAGATAATAAATTCTAAAGCCTTGTCAAATTCCAAAATGAGGAATTTGGGATGTTTCTCTCTTTCTCTGTGTGTGTGTGTGTGGGGGGTGTACATGTGAATTTTACCCGGAACAGTACCATTTTGAGCAGGTTTCTCAGTAGAATAAAAACACTGCATTCTTTCCAAACAACAGTCCCTGGGTACCAGCACCATGCCAAGCAGAGCTGAGCCACGGGAACAGTCGTGAAGGATGTGGCAGCACTGTGCTTGAATATGTACGGCATCTTAGCCAAACGTACAGCGACCTCCCCATGTCCACTTGTAGTCACAAGGCATTATGGCATGAAATTCCTCATAAGGGGAGTCAACAGCAGTCAATACAGGAACCAGACACTGTGACTCAACTTTGTAAAAGTATTTTATTATAACTGAAATGTATGGCAAAACAATATGGAGGCCATTTAAACTAGAGACAAAACACTGCCTAAGCAGAGGAAAATTGAGACGATGTCAAGTAGAAAATCACAGTCTCCATCCTGGCAAATGGAACAAAGCCAGTGCAGTTAGTGTGGCTGAATGACAAAAGACAAGAGGCCAGAGGCCCGGGGGAGCTGGAGAAGAATGTTTTAAGCAAGGAAGACTTCGCCCAGGGAAAGGTGCTGCCGAAATGCAGCATAGGCAGCGCAGGCATAAAGCAAGTCTAAGAGATACTTGCTTGGCCTCAAGGATCTCAGGGCAGGGCTCCATGGAGGAGGTGAGACTGCGAGCCGCGAGTCCAGGAATAAAGTGCAGACGTGAGATGCATGAGACAGGAGAGCAGGGCCGCTGTTCAGCTCCAGCAGAGTTGACTGAGATGAAAGCCAGGGAGGCGGGAAAGCATTATGGGGTTTGAGGCAATTACCTAACCGCTTCAAGGATGTTGGAGTAACTAGCACTATAAAATACTGAGTTATCAAAAGCACCCAAAGCACCAAGGACAGTAAATAGAGGAAGGATGAAGGACGGGGACAGAGGCCAGGTGAACCTTGATTAAAAGCAGATGAATGCAAAGAATCAAGAGTGTTTAGGCAAGTATTTCTATAACAGAAGATAATGAAAAGACAAAAGAAGGTGCAACTGTGAGAGGCCAGAGTGGGAAGAGAGCTTTATTATAAAACATGGTTAATATAGCTGATACGGATCCAGTTATCACAGAAATACTGATAACTCAATGAAGAAGGGAAATAAGACTTAGTGTAAATTCATTGAGAACCCAGGCTCCTCGCCCAGAAGGATAGAGATCACCTAGGGAAGGAGACAGTTAGGAGAAGGAAATGGGAGTTGGGGGTTTGGAAGCTGGAAGAGATGCCCTATTACATGTTCACATTTTCTCTCTTCTACAGAAGGTTGGAGGTCATACAAAATGCTGAGGGAAGCAGCTGGCAGCTGAAGCATGGAGACTAATGAATCAGTAACAGAAGGAACAGACCTTGGCTTTGGACACTGACAGATGGGCCTTTTACTACTTAGTGACCTTTAACCTTAGACAAGCTACTGTACAGCCTTCCTGAGTCTCAGCCAGTGGTACAGACTGATTGAGCAACTACTATGTACTAACATGTACTAGAAATAGGTAATGGAAATTGGGCAAGATCCTTGAACTCAAGGGCTTCATCGTCTAATGGGAAGCAAAAGGGAACCAGACAAAATTAACACATCACAAAATGTGTTAAGGTGAAGAAAATCAAAATGTGTTACCGTAGCACCAAAGGATTCCACTCAAAAATACAAAGGTTAGAAACAGCCTTTCAAGCAAAGAACTGCCAGAGTTAGGTTGCACAAACTCAGTTAATTATCACGCAATCTAATTGATATAAAGCAAGGCTACCCATGCACAAAGCCACAATTTTTGGAGCCACTGGCTGTCAAAATTGAGCCCTGAATACCTTTATTTTAATTAAATTTTTATTTTTTATATTAATTACAGTTTATTTACTTTGTATTCCAGCCATAGCCCCCTCCCTAAATCCCTCCAAATTCCACCGTCCCTTCCTCATCTCCTCCTTGCCCCTCTCTAAGTCCACTGATAGGGGAGGTTCTCCTCCCCTTCCATCTGACCCTAGCTTATCATGTCTCATAAGTACTGGCTGCAATGTCCTCCTCTGTGGCCTGGCAAGGCTGCTCTTCCCTCGGGGGTGAGGGTGCGGTCAGTCAAAGAGACAGCCACTTAGTTCATGTCAGATACAGTCCCTGTTCCCCTTACTAGAAAACCAACTTGGATACTGAACTGCCATGGGCTAAGTCTGAGCAGGGGTTCTAGATTATATCCATGCATGGTCCTTGGTTAGAAAATCAGTCTCAGAAAAGACCTCCTGTATACCAAAGATGAAAAGGCTGAGAAAGAAATTAGGGAAACAACACTCTTCACAATAGCCACTAATAACATAAAGTACCTTGATGTGACTCTAACCAAGCAAGTGAAAGACCTGTTTGAAAAAAACTTCAAGTCTCTGAAGAAAGAAATTGAGTACCTTCTCATAGAAAAACAAAACAGACTGGGACACTGCTTTCTGCAAGATCAGTTACCCCGTTTGCTGTCCAAATGTAATGTCTTGAACAATCCCAAAATCTTCTTCAATGGGAACTAAATGACAATGTCTGGGCAAACTCTAATTCCCTATACCCAATGCTCTAGCAAAAGAGGGAAAGCTTCATTCTCTGTAAGATCTTAGAAACATACCACTGCAAGGAAACTGTACTGGCTCAGAAAAGTCATTCCAAATCCATATTCCATCTAGTAACGTCCACTGAAATTTTCCACCATAATGGGAATGTCACTTAGTTACATGACACTAGTCCATAGGTTGCTACAAAGCACTCAACTATGGGTACTACGATGAAGGAAATTAATTTTAATCTAAAACAATTTTTAAATTTAATTTAAAAGTCATATGTGCCTAGGGAATATTGTATCAGACAGAACAATCCAGCCAATGCTTCCTAAGATGAGCTAGAGGTGAAGTTAATCCTCATGTTCCACAAAAGAAAGTCATTGTGCCTGCTGTCCTGATCCCACCATTCTTTACTCCTTTCGATTATAGTGCGATGTAGCTTGAAATCGTTTGCTGAAGGGACATATTTATAAATCTTGCCTAGCACAATGCCATGTGAGAGTCACTTTGGAGTGAGAGCCTTTTAAAGTGGAGCAGGACCCCAGGGCACATGCTCTTCAGATCCATATTTCAGGGAGGGGCAGGCTTAGAGAAACAACTGTTTTGTTTTAAACACTCAGGAGCAGGGCTGAAATGTGCTGACCTTCATCCATGCTTCCAACCGCAAAACTCAGTCTTTATGCTGCATATTCTGATGGCTCATTGAGACCAAATTAACAGCAACCCACATGAAGCTTCACACTCACTAACTCATTGAAAATTCCAGATAGGATATGGCCAGAGTGGCCTAATGTTTATGCCTAATGACCTAATGAGCATACAGGTTCTTATAAATTAAGCAGGCTGTCCTGGTGGGGGCTGGCAGATTGGCTATCACATGTCCTGGCTATGGCAGGCATCTGCTGCTCTGCTCTGGCCAAATGTGGCTGTAGGGGCCTGCTGGAGAGTACTACTCTGTATATTTGTTTGAGGAATCTAGATTTACATACACACTCCCTAGATCTTGAAATGTGAGAGCATTGTGCCAACTAAGCAAAATCTATTTAAGAATGGGTTCAATTCCCAGTTTGTAGCTTATATAATACTTGTATACAATCTTTGAGTAAATGAAAATTAGCAGCTCCACAAGGACCAAAGATATCTGGGCACAGGGTCTTCTCTGAGACTGACATTCAACCAAGGACCATGTATGGATATAACCTAGAACCTCTGCTCAGATGAAGCCCGTGGTAGCTCAGTAACCAATTGGTTTCCCATAGTGAGGGGAACAGGGACTATTTCTGACATGAACTCAATGGCAGGCTCTTT
>NW_026585504.1:2015806-2027341 GCF_907164565.1 Psammomys obesus
AGAGAGAATCTCAATTGAGAAAATTCTTCCATCTTATTGGAATGTAGACAAACCTGTGGGACCTTTTCTCAATTAATGATTGTTGTGGGAAAGCCTAGCCTACTGTGTATGGTACCACTCCTGGGCAGGGCCTACTGCGTTATATAGCAAAGCTTGTTTCAGCATTTTGTTTTTTCTTGTTTCTCTCTTTAACTATGAACCATGTAGGGCTCACGCCTTTGAGAAAGTGGTCACATATCCAAGGTTGCCTTTACTCTGGTACTCTAGTATCTCAATATTCAAAGCACAGTGCTGAAAGTGCTGTCCTCCTGCAGAATGAAGCCGAGCAAGAGGAAAAAATGTTCATCTAAAAATAGAATCCATTATGTATAGCAGCACAGTCATTAGCTTCTTAGTATAGCAACTAGTTCTGCCTCATAAAACTTTTCATTGAAGCCTTCGTTTCACACAGGTGCACTGCGAGCCATGGCTCAATACCACTTCCAGGACACAGACCCAAGGCAGGGTCTGCACAGGGCTGAACAGAGTCTCTCACATAGCTTATTCTCATCCTGTCAAACACCCCTTGCAGACCACAGAGTGAAAACAGAGCATCCCTGTGAGAAAAATGCGACTTTCGCTGCACCCACCTGTACCATCTGAAGATGACTAAAAGGCAGGTTTCATACCACATGTGAAATCACCCAATTTTCCATGGTTTCCCTGGTTGGGTGTATATGGAAGTACAAAGGAAATTCTTATAAACTGACAAGAAATGATACAATGCTGCAATTTAATAAGATAGTCTTTGTATTTGTAGATAAAAGTTTAGTTATAAAATTAAATAATTACATAGAGTCTGGGTTGTCTTTTCTTTTGGCTATTTTGTTTTTATATTTGTTTTGATGTTTGTTCTGGTGTTTACTTTGATGGTTTGGTTTGGTTTGGTTTGGTTTGGTTTGGTTTGGTTTGAGTGTGCTACATACTGGCTAGTGCCATGCTAACTCATACTCTGTCACTATTACAGCCTCAGCTCTTTAAGGCCATTTTTAATACCACATTCCCATCTTAAAAATGGCAGCTGATTTAATTATGTCCCTTTACCTAATCTAGCAAATGAATATAAAAGAGCACGCGCAGGCTTGGATGGGGGCAGTGGGTAAGCACAGGACACAGGACACCTGAGCGTTTGAGGGAAATGGAAAGCTAATGAATTTTAATTAATTATAAATATAACAAAAATTCTGAGTCAATCTTGAATATTAAGAAACATTCTTAAAAAAGCCAGGAGTTTCCTGCACTGTAAGGAATATCATCCAATCGTATTAAAATAACTCAGAATCTTGCCAGGCAATGGTAAATGAGCAAGTGTTGCTCCTGATGAAGAGAATCTCGGCCCAGATGCCGAAGCAGTGTGTACACAGCTTCAGAGTGTGATGAGTTCATGGGTGATGCTCGCCAGGGCTGTGTGACACAAACTGCTGAGGAGCTTTCACAAAAATAATGTGCACAGCAGCCCAGTAAAGCAGAACCGCTGGGGTGGGAGCCAGACAGGTGTTCTTTGCAGCCATCCAAAGATTCCTAATGTGCAGCCCAAGTTAGGAATCCTTCTCATGCCCTCTGCCTCTTCTCGGCAAATGCACTATGCCTAGTAAGGTTCTTTATTCAAACAAATCTGAGGAGGGAAGTTCTACAGATAAACAACCCAACACATTAATCAATTCTTTAAAACATAAAGTGTGAAAATTTGGGCCATATGGCCAGACTGCCGTGCCTTGATTCTGTTTCTGACACTTGTCAACCATGTTACCAAAGGGAAGTCCATTACCTCTGTGCACAATTTAATTTACTTGTTTATAAATGGGGATAATTATAGTACTGACCTTCACAAGCTTATGGAAATGATTAAAAAATGTATATATTAATACATAGATTGTAATGTTTGTATATTAATATATATACAAACAACATATTTATATACACAAAAGGTTCATATATAATATACAAACATTATTTACATAAAATAATATAATATGTAATATTGTATGAACAATATAGTAATATATTATACACATACAAAAATCACAGGATATAATAGTTCATATAATAATATATTGTATACTAGCATATGTACATTATAGTACATATTATGTATATACATTTATGCATGTATACATGTCATAAAAGTTCAATGGAACACAATGTACACTCTGCATATGCCATAAATCTATACTATGAAAACTATATATTTATCTATTTAAATATATAACAACGTAAACAATAAATCTCTATATTATATGTACATTTTCCCTTTTCTCTTTTACTCTATTATATTGCATATAGATAATATCACAGTTTTGTTTGCTGTTATTGATGCTCTATTGATAACAACACTAATAAATTGATACAAGCAGATCAAAAATCTAAGAGCGAACATTTCCCCAGATTTGAATTTGTATGTGAATGATGGCTTCTCAATAAACTGTTCAAATGTTACATTATTTTCCTTTATAAATTATTTAAGTAAAATAAATGATAATGAAACATATAAAAATGGAACAAAACAGTTATGTTACTTGTTTTAGTTTTGTTTCTGTGGTGATAAATGCTTTCAAAAAGAAAGTCTAAATTTTGTTTTACCAAAATACAGAGAGGTTTGTCCTGTTGATTAACTATACAAAAAAATTGAAGAAATCCCATGAGTATGGCCAAACAATCTTCTCTTGGCAAGAAAACAAACCACGAAAGAACCAAGAATATTCACTGTATCTAAGATATCTGCAGTTCACACAAGTTGGCACAGTATGGCCAATGATTGTCCCCATAAAAGGAAATAAAATTATAAACAACAGACAAGTGTATTTCTTCTACACATTCAATACCTCAAATCACCACGTTTCTATCAAAAATGATTGAAACCCTTCCTAAAAGCTTCATAGTATGAAAAATATCCCACTTAATTTCAAATTCTGAAAAATGCTAAACATAAACAACTCACAAAGCCTAGGATAATTTCATAATTAAGTTATACAGAGAATATTGAATTTAGAATTAAAACCAGAGTGCCACCGTATTTCTAGATTCCACTTATCACTCCCATGTGTGTTGCTATTGTTATTCCCATATGGTCACACAGTAACATGACTATCCTCTCATACTGGAAAATGGTCACGAAGAAACTGTCATGATGCCATTTCACCATAATTCTAGTGAGTTTAAAATATACTTCAAGAAACTGCTTCAGTTCTGTGGAAATGTCATGAATCACCACCCATCAGGATGTGGAAAAGATCCCATTCCAGTAACAGGTACGCTTAAGCTGTATCTACAAACACTAAGCCCAATAACACCTGACTTTCCTGTGTTTATGGAAGTGAAAACTCAGAGGAGGTCCTGGCTGTGAGAAGACAGTGTTGATAGTAATGGAACTTAATGAGAAATTAAATTGATGCGGAAGAAGATTGCCTGCTCCTAGCAATCTGGATTGTGGTGGTTTGCTTATGTTCAAAAATGCTAGAATACTAAATTCTAAGGATCAAGTTGGTGTGACTGAGAAACTGTGCCTGGTACCAGTCTAACTGTGATAATCCTAAAACGATTATTCAAGAAAAAAGACAGGCAACTGTGCAGCAGCAAAGTCTCTTGGAGGATAATAATACCACTTTGTCTTATCAAAGACCTCTAAATCATCTTACAGCTTATTCCATAAGATGCCTCAAATCCCCTACAGTCTAAAACACTTTCACCTATGATGGAATATTTATTAGTGAATATCCTCAGAGGAAAAAGCTTTCTGGCAATAAATCCCTTCTTTCGCCTTCCATGGCTCTGTTCCCAAAACATGATGAAATATATAAACAAACATCTTGTTTGCCCAACAAGCCCCAAGCTTCAATGCTCTAGATCAAATAAGCTTGTATAGAAAGCAGGTCACTGTTACCAAGAAGAAGAAAAGGGGGAATAAAAATGCAAACATCCATAAATGTTCACTTGGCTTTCAGAGCAGCACACTTATGATCCCTAATGAGGCACTGGGAAAAATGGTGCAGCAGAGAGTGTTTATGGCAAAAGCCACCACACAGGCCTGCGTGTTTGCAAAGTAGCAGGAACAATGCTAGTGTTCAGAGAGAACCTTCAGAACCATCCAAACTCAGACACACTTTTCTTACAGATGAGCAAAGCAGGGCCTAGACAGTTACTGAGGTGACTCTTTGAACATACATGATATGGAGAACCCAAAGGCACATCTGCCATGGCAGTATAAATGAGTTCTGTTTAGGAAAACCAGCCCGGCTTAAAGGAGTGGCTCTTCACTAAGGAATATCTTTATAGCTCCGAATCAGGAGGTATGTACACTAGCCTGTTCAGAACAAGACATCCCCATACAAGGATTATGGTGAGAACAGTTTACTTTAGAAGTGATGCTAGGATGCAGGAGGGGTGAGAGTGTGAGGGAGAAAGGGAAGAAAGCTTTGTTTGGTGTTTACAAATCAGTTAACAATGAAGGAATAGATTCCACTCCCCAGGGGCACTTTAGGAATTACCATTCAGCATGCACCTCTGAGTTTTCCTGACTACAGAGATGGTATTGGTGCCACATGCACCCATCAGATATCATTGGTTAGGGTGGATGAAGTGGAAGTTTTCTGGTCTCCTTGAAGACTCAGTTTTGTCACGTGATGTTTTGCTGTGAGCCCTCTCTTGCGAGGGGCATGACTTTGGCCAGCTGAGAACATGCGTGGGTGGAATTTGAGAAGAGGAGAGATAAAGAGGCCTAGGCACAGTGAGGTTTCGCTTTTTGGATCAACATCACTGTGCTGCTCTCTGTGCTTCAAAACTTGACCTCTAAGAGAGAAACGTTCCAGAGAGCTTCTTGGGCTGATCCAGCTGAGACCGGAGGCTTTCACTGACTTGTCCTGATCTTCTGAATCATGTTGCTAGTTGGTGTTGGCCTTTGGACTGGACCGTTGTATCCTGATGACTGAGTTTGGTAACCTGAAGACCCATTGACCCTAATCAGCAGGAAGTAGATAAAAAAGGTCTAGAGCCCTTTTTCCTATTAATATCCTATCTAAAGTCGAGGGCGGGGTTATAAGGGAGGTAAAGGTGTTTAAGAACCCTAAATAAAGTAGGTTTGGTAAAAGATCTGAGTCTACAGGTGGGTGTCCCTCACCAAACTCTGAGAAGCTACACTGGATGCGAAGAGACACCTAACAGCTGGAGATAAAAAGCAGAAGGGTACAGACACTGGCTGGACACTGGCACACAGCTGGGGTCCTATGGAAGGGCAAGGAGCCAGTGCTACACTTGGAAATGCTTTCACCCATCTCATTGACAGCAAAGATGGAAAGGCAGAAGAGAGAGAGAGAGAAGCACTGGACTTAGAGCTATCAGTTTGTCCAAGTGATGTGTGCTCTGCTTTGGGTGGGCCAGAGAACAATGGCTGCACTCACAGAGCTGCATCGCGTCAACTGTGCTGCTGGCTAAGGTGAATTCGCTTACAGTCTCAGCCTTTTATAAAAGTCAACTAATGAAAGTGAGCAAGCCTCAGCTCTTACTTTATAATTGCATCTTTGTGTTCAAGCATGGTGTCAGTTCTGGAGTACTTCATGAAGGGAAGGTTAGAAATGAGTTCCTAGGATGCTCTAGACGCATGTCTCCCAAAGAGGAGACCCATTGCCAAAGGGCCTATTTTGAAGCATGTGTCCACCATTCTTTATGGAAGCCAGACTGGTTTTTCATAGGAAAGCACATGATTCTTTTTGTGAGGTTTATGATTCATCATCCAAAATATTTCTTAGCTCTGGACTTCTGTTTTAAAAATATCACAGCGGCTTATGTAAATATTTAACTTTTAAACTTTTCATTTGAACTCTGTATAGAAATCTCAGATTACAAGAAAAGGGTATCTCCAGTTGACATTTACAGAAGCGCCCATCATCAGCACTCTTTACGAGGGGCCGCAGGCTCTCACTCGAAGTCTTGGAGGAGGAAAGAGAGGCAGGTGGTGCAGGTAGCAGTCGATCGCTCCTATGCGGCTTCCCAGAAATGACTGAATGTGTGCATGTAAATGTTCGCCTGCCATCTAGATCATGGAGAAACACAGGGGTGGTGCTGACTCAACCAAAAAGTGCAATTGGCAGAAGGTAACTAGGAACGAAGCAGAGAATGACAACCAAGAAGTTCATGGGCACTGACATTTAAAGCTATTCAAGTTGGGAGTAACAACAGAGCATTACCTCAGTCAAGTCGTCTTTGCAGTCCCGTGTGCCCTTCAAATTCTAAGCCAGTAAGAAGGCCCCAAAGCAAATGGTGCCCTGAGATGCTACCCACTGGCTACAACTAGAAAGCAGAGGGAGCCAACAATCCACAGAACAACCTGTTTGAAGAAATCAAATTAAGAAATCCATCTCACGCCATTTAAGAGTATTCATTACATGTGGATTCCAAACTTCAGTTAACAGGAATGATATGAAGATGGTGAGTTAGAAAAAAAACAAAACAAAGAAAAGTTGAAATGTGACTCCATCAAACTTTCAGACTATAAGCCATCTTTTGTTACACATGAATTAGATGCTGGGGAATTCAAGAAGTGCCACAGACAGAAGAATGTATTTGCAAGATTCACTACAGTTAGAAGTATCAACACAAAAGAACAGAAATGGCCAGTAAGGACTGAAAATATGCCCAGTTTCCTGGCAAATCCAGTTAGGGCAGATTAAAGCATAGATACAACAGTTGTATCTGTCAGGCAAAAGTTGAAATGTTTCCTAACAGTGCTGACTGGGCCTGAGAAAACAGTCTTCTCACATATGATTATGTAGGCATAAACAATGGTACAGCCCAAGACTAAAGCTTAAGAGATGTATAGCTTTCAAGCAGCAAGAATACTTTAAGTGCTTTTCTTAGAGAATCCCTGTCCTGCATACCCACAAAAAGCATCAGGATGGCCATGACTCTGTGTTGTAGGGAGGTTGCTCCAAATGAAAAACAAATATTCAGAATCTACCAAGGGGAGCTTTATCATGATGTAAAATTTTGCAATCCAAAATTATACGGGAACACAATAGCACAAGTTAAAAGAAGGCAGTGGGTTCATACATGAATATCTATAATACACTCTGGGGATAGGGTCATACATGAACATCTCGGACATACTCTGAGGGTGAGTTCATACATGATCATGTCTAACATACTCTAGGAATAGGTTCATATAATAACATCTCTAACATACTTTTGGGGGTAGATTCATACATGAATATCTCTAACATACTCTGGGGTAGGCTCACACATGAACATGTCTAACATACTCTGGGGATAGGTATACATCTGAATATCTCTAACACACTCTGGGAAGTCAAAGGCAAGTTTTGAAACAGCAAAAATAGTCTAACAGGATACAATGGATTTGAATAAAACACAATGCAATATTTTCAAAATTATGCGTTTCAAATGAATGAAGGAAACCCAAGAATAAACCAAAAAGATGCTAGCTATTCCTGAATGGAAAAGAGAAAACACATACACAACTACGATTAGGATTATCAGATAATGTTGAAGACATTTATACTGCTTTACTTTCTTACTAAAAGGAAATATTTAGGAATAACTGAAATCCAAGAAGATGACCTAACAATTATGCTCATGAAGATAATAACAGAGGAAACAAATAAGATACATAAAGACATAGAGGAAGATAAACTCAAACAAAATATTGCCATTCGTAAAGAAATAGAGGAAGCTGCAGTCAAACAGTTTATGGCCTTTAGAAAAGAAATGCTTAAAGCACTGAATAAAATAAAAGAAACAGAGTTCAAGGAACTAAAAGAAAAACAGGAAAGTACAATCAAACAGGTGAAGGAAGTAAACAAAACAACTCAAGACCTGAAGAAAGAATTGGAAAAATTAAAGAAAACACAAATGGAGGAAATAACGGAGAGGAAGAATCTAGGGAAGAAAACAGGAACTACAGAGGTAAGCACAACCAACAGACTACAAGAGACTGAAGAAAGAATCTCAGGTGTAGAAGATACAATGGAAGAAATCGATGTATCTGTCAAAGAAAATGTTAAATCCAAAAAATTCCTGACACAGACCGTCCAAGAAATCCAAGACAATATGAAAACATAAAACCTAAGAATAATAGGTATAGAGGGAAAAGAAGACTTCCTTCTCCAAGGCCCAGAAAATATTTTCAACAAAATCATTGAAGAAAATTTCCCCAAGTTAAAGGAGAGGCCAATAAGAATACATGAGGCCTACAGAACACCCAACAAATTTGACCAGAAAAGAAAATCCTCCTGGCACATAATAATCAAAAAAGTAAGTATACAGAACAAAGAAAAAATACTAAAAGCTGCAAGGGAAAAAGGCCAAGTAACATATAATGGCAAACCCATTAGAATCACACCTGACTTTTCAACAGAGACTATGAAAGCCAGAAGGGCCTGGACGGATATCATGCAGACCCTAAGAGAACACAGATGTCAGCCCAGGCTACTATACCCCGCAAAATTCTCAGTCCTCATAGATGGAGAAAACAAGATATTCAATGACAAAAACAAATTTCAACAATACCTATAAACAAATCCAGCATTACAGAAAACACTGGAAGGGAAAATACAACCCCAAAAAAATTAGCTTCTTTCAAGAAAACACAGGAAATAATTAACCTCACTACAGTAAAACAAAAAGCAAACAAGTACACAACCTGATGACCACAGCAAACATCAAAATCAAGGGATCTAACAGCCACTGGTCATTAATCTCTCTCAACATCAATGGACTCAACTCTCCAGTAAAAAGACACAGATTAACAGAATGGATACGTAAACAAAACCCAGCAATCTGTTGCATACAAGAAACACACCTAAGACACAAAGATAGACATTACCTGAGGGTAAAGGGTTGGAAGACGACTTTCCAAGCAAACGGACCCAAGAAGCAAGCAGGAGTAGCCATTCTAATATCTGATAAAATAGACTTTCAACCAAAATTAAGAAAAAGAGATGGGGAAGGACACTTCATACTCATCAAAGGAAAATTCCACCAGGAAGACATCACAATCCTGAACATCTATGCCCCAAATACAAGAGCACCCACATTTGTTAAAGAAACATTGATAAAATTTAAACCACATATAGATCCCAACACATTAATAGTGGGAGACTTCAACACCACATTCTCAACAAAGGACAGGTCAACAGAAATTAAACAAAGAAACAATGTATCTGACAGAGGTCATGAATCAAAGGGACCTAACAGACATTTACAGAACTTTACACCCAAACACAAAAGAATTTACCTTCTTCTCAGCACCTCATGGAACCTTCTCCAAAATAGACCATATAGTTGGTCACAAAGCAAGCTTCAACAGATACAAGAAGATTGAAATAATCCCTTGTATCTTGTCTGATCACCATGGAATAAAACTGGACCTCAACAATAACAGAAATAGCAAAATGCCTACACACATGGCAACTGAACAACTTTTTACTAAATGACAGTTGGGTCAGGGAAGAAATAAAGAAAGAAATTAAAGCCTTTCTAGAAATCAATGAAAATGAAGACACAACATACCCAAATTTGTGAAACACAATGAAAGCAGTGCTAAGAGGAAAGTTCATAGCACTAAGTGCCTTCAAGAAGAAATTCGAGACAGCTCATTCAAGCAACTTAATGGCCCACTTAAAAACCCTAGAAAAAGAAGAAGCAGGCACACCAAAAAGGAGTAGACAGCTGGAAATAATCAAAATCAGGGCTGAAATCAATCAATTGGAAACAAATAAAACAATTCAAAGAATCAATGAAACCAAGAGCTGGTTCTTTGAGAAAATCAATAAGATCGACAAACCCTTAGCTAAGCTAACTAAAAGGCAGAGAGACACCACCCAAATCAACAAAATCAGAAATGAAAAGGGGGACATAACTACAGACACTGAGGAAATCCAAACAATCATCAGGAATTACTTCAAAAGTCTATATGCCACAAAATTTGAAAATCTAAATGAAATGGACAATTTTCTTGATCGATTTGACTTACCAAAGCTGAATCAGGACCAGGTAAATCAACTAAATAGTCCTATATCCCCCAAAGAAATAGAAGTGGTCATCAAAAGTCTCCCATCCAAAAAAAGCCCAGGACCAGATGGCTTCAGTGCAGAATTCTACCAGACCTTCAAAGAAGAGCTAACTCCAATTCTCTTCAAACTATTCCACAAAATAGGAACAGAAGGACCATTACCAAACTCATTCTATGAAGCCACTGTCACCTTGGTACCTAAACCTCACAAAGACTCAACAAAGAAAGAGAATTTCAGGCCAATCTCCTTTATTAACATTGATGCAAAAATACTCTACAAAATACTTGCAAACCGAATCCAAGAACACATCAAAGATATCATCCACTATGACCAAGTAGGCTTCATCCCAGGTATGCAGGGGTGGTTCAATATATGGAAATCCATCAATGTGATCCACAATATTAACAAACTGAAAGAAAAAAACCACATGATAATCTCCCTAGATGCTGTAAAAGCATTTGACAAAATCCAACATCCATTCATGTTTAAAGTATTGCAGAGATCAGGGATACAAGGCACATATCTAAACATAGTAAAGGCAATATACAGCAAGCCTATAGCCAACATCAAACTAAACGGAGAGAAACTTAAAGCAATCCCACTAAAATCAGGGACAAGACAAGGCTGCCCACTCTCCTCATATCTCTTCAACATACTGCTGGAAGTCCTGGCTAGAGCAATAAGACAGTTGAAGGAGATCAAGGGGATACAGATTGGAAAGGAAGAAGTCAAATTATCACTATTTGCAGATGATATGATAGTATACGTGAGTGACCCCAGAAACTCCACCAGGGAACTCCTACAGCTGATAAACACCTTCAGCAAAGTGGCCGGATATAAAATTAACTCAAAAAAATCAGTAGCCCTCCTGTATGCAAAAGACAAAAGGGCTGAGAGAGAAATTATGGAAACAACACCCTTCACAATAGCCACAAATGACATAAGGTACCTCAGAGTAACCCTAACCAAGGAAGTCAAAGACTTGTATGAAAAAAATTTCAAGTCTCTGAGGAAAGAATTAGAAGATATGAGAAGATGGAAAGATCTCCCATGCTCCTGGCTTGGCAGGATTAACATAGTAAAAATGGCCATTTTACCAAAAGCAATCTACAGAGTCAATGCAATTCCCATCAAATTACCAACACAATTCTTTACAGACCTGGAAAGAAAAATTCTCAACTTCATATGGAATAACAAGAAACCCAGAATTGCTAAAACAGTCCTCTACAATAAAAGATCTTCTGGAGGTATCTCCATCCCTGATCTTAAGTTGTACTATAGAGCAACAGTAATAAAAAAAAGAACTGCATGGTACTGGCATAGAAACAGAATGGTGGATCAATGGAATCGAACAGAAGACCCAGAAATAAACCCACACACTTATGGACATCTGATCTTTGATAAAGATGCCAAAACCATACAATGGAAAAAAAGATAGCATCTTCAACAAATGGTGCTGGTCCAACTGGATGTC
>NW_026585504.1:2027351-2043884 GCF_907164565.1 Psammomys obesus
CTCATTGGTACAGGAGAAAACTTCCTGAACAGAACACCAACAGCACAGGCTCTAAGAGCAACAATCAATAAATGGGACCTCATGAAACTGAAAAGCTTCTGCAAAGCAAAGGACACCGTCATCAAAACAAAACGACTGCCTACAGATTGGGAAAGAATCTTCACCAACCCTTTATCTGACAGAGGACTCATACCCAGTATATATAAAGAACTAAACAAGCTGAAAAGCAGCAAACCAAGTTATCCACTTAAAAAATGGGGAACAGAGCTAAACAGAGAATTCTCAATAGAGCAATATCGAATGGCAGAGAAGCACTTAAAGAAATGCTCAACCTCATTAGCCATCAGGGAAATGCAAATCAAAACAACCCTGAGATTTCACCTTACACCCATCAGAATGGCCAAGATCAAAAATTCAAGTGACAACACATGCTGGAGAGGTTGTGGAGAAAGGGGAACCCTTCTCCACTGCTGGTAGGAATGTAAACTGGTACAACCACTCTGGAAAGCAATTTGGCGCTTTCTCAGACAACTAGGAATAGTGCTTCCTCAAGATCCAGGCATACCACTCCTAGGCATATATCCAAAAGAGGCTCAAGTACACAATAAGGACATACATTCAATATGTTCAATATGCTACCATGTTTGTAGCAGCTTTATTTGTAATAGCCAGAAGCTGGAAACAACCCAAATGCCCCTCAACTGAAGAATGGATGCAGAAATTGTGGTACATCTATACAATGGAATATTACTCAGCAATGAAAAATAAGGAAATCATGAAATTTGCAGGTAAATGGTGGGACCTGGAAAGGATCATCCTGAGTGAGTTGTCCCAGAAGCAAAAAGACACACACGGTATATACTCACTCATATAGACATACAACGTAGGACAAACCCACTAAAATCTATGCATCTAAAGAAACCAAGCAAGAGAGTGGACCCTAACTAAAACGTTCAATCCCCACCTGGAAGGCAAAGAGGATGGATATCAGAAGAAGAAGAAAACAGGAAACAACCTAGAAACCTGCTACAGAGGGCCTCTGAAAGCCAGAAGAAGAAAACAGGAAACAAACTAGGAACCTACCACAGAGGGCCTCTGAAAGCCTCTGCCTCGCAGACTATCAAAGCAGATGCTGAGCCTGATGGCCAACTGTCGGTCTGAGTGAATGGAATTTTATGTAAGAAGTGGGAAACAGTAAGAGCTGGAGAGGACAAGAACTTCACAAGGAGAGCAACAGAACAAGAAAATTTGAACACAGGGAACTTCCCAGAGACTCATACTCCAACCAAGGAACATGCATGGAGATAACCTAGAACCCCTGCACAGATGTAGCCCATGGCAGGTCAGTGTCCAAGTGGGTTACCTAGTAATGGGAAGAGGGACTGCCTCTGACATAATCTGATTGGCCTGCTCTTTGATCACCTCCCCCTGAGGGGGGAGCAGCCCTACCAGGCCACAGAAGAGGACAATGCAGCCACTTTTGATGAGAACTGATAGACTAAGATCAGAAAGGAGAGGAAAACCTCCCCTATCAGTGGACTTGGGGAGGGGCATGCATGCAGAAACGGGAGGGAGGGTGGGATTGGGAGGGGAGGAGGGAGGGGCTTATGGGGGTATACAAAATGAATAAAGTGTAATTAATAAAAAACAAAAAATAAAAAATCTGATCATCCTGAGTGAGGTATCCCAGAAGCAGAAAGACACACATGGTATATACTCACTTATAAGTGGATACTAGACCTATTATATAGGTCCTATTATCCTATAATATAGGATAAACATACTAAAATCTGTACACCTAAAGAAGCTAAGTAAAGAGTACCCTGTGTAAGATGATCAGTTCATACTTCAATGGACATTGGAAGACGGAGAAAACAGGAGCCTACTACAGAGGGACTCTGGAAGACTCTACCCAGCAGTGTATCAAAGCGGATGCTGAGACTTATAACCAAACTTTGGGCGGAGTGCAGGGAATCCTATGAAAGAAGGGGGAGATAGAAAGACCTGGAGGGGACTGGAGCTCCACAAGGAGAGCAGCAGAACCAAAATATCTGGGTACAGGGCTCTTTTCTGAGACTGATATTTCAACCATGGCCCATTCATGAATATAACCTAGAACCCTTGCTCAGATGTAGCCCATGGCAGCTCAGTGTCCAAGTGGATTCCCTAGTAAGGGGAACAAAGGCTGTCTCTGACATGAATTCAGTGGCTGGCTCTTTGACAACCCCTCCCCCTGAGGGGGTAGCAGCCTTGCCAGGCCACAGAGGAAGACAATGCAGCCAGTCCTGATGAGATCTGACAGGCTAGGGTCAGATGGAAGGGGAAGAGGACCTTCCTTATCAGTGGACTTGGAGAGGGGCATGGAGGATATGAGGAAGGGAGGGTGGGATTGGGAGGGAATGAGGGAGGGATTACAGCTGGGATACAATGTGAATAAACTGTTATTAATATAAAAAATATTTTTTTTAAAAAAGATTTAAAAAAATCTGTATTGCCAGGTGTGGTGGCACTTGCCTATATTCCCATCACTCAGACAGGCAGAGACAGGCAGATCTCTATGAGTTCGAGGCCAGACTATTCTACAAAGAGATCTCAGGACACAGAAAAAAAAAAAAAGACTCCTTCATTGAAAATGCATAATTTTTTCCTCTTACTGTTTTTTAAAATTCGTGAACTTGTCCTCCCTTCGCACGGTTCTTCTTTTAGAGAAAGAAGGAAGGATTTATTGAAGTTTCACGAGCTTCTCAGATCTGAACTAAACTGGTTTTATTTTTACACCAAACTTGGCACAGAATCAGGGCATCAAATTGCAAGATAATGTTCTCTTGTGTTATATTCTAGACAGGACTTTGCGAGCTCTTCTCTGTTGACCCCCTTTTATTTTTTTTCTTTCAGATTTTCACAGTGCCATGAATATTTTGGCTAACACTTCCTGTCATGACTGCCAGTATCCATGTGGCATGGTCTAATGAAGGCAACCATTCTGGCACTTAGGGTAGGCAGAAACTTCTTGCCCATGACTTATAAATAAATGCATCCTTCTTACATACTCCACACTTATAGAAAAAAGCCACAGTGCTTAAAATAAAATAATCATAGTCAGTAACTTGTTTTTGCTAATTATATTCAATAAACAGTAAGTAGAAAGTTGTCAAAATAAGTCCAGCAATGGAACAAAGCATGAACATTTATCTATAAAAGTGATATTCACATTCATCTGCTTGCACTAACCCAAATGTCCTGTCAATATTTCAGTAGACGAATTTCAGCTCTCTAAATACGACTTCCCATTTCTGATTTGTAATTCTATTGTCTGGGCTGTCTGTCTTCTTTGTCACCTATCATTTCTATGATGACAAGTCAAAGGAGCGGGGTAGGGAAGGCAGCCCTGCATTGCCCACGAGAGGAAGCCAGCAGTTTGACATCAGAGTCTGGTACAAGGTGTGGTGCAGCTATGACAAAAATGGACATGCATTAGACGTCACGAATGTGAGAGCTGTCCCAGGCTCGCTCTTCTATCAAGGCTCTGGTGGGGACCTTAAACCACTCACTGGGTCTGTGAGCACAGGAGGTTTACTGTGATTGCAAATCAAGGTGCTCCTGCACCAGTTTCATGGACCAACAGTAGACCATGCTGGGCAGTAGCTCAGAAAGACAAGGCATCTTACAATAAATACCAGTGTAAGCTTCTCAATCATGGAAAACAAATGTATGAACCCAAATGGTAACCTTGAAAGAACTATATTGTTTTCTCTGAGATCTCTATAACACAGATGGCAGACCCTTAAGACTAACTGCCAGGAAGCAAAATACTTTAAACAAGTAGTCCTCTACGGGGCATCCTGATTGCACCACTCACCCTGGTCCTTCAAAGGATCTTATGCACAACCTCAACTAAAAGCCTGGCATGCTGCCCTCTGTTTGTGTGCACAGTTTGTCCAGCCTGCACAGACTCTAATGCATTGTTTACAGTTGCCCAAGACCAAAAAGTGGATACATCACTTGATCTGATTCCAAGACTGGGCTAAAAGCCAGAAAAAAAATGACAAACTTGAAAATGTGGTAAATTTCAAGTTTCTTTTATTATTATTTTCTTAAATCTGCCCATCTTTTTGAGTTTAAGATATATGATCATTGACCAAAAAAATAAACCTACAAACTTATAAATGACTGAGGAATGACAGGGATCTAAGAAGCAAAGAATACAATTTACCACATTTTGACTAAGATTAATATCCATCAGAGGAGAAGCAAAGAGACATAAAAAAAATTCCCTCACCCCTTCTCCCCGTTATTGGTTCTGAATGGTTATAAACAGCATTGTGTCCAAGAGAGAAAGGCTGGTATGAAACATGTAAATGCATTTACTCCACTGAAAATATGTCTGGGTAAAAATATTGGGCTCCCA
Source organism: Psammomys obesus (assembly GCF_907164565.1). Lineage (NCBI taxonomy): Eukaryota > Metazoa > Chordata > Mammalia > Rodentia > Muridae > Psammomys > Psammomys obesus. Next base: position 2,031,760 of record NW_026585504.1, read on the forward strand.
AAACAATAAAGACGAATCAAAGAGCCTTTGGCCCCTTCTCTTTTTCAAGCAAAGAAATGTTTATGATTGTTCTTCTGCTGGAGCTTGACCGAGTTGCTATGAATTATTTAAAAACCCCAAAATATCTTCTGGTGCTTTTATGGAAATTTGATTTACAAGTTGAAAAAATCAAAATGACAGTCTGGTCTCTTGTACAAGCACCAAACCTTTAGAAATGCTCTAGGCATTATAAATAAATCTTTTACAAATATAGCTGTGACTGTTCTAAAAATAATCTTTAGGAGTTAAAAAAAAACTCTTTCAAGTCATTGTTTTATACATAACAGCAGGAAACAAAACAGAATGTCAAAGACAACGTGATTAACACACCCAGCAGCAAACATGAACACTGCTAAGCATGACATCTTACCCACATATCATTTCTGACATTGTCCTCAGTTCTATATGGAACTCCTGTATATATGGCCATAGCCTCCAGAGCAAACACACATAGTAGTTAGATGTAACTCCAGGACCATTAGAACCAGCACCTCTAGGATAGTATTTGCTTTTTGAGAGACTGTGAACTGGCCAATTCAGGGCTGGCCTGGATTGCAGATATTAATTTTTCAGCATGGAGACATTTCTAAGAGGACCCACAACTCTCAAAATGATGCTGTCCAGGCCAGTTACAACCTGTGTTCACAAGTGCAAAAGGTTGCCCAAGGCACGGCCTACGACCAATTACCCAAGGATTCTGGATACTTGAAATTGACCATGATGTTAGAAAACAAATATTTAAACCCCACTGTGAAGTAATTGGAGAGCCCCTAGCTGCTCTAATAGTATTCTATTAGTAATTCTAGCTTATTGTTTTCTAAATGTATTTAGTAATCTTGAAAACAGCAAACCACGTCTTTAGATGTCAGAACTTTGAGGACTAAAATAATCTACATGCTGGGCCCTTCGGTGCCAGTGACTCTTGAAATAATAACCACTTCCTATGAATATTCTTGTCTAACTGCCCATTAAACCTCAAATAAATCTTATGGTCTGCAGACAGTTTTTAATAATTCAGTATGGAATTGTCAACTGGCTTTTTAAGAACTGAGATACTGAATTCTTAGTATTGCAGGCAGAAAGCTAATATGGGAAGACTCTTGAAAAACTTAACAAAAAGGTTAAAGGAAGCTTAGCTTTAATTTTTTAACACTGTTGCAGTTTTGCTTTCTGTTGCTGTGATAAATACTAGGACTAACACAACTTGGGGGGATGGTTTACTTGGATCATAGGTTTGAGTATATAACCCAGGAAAACCAAGGCAGGAACACAAAGAAGGAAGCTGGAACCAGGAACTGAAGCTGAGTCCACAGAGGATTCAGCTTGAGTCCAGGCTCATGTGGGCCTACCTTTCATATATAGGCAGGCCCACACCCATAGGGACGGTGCTGCCTACAGAAGACCTAACTCTGCTACATCAAGGGTGAGTGATATATACCCCACAGACATATCCACAGGGCAATGAAGAAGGCAAGTCCTCATCTGAGGTTCCCTCTCCCCAGATGTGTCAAGGTGACAATCACAATTACCCATCACAAACATGAAAAAACTATCAAGGCCGAACTGTTAATTATAGCCCAGGGAAAAGGGAGAAAAAAAATGGACTGACTGTTCAACCTTTGGTCATTAAGGTCAAGAGGAATTTTCTCATCATCTGTCTTCCTTCTGCATTGAAAGGGACTTAAGTCAGTGAAAGTCTAAAATCATGTCCACCACCAAATGCAATCTACAAGTCCGACTTTTTGTTTTAAACAGAAAACAATTATTCTAGGATCTTGTGAATAAACCATTTCACAAGCATCCATGAAAGGCCCTAAGGCCTTTAACCTGAGTCTCTGAAGTAGAATCAAGACATACACTGCAAAAGGTAGTCTATGAAATGGGTAGACATATAAGGTAAACAAATACTTTGTAAGTAACCAACAGGATAATGTGAGAAAGACATCTTATCTCTTACCTTATTTTGATCTGTCCAGTAAAAGAAAAATCCCTGAGGATCAGTCCTCAAAATAATTGGAGTAACAATAGTGGAGTCCTAGAAAATGAATAAAAGAAAGAATGAACATCAGTTCATATCCCTGTGGGAAGTAACTGAAGAACCAATAACGCATAAGTGATTCTTCAAGGTTATCAATTACTAAGAAAAGTTTCAAACAAAGTAGACATGGTAATTTTTTTCATTAATTAATGTATTTACTTTACATCCCAAGCAAATCTTCCCCTCCCTTCTCTCCTCCCAGTCTCTCCTCTCCCGTTATACTCCCTCCCTTTCTCCTCAAAAAGGGGGAGAGCTACCTTGGATATTAACCTGCCTTGGCATATAAAATTATAGTAGGACTGGGCACATCTTCTTCTATTGAGGTTAGACAAGACCATCTCATTAGGGGAAGGGGATTTAAAGGCAGGCAACAGAGTCAGAGACAGCCCCTGTTCCTGCTGTTAGAGGTCCCACGTGAGAATCAAGCTGTGTATCTGCTACATATGTGTAGGGGGCCTAGGTCCATGCATGCTCTCTGGTTGTGATTCAAGCCACCATAACTGATTTATTAATTAGACAATTGATGTGATGGCTCATGGGTAAAAGTGATTGCTACACAAACATGAGGACCTGAGTTCGAATCCCTGAAACCTACATAAAGCTACGTATGGTAATAGACAACAGCAATGCCAGTTCTCGGGCAATATGGGAGGTAGAGAAGGACAATCTCCAGAAGCCACTGGTTCCACAAGCCTGGTTTAAACAGCAGGAAACAGAAATGAGATCTGTCCTCTGATCTCCACACACACCACAGTACGTGTAAACCCTTGCACTCATACAACCACATGCGCTGACATACACAAAAAGATTATCAGATGCAGAACTGACAGAGTTAAGCAATAATCAGAACATCACTACCTAACTGGAAAAGGAAGACAGCAATGCACGCATTGATTACGACAAAAATTTAAAGGCGTTGGCACAGTTTCTTTTAGAAAACTATATTTAGATTTTAAAATAATGTTAACACTATCATAATGTATTTCATATAATTAAGGTTAATTAAAATCCATGCTTGAGGATAATATTTTAAATTACATTTGCTCCATAAAATGATTTTTAATTGTACCAAAGAGAGTGAGCATAGCATTTGGGCATTGCTGTTTCCACGGTAACAGTAAATAAGGACATCTTTCACATATTTGGAAAGGTGCATATGAAACTGTTGCAGATTTAAATTCTATATATAATCTAAACCATCATAGACAAATCTTGCTGTGAATTTAATGCATGAGTCTCTGAAGCTAGGTTGTGTGCACTGTGCTACAACAATGAACATTGTTGAGCTATGTTGTTTTTCCCAGCAATATTCCAAACATTTACTTCTTACATGCACACAAACACATCAAATATAAATTTATAAACTTCAAGCAAAACTACATCATTTACCCTTCCCTTTCCTCCTTCAGCTCCTTTGCTGCCCTCCCATTCCAACATGTTCCAGTTCAAATTCATGGCCTCTTTGTCATTACATGCTACGCATATGTATGAAAGCATTAGATATATGCAACCTGCTGAGTCCACTCAGTGTTACTTGTGTGCATAAGGTTTCAGGACTGGCCACTTGGTACTGGAAAACCAATTAAGGGCATCGATTAAGGGGAAGACTAATTCTCCCTCTCAGCGGTCACTAGTTGCCCATAGTTCTTTGTTTAGGGGTGGGATCCCGTGAGATTCCCCCTCCCACACGAGCATGTTCAGTGCTAAACGAAAATGCTCAGGCCTTTACTGAAAACACACTTGTTCATTTTTTTCTTTTACTCTTTTGAGATCATAAATATATCATTTTCCCTCCTTCCAAGAACCCCTCCTTTTCCTCTTTCAAATTCATGTCCTCTTTTTTCATTAATCATAGTCATGTGCATGTCTTTATATACATATATCCATAAACATATGTTCCTAAATATAAACTGCCTAGTCTTAATACTATCACTCAAGAGGATATTTTCAGGGCTGACGACTAGGCGCTGGATAAGCAGTTGTACTCTTCCCCGGACAAGTTGATTTCTCCTGCTCTCAGCACTCTTTAGTTGTCTGGAGTTCTTTGTGTAGGACTGACGTGACTCCACTGCCACTTCTGTCGTTGTTTGCTTGCTTTTAAAACTGTATTTTAATTACAATATTTCTCCCTTTCCTTTCCTTCCTCAAAAGCCTTCCTGCAGTCCTCCCCACTCTCTTCTGAATTCATCAGTTGTTATTGCACAGGTACACGTAATTGTGTGTGTATGTATGTGTCTATATGTATATATGTTACTCGTATGATGATTCCAAGGCTGACCATTAGCACCAGAAAATCAGTCGGTGTGCTTTTCCTTGGGGAAGCCATTTCTCCCACTCCCAGCTTTCGTCAGTTGCCTGTTGTCTCTGTGCAGGTTTAGGCCTTGTGGGCTTTGCCCATCCAGTTTTGAATGTTCATTGTTGTCATCCTGGTTAAGCTCATATTTGGGTGATCTCGTGAAAACATGGTTATTGGAGGAGAATCTAAAAGCACTAATTTACTAAACCAGCAAAATCCCTAACAATCTACAAGCATTTGTCCTCATAACCACAAATAAATGTGCCTTCGTGCCTCTTCAAGGACTCTTCCCTTTGCCACAGACAGGAACTATTACAGAAAACCACAACAAATAAACAAAGTTTTTGAACCCAGTCTCAATTGATACTTCTACAAAATACTCTATATGTAAGGCTCAGGGGACATTGCACAAGAGGCAATGGAAAGATTATAAGAGCTAGAGGATTAGGAAATTTGCTTTGAGGTTTCCTGTGAGAGATGGTTAAGCCATTCCAGGCAAGGCTCACAATCAAAACATTAAGAGATTCTGTTTCCTATTGGAATCAGAAGCTATACTCATAAACCCTGACAAGCCACTTTTTTCCTTTTATTGAAAATAGATTTTCTCACATAATGTAACCTGAATACAGTGTCTACACCCCCTACTCCTCCTAGCTCCTCCCCACCTCCCCTCCCATCTAAAACCACTCCGTTTCCATCTCTCATTAGAAAACACACAGGCCTCTAAAAGGTAATAGTAAAGTATAATAAAATAAAATATATGATAAAACAAAATTGGCCTGGTAAGGCTGCTTCCCCCTCAGGAGAGGTGATCAAAGAGCCAGACACTGAGTTCATGTCAGAGACAGTCCCTGTTCCTATTATTAGGGATCCCACTTGGATACGGAGCTGTCATGGGCTACATCTGAGCAGAGGTTCTAGGTTACATACATGAATCGCCCTTGGTTGGAGTATCAATCTCAGAAAAGACCTCTGTGCCCAAATATTTTGGATCTGTTGCTCTCCTTGTGGAGCTCCTGTCCTCTCCAGGTCCCACTGTCTCCCTTTCTTTTCTCGGATCCCCTATGCTCTTAAGTGAACAAGAGTGTTTAGTTTTACTCTAGGTCTCTGCACTATCTGGTGTTGGTTGCTTGGTGAGCAGTATAAGGTGTGGGTTCCGTTTCCTGGAGTGGTCCTTCAGTGAGATCAGGTGTTGATGGATTACTGCCACAAGCTTTGTGTCAAGCTAGTGTGCAGATTACTTCTATGTACCAAAGATGCTAGAACATAGGGGTGAAGGCTCTATGTAGGCACCAGTCAACAGGATGAGTTGTGAAGGTGTTGTCTTCTCCAATGTCCCTTGCAATTGGTTTGTGGAGAGCTACCTTGGCGACATCCTGGGTTGCTAGTGGATTCCCTTTGGCCAACATTTCACTTATATGTCATCCAATCCCAGGACAGAAAGCTCTATTTGGTAACTAAAAGGTCAGCTGGGGCTCTATCTCCCCATTATTTGGCAACATTAGTTAAACCATCATATATGTATGTGTTTTAGGAATCTTCAGTTGTATTAGGTTTTCATATAACCCCTCAGATGGGCCTTAATTTTAGTTGTCTCTCTCTGTATTGTCTCCCTTGTTCCCCAATTCCCTTCTACTCCCAATTTGGTTGCTCCATTCCAGGCCCACCCTCACCATCCATCCATAACTTCTAATTTTATTTCTCTTTCCGAATGAGATATATCTCTCCACTCCAGACCCTTACTCTAGACCTCTGTTGTTCTATGGATTATAGGTTGGTTATTATTGACTTAAAAGCTTAAAGCTTATATCCATATATAATCAAATATTATTCATTCTCTTCTGGTTCGGAGACAGCTCATTCCGTATGTTTTTTTTTTTTTTTTCCTAGATCAATCCACTTATCTGAGAATTTTATGGTTTCTTTTTTTTTTTAATGTCTGGGATTGTTTTCACTTTGGGGGGGTTTTGGTTTGGTTGGTTGATTCTCAGCCCCTCCATACAAGGCTGAGAATTGTCTTTTCAAAATCTGTCATGAATTGTGTGGAAATTTTGATGGGTATTGCTTTGAATCTGTATATTGCTTTTGGCAGGAGGACCATTTTTACAACATTAATCCTACCAATCCATAAGCATAGGAGATCTTTAATATTTTGATACCTTCTTCAATTTCTTTCTTGAATGTCTTAAAATTCTTATTGTACAATCTTCCACTTGCTTGGTTAGAGTTACCCCAGGATGTTTCATATTATTTGATCCTGTTGAGAAAGAGGTTGTTTCCTTGGTTTCTGCCTCAGTGCATTTGTTATTTGTGTATCAGGAGGTTTCTGATTTTTTTTTTAGTTAATTTTGTATCCAGCTACTTTGCTGACAGTATTTATCAGCTATAGGAGTTTCCTAAAAGAATTTTTAGGGTATTGGATATTTCCCAATAAAATTTTAGGGTAAATACTACCATGTCATCTACAAATAAAGATACTTGGACTTTTCCATCTCAATTTGTATCCCCTTGATACTTCAGTTGTCTTATTGCTCTAGCAAAGTCTTAAACTGCTATACTGAATATATATGGAGAGAATAAAAAAAAAAACAAACCTTGCTTTATCCCAGACTTAATGAAATTGCATCGAATTTCTCCCCATTTAAGTTGACTATGGGCTTGTTGCAAACTGCCTTTATTATGCTGAGATTTATCCCTGTAATCTAATCTCCTGAGGATTTTTTTCACGAGGGAGTGTTAGATTTTTGTCAAAGCCATTTCTGCATCTAATGAGATCATCATATGGTTTTCGGCCATTAGTTTGTTTATATGGCAGATTATACACATCAATTCCCACATGTTGAACCATCCTTGCATCTCCAGGAAGAAATCCACTTGAGCATCGTGGATATCTTTTTATGTGTTTTTTTAATTCAATTTGCAAGTATTTTGTTGAGAATTTTTGCACCTGTGTACACAAGGGAAACTGATCTGTAATTTACTTTCTTGGTTGGGTCCGTATCAGGGTCGAATAATAACAGGATAACTGTGGCTTCTTAAAGCAAACTGGGCAATATTTTCTTCTGTCTCCATTTTGTGGGATCATTTGAGTTGTATTGGCATTAACTCTTTGAAAATCTAGTAGAATCCTGGCTTTACATCTGGCCCTGGGGTGGGTTTGAGTTTTGCTTTTGTTGTTGTTTTGGTTTGGTTTGGTTCAAAAACTTTTAATTAATGCTTCTACTTCCCTAAGATCTGGATTTAATTTTGGTAGGTGGTATATTAAAGAAAAAAAATTTTTAACCTTTTTTTTTTTTTTTTTTTTTTTTAGATTTTCGCTATTGGTGGGGTACAGGCTTTTAAAACATGTCCTCTGTTTCTCTGGATTTCCTTAGAGCCTGTTGTTATGTTTCCCTTTTCATTTCTAACGTTGTTAGTTTGGATATTCTCTCTGCCTTTTAGTAAATTTGGATAATGTTTTGTCAATCTTACTGATTTTTCTCAAAAAAAATCCACTTCATTTCACTGTTTCTTTGTATTATTTTTCTTATTTCTATTTTCCTGATTTCAGCCCTAAGTTTGATTATTTCTTGCCAACAAGCAGTGTTTGGTGATCCCTTTATTTTGTTGTTGTTGCTGTTCTGTTCTGGTACATATGTGTGTGTTTCCTCTCTTGTGATTTGTTGGTTTGGGATTACTTATTCCCTGTGGTTTTTGTGTGTAGTTAACCAAGTTTGTGCTGGGCGTTTTTTGTAGTGCATTCTGTAGGGCTAGGTTTGTAGACAACTATTGCTTAAATTTTGTTTTATCATGGGATATCTTATTTTCTCAAGCAATGGCATTTGAAAGTAAAGTAGGCAGGGTATAGCAGCCTGATCTGGCATCTGTGATCCCTTAGAGTCTGTAGAACATCTGTCCAGCCCCTTCTGGATTTTAAAGTCATGACTGAAAAATCAGTGGTATCCTAATAGGTCTGCCTTTTTATGTTACTTGGTCTTTCTCCCTTGCAGCTTTTAATATTCCCCCTTTGTTCTGTATGTTTAATATTTTGATTATTGTATGCCAATAAGGCTTTCTCTTCTGGTGTAGTATATTTGGTGTTCTCTATTCTTCTTGTACCTTGATAAGCATCTCCTTCTTTTAAGCTAGGAAAATTTTCTTCTATGATTTTTTTTTCTGTGCCTTTGACCTGGGTTAGTTGCCTTCCTCTATTTGTATTACTCAAGATTTTTATTTTCATGTTCTTCCAAATTTCCAGGATTTTTAAGAATTTCTTTTAATTTAACATTTTCTTTGATCAAGGTATCCACTTCTTCTTTCTTGTCTCCAATGCCCAGAATTCTCTTTTCCATCTCTTATATTCTGTTGGTGAGGCTTGCTTTTGTGTTTCCTGTTCTAGTTCCTAAATTTTTATTTCCACATTTCCCTCAGTTTAGGTGTATTGATAATATTTATATTTTTTCAGGTCTTGAACCTTTTGGTCATTTCCTTCCACTGTTTGTATTTAGATAGACTTCTTTCATGAATGTATTTATTTCCTCTTCAAGCAGCCCTATCACAGTCTTAAAAACTACTTTAAAGTCTTTCTTTTGTGTTTCAGCCATGTCACAATACTCTGGGCTTGCTGTGGTAGAGCTGCAGAGCTCTAGTGGAGACATGTTGTCCTGGCTGTTATTGCTTGTGTCTTTATGTGGGTGTCTAGGCATCTGGGTTTGAAAAGATTGCAGTTCTAGGTCTTGTCTTTTGGGGGGTTGGTGTTTTGTTCCTTGGTTTCTGTTTCTTCTCTGCTTGTTAGCATAGTATGTTGACTGTGTGTTGCCTGGTAGAAAATTCTTCTGAGATCCTGATAGGTGTGGCCACTGGAGGTTTCAGGTATTGGGTATTGAAAGCTGACACTTAGGAATGGGGATAGTAAAATCGAGAGGGTCCAGAAGAAGGAAGAAATTGAGGTATTCCACAAGGCTTGGCATAGCCCCCTGGAATTGGGGTAGAAAGTGTGGAGAGGCCCCCAAGGGGGTCTGGTATAGAGCTGGGATGTGAATGGGGGATTGGATTTGGAGGAATGGAGGAGGAGGTGAAGATCTGCAGCTGGCCTACCTGCTTCCCCAGATGGAGTGGCCTGTGGGTTCCTAGGGAATGCCTGCTGGAGTTGGGTGCTGAGTGACTGAGGAAATGGCAGGTTAGGAGGGGAAGATCTCTCCCCTGGAGATGGGGACAGGGGCAAGGATAAACTCATCACGAGGTCTGCTGCATATGCATACATTATATATATAATATATACATACATTATATATATAATATATACATACATTATAATATATATATGCTGAAGATGAGATTTGAAGGAGCAGGTAATAGGCAAAGATCTGCAGTCAGATTATCTGCTTCCCTGGCTTTAGTCCAACTTTTTTTTTTTTAACATTTTCATTTATATCCTAACTACAGCAGATCCTAACCTCTATGTAATCAAAAGAAATTGTAATGAAAACTCACAAAGAACTTACAGAGAGAAATTCGGAAGTTTGTATTGTTTGCTCATTGTGGGCAGAGTAGCAGTAACGGATTTTCATTTCCCTGTAAGTTTAATTTTAGGAGCTCAGTGCTGGAGGCTGCCCACTTGATTTTAATGCCTCCCTATTCTGTTTTTCAGTTACCCACTGTGCAGGGATGGAAAGGGGGGTTGAAGATATGCATCCAAGAAGGTTGTGAAGACCAAAGAGGAGGAGGATTTTAGTAAAGTACCTATAGAAACACATTCATGCCACATCATGATGTTTGCTATTAATAACGGCGTAGTTAAAACAAACCTTGGCCTGGGACGTGATGTGAAACCCCCTGATGCACAAGCAGAGCAAACTGCATGACCCTGAGAACTCACATCCCCAGAACCCATGCATAAAAATCTGGGTGTAATGGCTCAACTCTGTTACCCTGTAAGCCTATTACAAGGCTAAAGATACAGATGGTCTGAAGCTTACAGGCCAGTTAGCCTGGCCTACGTAGCAGCCAAGAGAGACAGTGAGCTTCAACAAGGTAAAAAATGAGTACTAATCCTGAATGTTGCTATCTCCTCTCCAAAAAGTGTGTGTGTGTGTGTGTGTGTGTGTGTGTGTGTGTGCGCGCGCGCGCACATACACATACTAATAAATAAAAATGTACGGAAAGATTAAATGTAGGTTTATCTGAACGCGAATTTTATTGAGTAAAACAGATGTAACATAAAATTTACCATTGCTAGGCCTGCAGTGAGGCCTGCATTTAGATGCTCATCTTACTGCACACTGCCACCACCAGCAGAACCTCCTCACCCTCCCTAATGGATAATGCCACAACCACTGAACAACGCCTGTTCTTTCTTCCTTCTATGGCTCTGAGTTCAAGTCCCAGCCAAACAGGGCAGCTCACGACTGTCTGAAACTTGAGTTCCTGGGTATCTGACAGTCTCACACAGTTATACATACAGGCAAAACACCAATGCACGTAAAACAAAACAAAAAAAAGAATCATTTTTACAAATCATCTTTATAAAGAATTGCATGAAACTTTAGAGGGAGTGGAAAGTTTCAAATTACTTAAAATTTAACTGTCAAAAAAGAAGACACTTAGAAATAAAATTTGATCTTAAAAGCAGGAATAATTTGAAAATGTCTTAGGCTTCTGTGAGATTACATGCTTGACAGATCACAGAAGCATTTTCGGCCCTGCTCCATCACCTGCTCTTCTTAAAGTGAGCAAAACAAAAGCCCTGGTGAGCAGCGTGCAGTGCATTCCAGGCTACCTGGAATTAACTGCAGTTGTGAGCTGCACACAGCATATCCCCACTTCCCAGACCAACCGGAATTAACGGGAAGGTGGGAGTCATTGTTTTCATGTCACCTCCTCTTATCAGAGCAATGGACAAGAACCCAATGAAAAGATCTTGGTGATAATTCACTGCAAGAATCTTAAAAAGCAAATGTTAAAGTTAAAAGATTAAAGTCTATCAAATCTAGATGCTGGGTATCTGTATTAGAGACCTTTTTGCTTCATTTCAGATACTGCCAATTCTCATTTATTTGTTCTCCTTTCTGACCCTATACTCGGGTACAGGTTCTCAGTTAGTGATCATTTGTTTCGGCTTTATGCCCACTTCCTCCGTAATCACTTCAAACATTCCAGGACCAAGTGGAATTCAGCATTCTTGGCACTCAAGGCATGATCTGACTCAGAAATACACAAATCTTCATTTCCAGTTTCCTTTGCTACATAACTGAAAAAGTCTGTATTCCTATCAAAGCAGCTATTCACCCGAGCTGCTGCATATTAACTGTCAGAATATATGCCAAGGAGTGATGTCTGGAATACCTGGTCATCCTTTATTATTCGTGATCAGTTGGCTACTCTAGAATGGGGCCAACCCTCAGAAGGTATCTTTGTTTACTAACTGATTTCAATTCTGGTTAGCTTTCTATCACTGTGATAAAAACAGCATGACTAAAGCGTCTTGGAGAGGAAAGGGATTTTTAGCTTACAGCCCATCATCGAGGAATCCAAGACTTACTGCAGGAACTTGGAGGTAGGAACTGAAGCAGAGGACATTATGAAATGCTACTGAGTTTCTTCCCATGGCTTATTCACCTTACTTTGCTATATAACGCAGTAGGCCCTGCCCAGGAGTGGTACCATACACAGTAGGCTAGGCTTTCCCACAACAATCATTAATTGAGAAAAGGTCCCACAGGTTTGCCTACATTCCAATAAGATGGAAGAATTTTCTCAATTGAGATTCTCTCT
>NW_026585504.1:2044284-2053543 GCF_907164565.1 Psammomys obesus
AAAGAGCCTGCCATTGAGTTCATGTCAGAAATAGTCCCTGTTCCCCTTACTATGGGAAACGAATTGGTTACTAAGCTACCACGGGCTTCATCTGAGCAGAGGTTCTAGGTTATATCCATACATGGTCCTTGGTGGAGTGTCAGTCTCAGAAAAGACCCCTGTGTCCAGACATATTTGGTCCTTGTGGGGCTCCTATCCTTTCCATGTCATACTAACTCCCCCTTCTTTCATAACCCTTCTCCATTGCTGGTGGGAATGTAAACTGGTACAACCACTTTGGAAATCAATCTGGCACTTTCTCAGACAATTAGCAATAGTGCTTCCTCAAGATCCAGCTATACCACTCCTAGGCATATACCCAAAATTTGTTCAAGTACACAACAAGGACATTTGCTCAACCATGTTTGTAGCAGCTTTATTTGTAATAGCCAGAACCTGGAAACAACCCAGATGTCCCTCAGTTGAGGAATGGATACAGAAAGTGTGGTAGTTTTACACAATGTAATACTACTCAGCAATCAAAAATGAGGAAATCATGAAGTTTGCAGGCAAATGGTGGGATCTAGAAAATATCATTCTGAGTGAGGTATCCCAGAAGGAGAAGGACACACATGGTATATACTCACTCATATAGTCCTATAAAATGTGATAAACATAATGAAATCTATACACCTAAAGAAGATAAACAAGAAAGAGGACCCAGAGTAAGATGATGAGCCCTCACTTAGAAAGACAAATGGGATGTGCATTGGATGTAGCAGAAAACAAGTAACAGGACAGGAGCCTACTGCAGAGGGCCCCTGAAAGACCCTATCCAGCAGTGTATCAAAAAGCAGATACTAAGACTTTTTTTGTTCGTTTGGTTTTGGTTTTTTGGTGGTTTTTTTTTTTTCTATGTGTAGGATGGAGTCTAGGAATCCACCTTTTAAAATGTTCACAGAGCTGCTGCAGCTGCTGTCCACAGTCCATACTTTGAGAACCGCAGTGGTGAGGCTCTGAGTTAGGAAGACAATGGCAACCTTGCATGCCCATTGCCCACTATTTGGGGGAACAGCTCTCTAGCGAACTCACCAAGAAGGTCAAGCTGGGTCACTTGTCTACCTGGATCTGTCACAGCCATATGTTCACAGCCATGCACACATAAGAAGACTCATGTGGATCATAATATATTTCTAGGAGACAGTGCAGCTACACTGATGGCCACACCAAAGGAACTTGGTTTTCTTTTCTGGCAATTCTATCTGGAGATTTTCCATACTTGCAAGCTACTCTTTACCTGGCTCAGGGAGGCTACAGGCTGCCCTGCATCGTCGTCCCCTGCAGGGTGAAGACCTAAAAGCATGGCATTGTTTGGAGATAGGGTTTTTAAAGCTACATTAATTTAAGAAGTCTTCAGGGTGGGTGCTAATACAGTCTGGGTAACTGCGGCACAGACACAAACTGAGGGAGAGAGACAAGAAACCAGCAACCCATAAGACAAGAGAGGCCTGGAACAAACCCTCTCCCCCGGCTCTTAGAAGAAAATGAGCTTGCTAAAATTCTGTCTAGAACCAGGAGGAGAGCCCCTGTTGAAAATCTCTGCTACTTTGTTATGGAAGCCCACATAACTTGGTATGAAACGTACCCTTAGCCTCACGAGTAGCCTCAAGAGCAACCTCCACAGACCCCACAGATCGTCCCTCAGCACTTGTGGAGGGTGTGTTGACTAAGCTGACTCCAGTTCTCTCTTCATGTGAGTCTCCTGCGTCCGTCTACTCCAAGGACGCACACATGACGAAACACACGCACTTCTAAACGCACCAACACTGTAAAAGCAGCACACACAGAAGAATCTGCAGCGGCCACAGGGATTGCCCAAGGCTTACAGTAGGAAGATAACTAGAGATAAATACGATGACAACGTATACTGGGGTGAAAATGCAAAAGAAGGAGAATTCTGGGACCGAATAGCAAACACAATCAATACAATTCTGAATACGAAATAAAAGCATAATAAACTTAACATATTGCTTTTCTCCTTGCCATAGCTAAAGATCCTAAAATAAGCAACATAAGGAAAAAGGAAAAAGGCTCATGGTTTGAGGTAAGACAGTCTTTTACAATTGGAAAGCATGTGCCTAGCATATCTTTGATGGTCAGAGAGCAGGGTAGCCAAATGCCCAGATCTCAGAGTACCAAGAGGCAGAGAGAGATAGGGCAGTTGGAAGCAGAGCGGGTCTACAGCACTCTAGGCCCATCCCACAATGATCTACTTCCTCTTGTAGGGCCCCTTCCCTAAGGTTTCACAACCTCTCCTGTCAGCACCACCAGCTGTGGACCAAGTGGTCAAACTCAACTCGTAAGCTTGTAGGGATTATTTGACATCAAACCGTAACATATGAGGAAGCAGAATGCTGAATCAACATCAGTGAAGCAGAACTTCCAGGACTGTAAGGAATGAAATTTCTCCAAATTAAGGAAAGTAGAGAACTAAGAAGCTTTGGAATAGAAAAGAGAAGAAGCAGAGAAAATCCAATTAAGAACATACTTTTAACTGCGAGGTATAAAAATTCCTTTTGACAGAATATGCAGGAAAATCAGAAGCGTGATTCTGTAACTACTATGCAGGGTGTGTCAGACGCTGAACTAGGGAACAAAGAAAAAAGCCTAGACCCCCTGTGATCAACCTAGATGCGCTTCATGTGTCAGAGCAGAAGAGTGATCATCTCAGTACGGCTCTGGGGATATGAGTACCTTTTTATGTACTTAAATGACTAGCGTGTGTATGATGGGAGGGACATAGACAGGGAGAGAGGCAGGGGAGGGCCCGGTACATTTTAAATCATTTAAGAACAGAGCATGTTATTTTAATCAGTGGTTCTCAACGGGGGCAGTTGTGTAACTCAGGGGACTGCTTGCAATATACAGAAACAGCTTTGAGCATCACAATTCTAGCATCTACTGGATAGAAGCCAAATATGCTGCTGGGCATCTTACAATACAGCAGGCCAGAACTTCACAGCAAAATATTCCCTGGCCCCAAATGTCGGAATGCGAACACTGAGAGCCACGGGTTTAACAGCTTCCTATTGACTTTATATGTAAACTCTTCCCAGACCAAAGCACTACACAGACAGGCTCTTGCTACCACACAGCATTATCTGAGCCATGGTCCCCATTTGCTTGTCCTGCTCCAGTCCTTCAAAGTCTTGTGTCCTTTACTCCGTGAAATGTCCCCACATCCTCTTTCATGGCTGAAACATATCCAGTCTTTCATGTTAAGTCCTACAGAGCACCAAGGTCTTCTCATTAATAGAATTTCTCAAAGAGAAATTCCTCCCATACTTCTTACAAACATGTTTACTTTTCTCTGTGACAACACAATTTGAATAAACCAGTACCTTTGATTGACTAATATCTATCTCCTCCATTTGCATATAAACTCCATCAGGACAAGAATGAACACATTTATCATCATAAATTCATAATATTGGTTGGATATCTTCTAAGATGTAGCAATACATTTTAAAGCATGAAAAGTGGGTGAATGGATGTGCAAAAAGGAACTGTGGAAGATGCTAGATAGATTCCAAACATTATTATTTGGAGTTGGGACTTGCATTTGTCATATGCCATGACAGGAAAAAATTCAAAGCCATGATTAAAAATTTCAAAACAATGATGAAGGCAAACCCAAGGCTTTGGAGTGCTGAGAAGAACTTAGCAGGTGGTAAGAAATGGAGAGCAGAGGTTGCATTCTCAGTGCTGGGGATGCAGCTCAGTTAGTGGATTGCTTAAATAGCTTGCCTATCACAACGCCAACTGAGTACGGTGCTACCAAACTCTAACCGCAGCACAGAAGCTAGAGGCAAGAGGATCAGGTTCGTGCGCAAACCTGCTACAATGCAAATGTGAAAACCTTAGATCTGGGAGACTAAGGGGGAGACACAAGGAGAGTGATGGGACACATATGTAAAGGAAGAAAGAGAGGTAGGAACATTGGAAGATTTTTATGTTCAGAATGTGGAGGCTAGCTAAAAGTCTGTTAAAACCCCCATCCCCAGCGTGAGGATACTGGGAGCTGATGGAGCCTTCAAAACGGAGGTACCTATTGGGAGGTGTTCAAAACTATGGTCTCTCTCTCTTTCTCTCTGGTAATGAGAAGATCCATTTTTTTTCTCTGCCACATTCTCCTGCTATGACACAAGTTGCCTGGTACAAAGGAACAGGACCAACCTATCACACACTGAAACCTCTAAAATTATGAGGAGAAATAAATTTCTCCCAGTAAGTAGATTATCAGAGATATTTGATATTGATATGCTGACTAATACAAGCATATTGATTGGCATGTTCTTAGAAGAGATTCCACAGAAGAGAAACAGATATTGTCCAAAGACAGGTGAAGTGAGCATAATAATGATGCCTGGCCTCTGAAATGCCTCGGGAAAGAGCAGGGCTGTTAGGCGGAGTAGGCGGCCATGCTTCTAGGAGGAGGGGCTTATAAGAAGGAGGGAGCTGGACTGGGGACACACTGAGGCAGGTGGGGAGGAAACTTAAGTTGTCCTATGACTTCACTGCATCTGTGCAGAATAACTGATAGAACTGGGACTTTGATTTTAAATAGAAACTTAGAGCAATAGGCTGGTATTTGTCATTTCCTTGTTTTAGCAATAAAAGTAATATAACTTTCTGTCTGTGAATCATTCTCATGTCAGAATGTTTTCATATAAATCAGCCTTTTACTTCCCTGCAATTCCGCACATTTAGAAATTCCTTTAAGGGTGGTTTTCACTGGTTATATGAATGAGCATCTCTTTTAAGAAGCAAGAACCTGTGGTGACATTCAAAATATAAGCTGGACTCCGTGGCAGATGCCTGTAGACCAGGAAAAGCAGAAGAACAGCGAGTTCAAGCCTAGTAGCAGCTACCTAGGGACTTCAACGCAAGCCTGAGCTTCAGCCAAAGACAGTAGGACTCTGTTGGGCAGGGTTTACTGGAACAGACACCTCTCTGGGACTTTGAACATAGGAGGATGAGTACAGATAAGTAAACACTTGACAAAAAATCACTGGAAAAGCCAAAGAAACTAGTTGCAGATGAGTCTCCATGAATGACTCCAGCACCTTTCAAACTCAAGAAAGAAAACAGAGACCCAACACACCAATTTAGTTAAAGACAAAAGAACAAATTAAGCTGATAGTAAGAATGACCTCTAAGCATTATGACAAACTCTTTCCCAATGTGCCACCTTTTCAACATCTCACAGAAATGCAGAAACAACACAATGCAGGAAGTTGACCTCTTTCACACCTTTGCCCTCCAAGTTTCACTCGTATCTATCAATTTAATATGCAGCCAGAATTTTAGCTCCAAGGCACTCTGGCAGCTATAGCTTAGATGCCCAGATATTTTGTTACAGGAAGTCCTACCAAGCATATATGGGGACAGATGCAAAACTCAACCTCACTCAATGTCACAAGTACAGTGTTTACACTGTTTACAATCAGCTGGACCACTTGCTGACTTGCTCTTTGGATTATTACTCTTTTCACAGCTCATATAGCCTCTCCTATTACAGGAATTAAAGTTAACTTTCTGACACTCATTTTGTAGGCAAGTCTAAAAGTCTAAAAACCTGCTCCTTTTTATTTTTATTTTTTTAAATCTTCCAGGCTGCAATGCCATCCCATGTCCAGTCCAGGTGACAATGTTTCTTTTGCTCACTAATCCCTTTCCCCATGGACTTGCTCATAAAACTTCCCTATAATAAAATGAAACAAAACACTGTGAAGTAAAAAGGCCCTAGAAATAGAAAGCAGATGTACGATGCTGTTAATTCTCTTTTAATACCAACTACCTATTGTTCTCATTTTATAGAAGTCTATTTCCCAATCTATAATATTTAGTTTCCTGGTGAATGTATGCATTTTTCAACATCCATTAATGCATATACCAAAACACCTTCAAAAATACAAATTAAAACATTTTTAAATAACATATGAAAAGAAAAAATGAAATATTAGACTTTCTAAGGGATTCAAGGGGACTGGGGAAAACTCAAAAGAGCCAGCCTTTGAGCTCATTTTTTTTTTTTACAAGAAATGAATGTTTCCTTAGAATCGTATGAGTAAACCATCTCAGCCATGTGTCTCTGCAACCTTTGCTTCAGAGACATAGATCATCCGGTTCTGATCAGGGACTCCAATGTCATATATATGCAGTGCATATGGGATTTTTGATATGACCTAAAAGGCTGCAGGAACCTAATGTTAGCCCAGATAACAGGAAAACTAATGTTTTCAGCTAGCAAGAATTCCTACTTAAGTGGAGCCCACAGCATCAGTCAACAATTGACCCCATTCCATTTCTGCTGCAACTTACCGCTCACAGTTACAAAGAACACTTTTGAAAAAGAAATGTTTAGCTACAGGTTACCAGGTCAGACAGAAGAAAGCAAACTGTTCCTGTTCCATTTAAATATCACCACAGGTAAGTACAATTTGAAGCTCTTTGTTGATAGGCTAAATTCAAGGGAAATATTCAAGACATTCTAATTGCCAGGACAAATTAAGCCAATGCACTGGGGGCACCTAATGTCTGCATAAGTTGTTATGAGGGAGGAGTGTACCAGAGTTAATGCAGTTTCTTTGGTGTACACAGTGTCACTGAACTTTACCCTTTAAAGGGGTTAATTTGTGTTATTTGCATTCTTCCTCAACTTTTACATTTTATAATAAAAATAAATAGAATACTAAGTTAAAAATGAAATGAAGGTTGGAGAACAGCCAACAGATAGTGTCAGATTTGTATATACAGAGACCCTGGATTCAACCGCCAGCACAGAAACAGAAATAAAATGGGTCAGGAAAAAACAAACAAACAAAAAAAGGAAGAAAAATATATCCTGACAGCAGTTGTATGGGCCTGCCGTACTATGGCTGGAACTGCCTTCTCGCTCTGCTCTCTCTGGTTAAATTCCTAGAGCTGTGTTTCCTTCTATGGGCCCCTCTCCACACCTGCACACTTCACATTCAGCCTCAGCACAGAGAAGGACCTCATCAAGGCTCACCTCCTTTTAAGGATCAACCACTTTTGCTGCTCCTGCTGAAGACAGGGTCAGTTTCAGCAGTAATAAAAACGCCGTAGGCGGAAGAGGTTTGGCTTAGTTTCTGCTTAAAATAAAAATAGCTGTCATAGATTAAAGCCAGGTGTAACCATCTGTGGGGCTGCCAGTCATCCAAAGCTACCCAGAGGGTAGGGATGGTGTTAAGAATGGACTTTGGATCCTTTCAGGCTCGCCAGTAACGATGTCCCTAGAGAGTGTGTTGGTGACAAGTGACTGAGTACTTACCCTGTGGAAACTGATGCATCGGGATGCACAACTTGTATTTACTTCTTCGGACATGAATGTTACACTGTGACGTAAACCTTAGCTCACCATTATCATCTCACTTAGAGAAAACTATTCTTGTATTTATTTAGATTGTAGTCCCTACTGGCGGCCAACAGAAAATTAGAGTTCTTGGACAGACAAATTACATATGCAGGTGTTTTTAATTTTTTTATTCCTTTTCCATGTTTGTGTCTACGACTGAGTGTATGCATGTATGTATATAAGGGCAGAAGCCTGCGTGGTCAGAAGGCTGTCAGAGACCCTGGAACTGAGTTACCAGCACTTTGCAACAACCGTGTGGATGCTAGAAATTGAACCCTGGTCCTCTGCAAGAGCAAATGGGGCTCTAAACTGCTGGTCCATCCTCCCACTCCAGCCCCTGTGGGAACCTTTAAGTGGCTCTGTACACAAAGCCTTCCAGTCAAACAACCTCTGAGGCGGCCCCAACCTAGAGCCACCTGCTGTCAATTCGGCTGCTGCTTCCACTGCCCATAACCTTTCCAACCAGAATCTGACGACTTCCACCTGATGGCACCCTCCACTCTGCTCCCTTCATTAATCTTGTCAGTATAACCCTGTCATCATTATAGACACCAACCCTGATTCTCCAGAGTATGGGAATTTCCAGCTAGGCTTTTGTGTAGAATGCTGCATTAGCTGTGGACTGTTTTTATTCCTTGTTTTGGTCTTTTCTTTAATTTCCTTTAATTGGGTAGGCATAGAGTAAAGGGAGATATAACTTATTTCAAATCCAAGGGGCAGGGAGGACCATGGCATAGATCTAGATGACTAAGTTTCCTCGGATGCTCCCAAAAAACCAGCCCAGTCTCTTGCCTTCCGAATGGCACTTACAAAAATAGAATGTACCATGTGAAGTTATACGTGTGCGCATGTGTGTTCATATGTGCCAAAGTGTGGTGTGTCTGTAATGCTGGCACAAATAAAACGTCTGGATGGTTTGTACACTGGCTTGCTTGTAGAGAATGGATCCTGCTTTGAATTGTGTAGACTCATTCTCTCTGGAACATCTGAAAATTTTAAAAAGGATAAAAATAGATGGCTTTCCTCTTTAAATTGTAAAATATAAAATGGAAACACACATTAAATTGAATGCAGGAGAAGTGTGGAACTAATGAATGTAATCTGTAGAATGAGAGTGTCCTTCATCACCCTGACAACCTCCCTAAAATCCCTGCTTCCATTTCTATTTCTCTAGTGTGACTGTTCTTTAAACCTCCCTTTCATTGCGGGTTCCTGTGTGCCAGACATGATACAAAGAGATACATATGAACATCAGTAGCATTCTATGATGTAAGAAATACAAGAGGCATGTTAAAGTTAAGAAGCATGAAGTTATCCCTGTGAATATAAGCCAGCCTGGTCTACAAAGTGAGTCCAGTACAGCCAAGGCTACTCAGAGAAACCCTGTCTCAAAACCAAAATAAATAAATAAATAAATAGAGAGAGAGAGAAATGAGGTTGGGAGCAGGGCATGTACAGGGTACATGCCTGTAATCCTAGCCCTCTGGGAGGCAGAGGCAGGCAGATCTCTGTGAGTCCGAGGCCAGCCTGGTCTACAAAGTGAGTCCAGGACAGCCAAGGCTACACAGAATAACCATGTCTCAAAAAACCAGAAACAAACAAACAAAACACAAAACAAAAACCATGAAGTTGGGATATATCAGGGAACTATACACAATGTGATAGGGATTTGGGACCTAAAAGTGAAGAGAAGAAATGAAAAGGGAAAAAGAGAGGAAAGGAGGGGAAGGAAGGGAAGGGAGGAGGGGAGGGGAGGAGAGGGGGAGGAGAGGAGAAGAGAGGAGAGGAGAGGGGAGGGGAGGGGAGGGGAGGGGAGGGGAGGAGAGGAGAGGAGAGGGGAGG
>NW_026585504.1:2053643-2199025 GCF_907164565.1 Psammomys obesus
GGGGAGGAGAGGGAGAGAGGAAAGGGAAGGGGAAGAGAGGAGAAAAAGAAAAGAAAAGAGCCAGTGCTGGGAGGGTGTCACAGGTCTTTAATCTCAGCAGTCTGGAGATAGAGGCAGGCTGATCTCTGTGAGTTGAAGGCCAGTCTGGTCTACAAAATAGTTTCCAGGACAGTCAAAGCTCTTATACAAAGAATCATGTAAAAGGGGAGGAAGAAAAAAGAGAATGAGGGAAGGAGGAAGAAATGAAGGAAAAGAAGGAAGGAAGGAAGGAAAAAAGGAGGAGGGAAGGAAGGAAGGAAGGAAGGAAGGAAGGAAGGAAGGAAGGAAGGAAGGAAGGAAGGAAGGAAAGTAGAAAGGAAAGAAGGAAGACTCCCCAGAGGTTGGAAGATAAGGTCATAGGTTTGAAACACCAGTAGGCCAGAGGATAAGAGAGGGCCTTTCGGGTCATTCCTTTCCTCTCTCCTGAATAGCAGTTTCCTCTGAGATTGAAACATTCCATCCTGTAGGGAAGCTTCTTAAACCAGAAAATATACAACTCAAAATAGTTTTAGAAAGTCCCTAAAACTGACCAAATTCACTGGGCTGTTCACCCCCTAGAGTAGACAATAAAGATTTCTGAGAGGCACTCTGGGACAAACCAAGCTGCAAAGAAAACTCTCAGAGGGGAGGAAGAAGAAACCAACCAAGCTGCCTAGAAGAGGCTCAGCTCAGCTGAGTTGCTTGGGGAGGACACTCCAGCCTCTTGTGCTGTCTGTGAGCTGTGCATTGAGCTCTAGGTTCCCAGCTTTCGGGAGCTTCACCCAAGCTTCGGTGGGCTCTGGTGATGTCTTTGAGTCCTTTCTGCTTCTGTAAGTCACCCACATTCCTGTAACTCCAATGAAACTTATTGTTCACCAAGTTGGACTTTGAAGCTTTCCCTACTTTGGTTTGTCCTGGGTTTCCTATCTCGTGTGTTTTCCCAGGAAAAGTTTTGTCACACAACACCAATCCACACAGAAGTCAAAACTCAGGAGAAAAGGCTTGCTAACTAAGATGGAGAAAGTTAATTACCACCCACTGTCTACCTCGCCACAGCTCTCCTGTAACACCCACAGCACAAAGGATTGAGCGTGTCCCACCTGTAATCCAGCCATAGGAAAGGCTGCAGTTTGCCTTATTTTTGTTAGTAAACAGGTTCCTACAATAGGTCAGCTGTCTCTCCTCTCACCAAGTCCAGAAAGACTGCATCAGGTTTGATGTTACAACATGTCCACAATTACTAGTTTTAAACTAGTGCAAGGTTCCAAGCCTTCTCCTCACTCCTCAGGAACTCCCAGATCTTCCATGGCAGGACAGTAAGTGTCTGGCTGAGTACTGCAGAGTACCTGCAGCCCCCAGCTCCTGCCCTTACCCACTCGATCCCTGCTGCTATCTGTTACTGCCTTTGTCAGTGTCAACCATCCTTGGACCATCCACCACCCTATCAGGACTTCAGGAAAGAGCCAACAAGTTGTGCAGGGTATAGCGATGTCTAGGTGACATTTCCCATTTCATATGGTGGTTGTCAGAACAGGACTAGTGACTATGCTGTGTAACACTTTACAGTCCTAGACAGCCCCGACATTCCACTTTCAAATTCTCAGTATGTGCTGTGCTGTCTAATAAGATAATAAAATAGCTATGGGACTTTCCCAAACTCCCCTTTTATAGGCTAGAAATTAGGGTTCTACTTTTTTTCACAGCAAAGCAGGTGTACAAAGGGCTTCTAGGTTGTTTGTAGCATTCATTTTTCTTCTAGACAAGAAGATGGAATGTTTCCTTGAGGGTAGAAATTGGAAGCATTCCTCCAGAACTTAAAAGCAGGAAGCTTCCATAGCTCTGTTATACAAAATCAAACAAGAGACCCTCTCAAACCTGGGGAAAGGAAAGGAAGGAAGGAAGGAGATATAAGAATGATTTACTCCTTACCTATAATAATTAGAAAGATATGTAAGAATTTGCATTATTTATTCTAATCTAAGTGCTGAGGCTTGAGTAAATGACCCCAGGGGACCTAACAAGCTGCCACTTGGGTGTTCCCAACTCCTAGATGACAAATTTCTCAAATTGTAAGCATGAAGACAAAATTAAACTCACAAGCCAGTAGCTAAGATGCTACCTTCCCCGTGGTCATAGACAGTCCACGGCCACATTCCTTGCAGCCTTGTGAAAAGCCCTCTCCAGCCCTACCCCAGAGCTAAATCAGAAACAGGACAGACCCGACCATCCAGGGCTTACAGGTCCTTCCTGATGCTTCCAATGGGAGAAGTTGGGAGAATGTGGCTCGGTTGCAGAGAAGACGGACAGGATTACACTAATGGATCGGGGGTGTTGTCTGCCAGCTTTGCTCAAGAGACAACAAAGTTTCAACATGTTTATTTGTCTGAAGTCACACTGCTAAGTGATAGAACCCAGACATTTGATTCTGGATTTGGTTTTCTTTGTCTTGAAAGCACAGCCTCACATAGATGCAACAGAAACGCCAAACAGATCAAACCAGCTTGTTTCTAAAAGAGGAAAGACAGACTAGGAATAGTGAGGGGGGATGTTCAGGGACTACAACAGTGAAAGTGACAATGTCTGGATGCCTCCCAGTGCACAGATCACAGAGAACAAGAGAGCCAAGTGCCCACCGGGCACTTCTCTAAAGTCCAGTTAACTTGTCCTCTGGGTGCAATCTGTTTTCTCTTTAAGAAGACCTTTAGGCTCTCTCCTGAGTGTCTACCTCCTTCCCACAAGCCTCCCCAGGAACTCGTTGCTGCAGTGATGGGAGGTTCTGCCCACCTTTCCCTTCCCCTAGGGCTGACTGTTGGCTTCTGCATTGTTCCCAGAGCATCGTTCAGTCTCACAGGTGTTTTGATGACTTTGGTCTCTTCTATTTAGAGTGTCCAGTCTATAACAAGAGAGATTTTTCCTACTTTCTCCATTACCCCAAAATGTAGTCCAAGACAGACACTGGTAAGTGAGTGTAAAATGTTGGTTACATAAATACATGGAACACAAATCACCCCCTTATATATAAGGGTATCTATAACCTTCCTTCTCATTGTGTTATTTTCTCAAAAACCAGAATTTATGGGGAATTACTTAAAATATGGTTTAGCTTATGACTGAAACTACCCCCTTTCTACTCTGGAACTCTGCTCTCCTCTCCTCTCTGCTCCTCTCCTTTCCCCTCCCTTTCTCTTGGCTTTACCCTCTCTTCTCTTTCTCAGATCCACCCTTTTATTAGCTCTTTGCCTAAGGATGTCTAGATGGGCAAGGACATTTTATTTGTTGAACTGCACTGTGCTTCGTTTTCTTGAGCGAAGAGATTCATCTGTGTCTCCATTTATTGTTAAGATTCTATTCCATGTGCAGCAGCATCCATTCCGAGTAGACTGGGGCAGAAAGGAGAAGGGTGTGAAGCCCATGGTAAAGAGGGTGTTTACACCCTGCTCACACCATGTAATAATTGGCATGAGATCTCAAGGAAGCTGTGGCTCATACTGCAAGTTCAGTTTGCGCTTCCAACTGGACAAAATATAGACAGGGAGGGATGCACTCAGCTAAGTAATTGGATTCACCACCTGGAATATTTAAATTGTTTTCAGACACTGGAAATTGGCTTAAGAAGATTAAAGTAAAATACCCGGGAGGATAGCAGCCTGCAATTTACAAGGTGAGAAGACGGGCTCATTCTCCTATAGTTGCTCCTGGTAAGAGATGTGCTAATCATTAGAGCTTGAATTTCTTTAGATCCTGAGCGCTCAGGTTTATTCAGATGAGTTGTTCTTATCAAACCCACTGGACGACACCCAGGAAGCTCTATTGATGTATAATGTGGATCCCATCCCCGTTCCCATTAAGAGTTTGTAAGTGTTCTGAAGGTTACTAGGCTGGAGGGAAGGGAGAGGGCATCGGAAGCCCTGGTCTGTACTGTAGGTGAGACACTGGGATTCCAAGGCTGGACAGGATTTGTCCTATACAGCAAACAACGAAGCTGTGGGTCCATTTCTAAGTGAAGACTTAAGCTCGTATCTCAAACCCTGTCCCCTCTGCAGGCCCATTCTGCATTCCTAGGTCCCTTGTTTGGTCACTGATCTGCCCCTAGCGAGCCCTCTCCAGCCCTCCCCAAGGCCCCTCACTCTGCAGCCAGGTGCTAAAGTTTGGCATCAAGACCACCTGTCGGCTGTACCGCTGTGCCCTCTGCTGCGTGGCTAGCAAAAACATTCTCAAGCCTTAGTGGGAACTGCAAGGTTCTGGTCCGGGGTGGTAGGTAGACCTTCTTGAAAGAGGGGGAAAGGGAGGTATTGGGATGTCTTAGCCAGCTGGGGAAGGGATGGGATGCGTCTAGTTCTCTCCAGCTCTATACAGCTGGTCTTAACTTCATGCTCTTTCCAAACTCTCAGGACCTGTCACTGGATAAAACTTGTCCCTCTGGCTCCACTAGCCCCAAAGACTTGGATCCCTCAGGAGGCGCTAGCCAGACCCAGCAAAGATGTCAACTCTAAACCCCCTAGGTGGAGAAGAGCGCGCGCAAAACTGCCACCCACCCTGGCAGCTGGCAACCTGTGCACCCGGGGCTGCCTGCGCCCGCTCCAGCGCCCCATTGCATAACGCGCCCCTCGCCCCACCCCCACGCAGCCCGCCCTCGGGTGCCCGGCCCGCACCCCACAGGGCCGCCCCTCGCTTACATCATCCCACTTGACGAATTTGGTGCCCTTCTTGAGGCTGTCGGACACGCACACGGGCTTGAGTTGCAAGGCGTGCACTCCGGGCTGAGCCCCAGCCATCTGGGCTCATCGGGGCTCCCGGTGGCCCGGGCGAGCGCAGCGGGGACGGGGCGCGGAGCTCCGGGCGCGGGCGGGCTCGGCTCTCTGTTCACAGGCTCTGGGCTCCGCTGCCTGCCGGTCTCCCGGCCTCTTGGCCTCCGCACCTCTGGCCCGCGCCGCTCAGGAAGCGGGACACGCGAGGGCGCAGCAGCCTGCCATGCCCCGGGCGGGACCCACGGTGACTGTAGAGCCTCCGGAGCCGCGGAGGAGCAGAGCCGGGCAGTGCGAGCCTGGAGCCGCTGGATCCTGCTCGGCCGCCGCCTCGAAGTGCACCATTCAGCACATCCTCTGTGCACAGAGGGAGCAGCGCGCGAGTGACACGCTCCGGTCCCCTCCTCCCTCCGCTCCTCCCGCCCCTGCTCCGCCACCCTCGCTCGCGGTCCTCCTCCCCCAGCTCCCTGCCCAACTTTGCGCGCTGGGTCAGCAGCAGGAAGCGGGGACGCAGCGGCACCTCCCGGCTCCTGGGCCCCACTGCATCCTACACCAGCGCCCGCGTACCCTCTGAGCATGCCCGGTGCCCCTTGCTAGCTTTGGCATTTGGGGGGCTTTTCCGGGAACCTGAGCGCGAGCTTGGGTAGTGCCTAATCAGAACCTAACCTGTATAAAAAGAAGGACATTGGGGATGAATGGGGGAGTCCTAGGCTTTCCTTCTCTCTGGTGCTTTCCAGCCAGGGTTATTATTTGTATAGAGGAGAAGCACTTCGGAGGTGCAGCTGGAGAACTCCAGAGAAACCTCGACCCGCCCGGAGTTGGCAGCCTGCTAGCCTGGATGGCCCACAAACGGTGTTTTTGAAATAAAAAAGTTCATCTGGGGAAAGCGAAGCACTTATTTTCCAAAGAAGATGAAAGGTGTGGGGCACGGGCTGGGTGGGAGTCATACAGAAACGGGCGTATGGACGTTTGTCTTTGCTCCCAAGGTTGAGAATGCCAAGTGTTTCAGAGATTGTGGCCCAACGGGAATCTTCCTCCATCGCAGGCGTGGGGGGTGTGGTAGGAAGTGATACATCTGCTTTAGAGAGTCATTTCTTATCAAGTTAAACATTTGCTCAGAAATTCTACTCATGCATTTTTTGCTGAAGAGAAAGGAAGCCATATCCACATAGACTTGTCCAGCAATGTTAACAGCAACTGAAAATCGTGCATGTCAAACCACAGGTGACTATGGAAACAAGCTTCAGTGTGTGTATATGTTCCCCAAACTGGAGTACTACCCCATGGTGAGAAGGGGCGGACACTCAAGAACGTCTCCACGACTGTTCAAAGCTGAAGTTTAGCGAAACCAGCTAGAGTGTGCAACAGGCGCCGTCCGTAAGATCTGTCAACAAGGCAAGGTATTCTGTGTGACAGAAAGTAGATAACATAGGTACCTCCGTCCTTCTTTCCCTCCCATCTAGTGATAGAAAGTGAAAATGAAGACCAAGTGAGGCAACAGAACCAGAAATTTGAACACAGGGGTCTTCCCAGAGACTCATACTCCAACCAAGGACCATGCATGGAGATAACCTAGAACCCCTGCACAGATGTAGCCCATGGCAGCTCAGTGTCCAAGTGGGTTACATAGTAATGGGAAGAGGGACTGCCTCTGACATGAACTGATTGGCCTGCTCTTTGATCACCTCCCCCTGAGGGGGAGGAGCAGCCTTACCAGGCCACAGAGGAAGACAGTGCAGCCACTTCTGATGAGACCTGATAGACTAGGATCAGAAGGAAGGAGAGGAGAACATCCCCTATCAGTGGACTTGGGGAGGGGCATGCGTGAAGAAGGGGGTGGGAGGGTGGGATCAGGAGGGGAGGAGGAAGGGGCTTATGGGGGGATACAAAGTGAACAAAGTGTAATTAATAAAAATAAATAAATAGATAGATAAATAAATATATAGATAGATAGATAAATTAATTAATTAATGAGAAAAACAGGTGGGGGGATAAATGGTGGGAAAAAGAGAAACTCACAAAGTAGCAAAGTCTAGCTACACACACACACACACACACATAAAAAGAAAAAAGAGAAACATTGCTTTCAGTGGTTTTTCTCTGTGTGCTTAGTTCCCAGGTCTCTGTGAGCCAAAGTTTATAAACTAAATCAAAATACTCCCAAATATATCTGAAAGGCTAAAAGTGCATCCCAGTTCTAGATGGCTTGCCTAATATGTGTAGAATTCTGGTATGAATCCCAAGTGCCACCTAAATATACATAGACAGACAGAAAGATGATAGGTTATTGATAGATAAGATCGATAACACATATTTTTTTCAAACTGTCATAATTCAGGCCCCTAACTTCTCTCATCTTTGTAGGCCTTGTCTTGTTCTTGGAGCAAATTGCCACAAAAGAAGTGACAGATTGATTTGCTTCACTCTGGTCCTGCAGTGCCAAAATACAACAGGAATCTGATGCCCATAGTCCTTCAAAGTAGTGGCCTTGACTCACAAAAGGCAATGCCCTGTTGCTCACATTGATCTGTGTCATCAATGACTGCAATAACTAAGCTCCCAGTGCTCCAGACCTTCGACCAACTTGTTCTGTTCCAGCCTGGTCTTTCTTTTTCTTATTTCCCCCTCAATTATTTCATCATCCCCTGGAGTAATTATTGAACAGAAAGCTTGAATTGGAGTGCCTTAGGAAACCAAGATAGACTAGGGTTGCTCCCTGAAAGGGATGCTAGAAGAACCTTAGGCCAAAGCACTAGCTGAACTCTTCCCAGGCACTCCATAATGGAATCTTTCCCATCCATCAGCATCCCTACCCTTCTTAATCTTAAAAGCAAACTCTAAATTGTTTAGCTGGCTTAGTGAATGGATTATGAAGCTAATTATAATCATTCTATTTTTCTCCATTGACCTTTGTCTGTAACTGGTTGAGAGAGTAGATAAGAGAGTCAAATCTAAGCAACAAGGTGAAGATTGGGAGAAATCCTTCATGTCTACATCCCTTCTCCCCCCTCTCTGTATTCTCCTTGCTTTCCCTCTTCCTCCTTTCTACTTCCTCTTTTCTAAACAGAAAGATGCAAAGGAAAATATCATTCCTCCTGGACTCCTTAGCCCTTGAAACCATCTCCAGACTTTCCGACGCGTGTATTAATACATATGTTCACTAATTAACCTCACTGTCACTCTTAGCTGATCTGCTGTACCAGATCAGCAGATCTGGTGGTTAGATTTAACAGTCAAGATAACGGAGAATCACTTGGGCAGACAGTCTCCACTGAGTAATTATCTACATCAGGTTGGCTTGTAGGCATGTCTGTAAAGAATTGCCTCCAACCCCGCCCTCTGTAGGCAGCACCAACCCCTGAGCTGAGTCCTGAGCTGGGTAAGAGTGAAGAAAAGTAGCTAAAAGCAAGCAAGGGTGCACATATTCTCTATTGTCAATTGTGGATATGGTTTGATTTCCTGACTCAAATAACGGATTATGTTCTAGGTCACTGAGCTAGGAAGTATGATGTTAGAATCCTGACTTACTACACAGATCTGGGTAGTTTTGAACATACAAATATTCCAAATTCTCTAAAAACTGTATTATGACACACAAACTTCTCATCAGTTTGTAAGGCAGTGAGGCTTGCTATATTAGAAAGGAGAGGTGTTGACTTGAATAATGCTTCCTAATAGCCAGTAATACCAATTATTAGCTGTGTGAACATGGAAAATGATCACTTCTGAAATGAAACACTTCTGAATGTAAATAATAATGAAACTGAGGTCTAGTAATGTTCCTGAAACTTTTCTAAAGGGTTTTATACTCTCAATGATTTAATCCTCACATTAAAATCCTATAAACTGTGTTTCTGTTAGTCTCTTTACTGCAGGAAAATGAGTCAGAGAAAGAGGGAAAGTTTATTCCATTGCCTAGCAAACGAGAGAGCCAAAGTCCAAACCTAGGGAGTTAGGTCCCCAGGTCTACAAATGCCACAGCAGGGTAATTTATCATGAAAAAATAATTATAAAGATCAAATACGATCATGTGTGCTAAGTCCATACCACCATTCATTAATCAATAGTAGTTAACATGCTTATAGTTAATTCTAAAAGTGTATTTAGCTGCCGCTACCAGCCCTAATATAACTGAATCTTCAAAATAGTTCCCTAATTCTGTGGTCTGTGATTCAGTCATCTCCATTTTTACATTGAGTCTATAAACTTTAATCAGATCCATTTTCATCTCTAACCTTCTAGAATTGAAATGCTCTCTTCCCTCATGAATAAATGAGTTCTAATTGCAACAAAGCATCGGGGGTTTTGTGACCTTGTCACTTTTGAAGTGATGGAGAAATATGAAGAAAACCATACAGGTCCTGCTTTGTAATAATTGCATCTGGGTTGTAGTAAAAGCTCCCAGTATGCTGTTCCCCCACCTCCCTACGAGCTACTGTTAGCCAGAGTCATTTAGTAGCTCTATGGAAGGTCACTCTAAGGACTTCCTCATGTGCCTAGTGATGTGATGTGAATAAGAAACATATTTAGTGTGTTTTAGCCAAGAATTAAATGTCATTGGCATCATAGTCATAATTATACTCCACATTAATAAAAGAGAAAAAGCTTACATATCTTAGATGGTAAATAAGAAAATACACTCTGATGGTATTGCCGCCAAGCTCTGACTCAGTGAGGACTGTTATGCAGTGAAATATGGAGCTGGGCAGAACCCCAAAGAAGACAACATGAAATTATCACCAGCACATGGAAAGGATCCACATTTTCCCCTCCATGCAGACACTTACTTTAACCCTTTCTTTAAATCAAAATACATTTTTCTAAATTCTATTGCACAGAAGAAAAAAAAATACTATTATTGATGTTACCAAAAAAAAAAAAAAATGGCTTCTTTCTTTTCTTGAAAAATGACCTTAAATTCATTTAAACTTTGCTTTACCATTCACTTAAAGCAAAGGCTTTCATTGAACTTGGCTGGTTGCCTTAAACACAATTCCAAAAACGAATTTTGAAGCCCAGATCCAAAAATGTTAAGGAGAGATGTTCCGCAGAATCTGGATTTCACTGACTGTATGGGTATTAGAGGAGGAAGCCTGCAGAAGAACGCCTCACAGTGGAAGGAAGTGTCCCTACCCTGTTTGTCTCTTGCTATGTCTGACCCCCAGATGGAGTGAAATGAGGATCAAAGCACAATCTTCATGAGTCAGTTTCTCTTCCAGACATGTATCATAAAAATAAACATCGCACTCCATACTTCTTGCTTCAAATAGAACCTCCAAGTTGATTCTCCGGTGATACCTGCGTCATAAGTGGCAGAATCTAAAGATTTCCTTCTATTTTCATGCTATTGGATGCTATGAATGGATTCAATTTTTTTTTCAAAAGGTTCCTTATGATTGGTTGTAGTGAATCTCTTAGATCTAAGTTAAGCTGAAACCAAATTCTATATTTCTGTGCATTCTTTCCCATCATCCACACAGATTTCAATTTCAATTACTGATGTAGCAGCAGCTAAAAGACAAAGGGTGCATTCACTAGTATTTTTCCGAGATTTTAACAGACATCACCATGACTGTGCTCAGGATCAGGACTTCTCTCATTAGCCCTCCCTCCTCCCTCGGCCCTGAATTATCCCACCTTAAGAACAAAAAGCAAACTTTGCAAGTGTCCTTGCTTGTAAAAATTAATTGCATTACTTCAACCTCCAGGGTGGTCAGCAGACTGACTGCTCAGAGAGGCCCTGCTGGAAGTTTCTAGCCACTGTCCAGGCCCAGTTCTTGTGTTGTCGAGAAGTAGTAGAGCTCCCATTTAACTCACAGTTTGCTTGCTGCCCTCACCTCCCACTTCTTCCTGTTGCCTGGAATGCAGGCTTGATGAAGGATACTCTGCTCATGAGACAACCTTGAGGATTAAAGTCGGGAACTGGACAGTTGGTGGCTCTCCTAGCCCACCTGGATTTAAATGAGAAAATATTTTCTGTCTCATTTAAACCCCTCTAATTTGGAAGGTTTTGATTGGGTTTGGAAGGTTTGGAAGGGTTGGGTTTTTTTTTTTGTTTGTTTGTTTGTTTGGTTGGTTGGTTGGTTTTTTTTTTTGTGGAATCACATGAATAATCACTGACATAGTTACAAGCAATAAATAGCAGTTTTCTCTGGTGATGGTGATATCTTCACATATGGGGGTTTCAGTGAGAATGTCCCATAGGCTCATAAATTTGAATACTTGGTCTGGTGGAACTGTTTGGGAAGGATTAGGAAATGTGGCCTTGCTGGAGGAGATGTGTCAGTGGAGGTGGGATTTAAGGCTTCAAAAGACTTGCCCCATTTCCAGTGCACTTTCTGCCTCCTACTTTGCAGATCAAGATGTGTGCTCTCAGCTGTTTCTGCCACATGCCTTTGCTCAGCTGTGGTGAACTCTAACCCTCTGAGACCATAAGTCAGGGTTTTGCCACAGCAATAGGAAGTAACTTAGACACTACAAAGTTCTCTAATTGCCTTTCAGTGCTCTTGTCAGCAGAGTGGGGGAAATATGTTATATTTTATTACCATGTGTTTTGCAGGGGTTTGATCCTGATGGAATTGCTGCTTCTGAGTCATTCTACTTAGACTCTTAATCCTGATTTCCCCAGGATCAGGACAGAAGCATTTGTTTTTATGAAAAAGAACTGTACTTAAAGCATGTATGAGCATGGGTCATGAGGGAACTAGCATAATGATGCATTTTATTTAAAATGAATCCCAATACTACTGTAACAGCTACATAATTACAGTGTATATCACCAGTTACGTCAATCTAGCATGATTTACAGAGACTGTGAAGTCTCACTTTTTCTCCCTTGAACATCTATTTTAGATTAATATTGATATTATGTATGATATGGAATTAATAGACAATTTCATTCTTCATCTAAATAAATAGGGCAACGCAAATTTTTTTCTAGCATCCTCTAGTTTTAAAGACCAAAATAAATAAGTAATCTGTCATTGTTGATCCAGTTTTCTGGTGGAAAGCCACATACGAAGGATAAATTTGAGCTAGGAGATTTGAAATCCCCAAAAGAGGTAGTTAGTTTGTACTTTAAATCACCAAACTTTTGTAACAATTGTCTTAGTTAAGGCTACTAAAAACAACTTGGGGAGGAAAGGGTTTATTTTACTCAGACTTCCAAATAACAGTTCATCATCCAAAGCAGGGGAGGCAGGAACTTGAGCTGGGCAGGGACCTGGAGGCAGAAACTCATACAGAGGCCACAGAAGGGTGCTTCCCACTGGCTACTTGTGGCTTCCTCAGCCTTCTTATAGAACTCAGGACCACCAACCCAGTGGTAGCACCACCCACAATGCACTTGGCCCTCCCCCATCAATCACTAAGTAAGAAAATACCTACATGCCTTGCCTATAGCCCCATCCTATGGAAGCATTTTTAGAAGTGAGGTTTCTCCTCTCAGATTAATTTAGCTTGTGTCAAGTTGACCTAAAACTATTCAGCACAACAACTGAATATAATTCACTGTTTAATTGAGTAAATATAAATATTTTATCAAAGTGTATGCATTTCCCTACCATATATTATCTATATCACAACATAGTAAATATAAAAAAAAAAAAAAAAAAAAAAAAAAAAAACATGGGCCAACACACATAAAGAGCAAGAAAGGCCAGCTAAGCCCAGGAGAAAGTGGCAGTGATTATACTACAAAACATGTATGTAAAAAGTGTTACCACAAAATTACAGTTAAAAAAAAATCCAAGCATAAATATTAAGATACACAAAATGCTTACATTTTCTTGAACCCAAGAAGCTAAAAAGGTAAGTCCTTAAAAAAAAATAAGTGCTTTTTTTTATATTTATTGTTAAAAAAAATAAGTTGCAAGAAAAAGACAGTGAAGGAAAACCCCTTCTACTAAATCCTGCTCTGCGGCTTGGGGTGTGTGGCCCAAGAACTGGAGCAAAGCAGCGCGAGACTGGAAATCCTCTCCCAGAATCATTTCTAATCTTGCCTTGCGAAGATTATGACACAAACTCCCGGTGACTTTCCTATTAATTTATTAAACAGAGTACAATTAGTAGCCCTATGGTTGGAACAGGAAACATTTTGTCAGAGGTTAAACCATAAATATTTCAGACTTTGTGGTTCAAATGACATTTTCTGTCACTGTTGCTTACCGTGACAGACTGAAAACAGCTCCAGGTAACACCCAAATGAGAGAGTGTGTCTGTGTCTGCTAAGTCTTCATTTTTTTCCTTTATTTTTTTTGTTTTGTTTTTTTTTTTTTTTGAATTTTATTTTTTTCTTATCAGTTACATTTTATTAACTCTGTATCCCAACTGTGTCCCAATCCCTCATTCCCTCCCAGTCCCTCCCTCCCTACCTCCCTCATCTCCACCGTGCCCCTTGCCAAGTCCACTGATAGGGGGGACCTCCTCCCCATTCATCTGATCCTGTTTTATCAGGTATCTTCAGGACTGGCTGCAAAGCTCTCCTCCGTGGCCTAACAGGACTGCTCCTCCCTTGGGGGGTGGGGAGGCCAAAGAGCCAGTCATTGAGTTCCTGTTAGAAATAGTCCTTGTTCCCCTCACTATGGGAATCCAATTGGCTACTGAGCTACCACAGGCTACATCTGAGCAGGGGTTCTAGGTTACATTCATACATGGTCCTTGGTTGCATGTCAGTCTCAGAAAAGACCCTGTGCCCAGATATATTTGGTCCTTGTGGAGCTCCTATCCTTTCCTCATCAGACTAACTCCCCTTCTTTTTTATGATTCCCTGTACTCTGCCAAAGGTTTGGTCATGAGTCTTTGCTTTGAAAACACTGCTAGTTAGAGTCTTTCAAATGTGCTCAGTAGACTCCTGTCAATGTTCAATGCGCATCCTATCTGTCTTTCTAAACGAGGATTGATCATCTTACCCCGTGTCCACTCTCTTGATTATCTTTTTTAGGTGTAGAGATTTCATTATGTTTATCATATCTTATAGGTCTATATAAGTGAGTATATACCGTGTTTGTCTTTCTCCTTCTGGGATATTTTACTCAGGATGATCTTTTCTAGATCCCACCATTTGCCTGCAAATTTCACGATTTCCTCCTTTTTGATTGCTGAGTAGTATTCCATTGTGTAAAAATATCACAATTTCTGTACCCATTCCTCTGTTGATGGACATCTGGGTTGTTTCCAGGTTCTGGCTATTACAAATAAAGCTGTTATAAACATGGTTGAGCAAATATCCCTTTTGTGTACTTGAGCAAACTTTGGGTATATACCTAGCAGTGGTATAGCTGGGTCTTGAGGAAGCACTATTCCTAATTGTCTTAGAAAGCGCCAGAAAGATTTCCAGAGTGGTTGTACCAGTTTACATTCCCACCAGCAATGGAGGAGGGTTCCCCTTTCTCCACAACCTCTCCAGCATGTGTTGCCCCTTGAGATTTTCATCTTGGCCATTCTGATGGGTGTAAGGTGATATCTCAGGGTAGTTTTGATTTGCATTTCCCTGATGGCTAATGAGGATGAGCATTTCTTTAAGTGTTTCTCTGCCAATTGATATTCCTCTGTCGAGAATTCTCTGTTTAGCTACGTTCCCCATTTTTTAATTGATTTTCTTGTTTTTAATAGCTGAGTAGTTTTGTGTAAATGAACATCAATTTCTTTATCCATTCTTCAACTGAGGGACATCTAGGTAGTTTCCAGATTCTGGCTATTATGAATAAAGCTACTATAAACATGATTGAGCAAGTGTCCTTGATGCATTGGTAGAGCATCTTTTGGGTATATACCCAGGACAAGCATAGCTGTATCTTGAGTTGTAACTATTCCCAGTTTTCTGAGAAAACACCAGATTAATTTCCAAAATGGTTGTACAAGTTTGCACTCCCACCAGCAATAGAGGTGTGTTCCCCTTTCTTCACATGTTCACCAGCATGTGCTATTACTTGAGTTTTTTATCTTAACCACTCTGACAGGTGTAAGATGGAATCTGTCATTTTGATTTGCATTTCCCTAATGACTAAGGATGTTGAATATTTCTTTAAGTGCTTCTCAGCCATTCAAGATTCCTTTATTGAGAATATTTTTTATTTCTGTGCCCCATTTTAATTGGATTATTTGGCTTGTAGGTCTTTAATTTCTTGAGTTCTGTATATATTTTGGATATTAGCCCTTTGTCAGATGTAGAATTGGCCAGGGCCTTTTCCCAATCTATAGACTGAAGTTTCATTCTATATTTCGGTGTCCTTTGCCTTATGGACGCTTTTCATTTTCATTTATTGATTGTTGATCTTAGTGTCTGAACTGTTGGTGTTCAGCTCAGGAAGTTTGTCTCATGTGTCAAGAGTTCAAGGCTCTTCCTCACCTTCTCTTCTAATAGACTTAGTGTATCTGGTTTTATGTTGAGGTCTTTCATCCAATTGGAGTTTAGTTTTGTGCAGGGTGATAAATGTGGATATATTTGCATTTTTCTACATGCAGACATTCAGTTAGACCAGCACCATTTAGATGCTTTCTTTTTCTCCCATTTTATGGTTTTGGCTCCTTTTTAAAAAAAATCAAGTATCTGTAGTTCTGTGGGTTTATTTCTGGGTCTGAGTTTGTGATTTGATTCTATTGATCAGCCAGTCTCTTTCTATGCCAGTAACATATAGTTTTTATTGCTATTGCTTTATGGTATAGCTTGAAATCAGGGGTGGAGACGCCTCCAGAAGTTCTTTTATTGTATACGATTTTTTAAGCTATTCTAAGTTTGTTTGTTTTTCCATATGAAATTTAGAATTGCTCTTTCAAGGTCCATAAAAAATTGTGTTGGAATTTTGTTGGCAAGTGCATTGAATCTGTAGGTTACTTTTGGTTGGATGGCCATTTTTACTATGTCAATCCTACTGATACATGAGCAATGGACATCATTCAATCTTCTGATATTTTCTCCAATTTCTTTCTTCAATACTTGAAATTCTTGTCATACAGGTTATTCGCTTGCTTGGTTAGAATTGAACCAAAATACTTTATATTATTTGTAGCTATTGTAAAGGGTGTAATTTCCTCTTTTTTTTTTTTTTTTTGTCTTATTGTTCTGGCTAGAACTTCAAGTACTATATTGAAGAGTCCCAGTGAGGGTGGTCAGCCTTGTCTTGTCCCTGATTGCAGTGAGATTGATCTAAGCTTGTCTCCATTGCTGAATATTGCCTTTGTTTTGTTTAGGTATGTGCCTTGTATCCCTGATCTTTCCAAGACTTTTAACATGAAGCTGTAAAGGGGTGTTGGATTTTCTCAAATTAATGAGATGATCATGTGGGTTTTTGTTTGTTTGTTTGTTTCCAGAAAGGATTTCTCTGTGTAGCCTTGGATGTCCTGGACTTGCTTTGTAGACTGGGTTGGTCTCAAACTCATAAGAATCCACCTGGTTCTGTCTCCCTGAGTGCTAGGATTAAAAGCCTGAGCCACTGCACCTGGCTGATCATGTGGTTTTTCTTTTTGTTGTTGTTGTTTGTTTTGTTTTTTTTTTCCTTTCAGTTTGTTTATAATGGTGAATTACATTGATGGATTTTCTTATTTTGAACCATCCCTGCATTCTTGGGATGAATCCTACTTGATCATGGTGGATGATATTTTTTTCTTTTTTATTATTATCATTAGTACAACATATTCACTTTGTATCACAGCTGTGGTCCCCTCCTTTATCTCCTCCTAATCCCATTCTTCCACCCTCTTCTCCCCCTATGTCCTTCCCCTAGTCCACTGATAGGGAGGTCCTCCTCCCCTTCCATCTGACCCTAGCCAATCAGGTCTTGTCATTTTTTTATGTAGCCTTGGATTTGGTTTGCAAGTATTTTGTTAAATATTTTTTGCAACCATGTTCATAAGAGAAATTTGTCTAAATTTCTCTTTCCTTGTTGGATCTTTGTGTAGTTAGGTATCAGAGTCACTGTGGCCTCATAGATGTTCCTTCTATTTCTATTTTGTGAAATAGTTTGAGAAACATTGGAATTAGCATTTCTTTGAATCTCTGGTAGAATTCTGTGCTGAAACCATCTGGCCCTGTTTTTTTTTTGTTTGTTTGTTTTGTTTTGTTTTGTTTTGTTTTTGGCATGGGAGACATTTAAAGATGCTTCTATTTTCTTAGGCTTTATAGGACTATTTAACTTGTTTGCCTGATCTTGATTTACTTTTGGTAAGTGTAATTTATCAAGAAAATTGCCCATTTCATTTAGATTTTCCAATTTTGTGGAATATAGCTTTTTGAAGTAAGACATAATGATTCTTTGGATTCCTCAGTGTCTGCCTTTATGCCCCCCTTTTCATTTCTCTTTTGTTGATTTAGATACTATCTTTCTGCCTTTTAGTTAGTTTGGCTAAAGGTTTGTCTATCTTATTGATTTTCTCCAGGAAACGTATTTTGGTTTCATTGATTCTTTGATTGTTCTCTTTGTTTCTAATGTATTGATTTTAGCCCTGAATTTGATTTGATTACTTCTCGTGGGTCTGTTTGCTTCTTCTTCTTCTTTTTTTCTGTAAACCTTGCAGGTGAGCTGTTGAAGTGCTAGTAAGGCATCTCTCCAGCTTCTTTCTGGAGGCACTTAGTGCTATGAAATTTCTCCTAGCACTGCTTTCATTGTGTCCTACAAGTCTGTATATGTTGTGCCTTCATTTCCATTGAATTTTAAAAAGTCTTTAGTCTCTTTCTCTATTTCTTCCCTGACTCAGCAGTCATTGAGTAGAGAGTTGTTCAGTTTCTGTGAGTGTGTAGGGCTTTTTGTTATTTCTGTTGTTATTGAAGTCCAGCTTTAACCCATGGTAAAGTACAATGGGTTAATTCAATTTTCTTGTGTAAGTTGAGGTTTGCTAACTATATGGTCTGTTTTAGAGGTTCCCTCGTAGTGCTGAGAAGAAAGTACATTCTTTTTTGTTTTGGTAAAATTTTCTGTAGACATCTATTAGATCCATTTGCTTTATGTCATCTGTTAGTTTCACCCTTTCTCTATTTAGTTTCTGTCTCACTGACCTGTCCATTGATGAGAGTGGGGTATTGAAGTTGCCTTCTATTAACGTGTGGGGATCAATGTGTGATTTAAGCTTTAATGAAGTTTCTTTTAAAAATGTGAGTGGGTGTCCTTATATTGGGGGCATAGATGTTTGCTCTGCATCTCTGAACACAAGCTGCCCATACACCGTGAGTGCTGGGCACTACCATTTTGGAGCAGGATCTTGTATGCTCTTGAGGTCTGGCTGATCTCCTCAGGGAGCCTGGTAGATCTGTGGACCCTTTCCCTGGATTCCAGGAGTGTGGATGGCCAAAGGCTGGAACCATTCATTCCTAGAATTTCTGGCTTCTTCTCTCACTTGGGCAACACAGATACTGGCATTTTGGAGTCCACAACATGGCCTCTCACTTGCTCTGCAGTAATTGAGGTCCTGCTACCCTGACACAAGGGCATGCTGGGAGCTGCCATCTTGGATCACCTGCAACAAGCTTTCTTAATATAGTTCTGAAATATAATTTGAAGTCTACTGTTGTAATACCTACAACAGTATTCGCATACCTTAGGAATAGTTTAGTTGTAAGGATTGTGATTCTAAGCAAATGCCTGAATTTTTTTCTAAATCTCTGAAATATATCATCAGGTTATGACAGATATCATTAAATCAATAAATTAATGGCCATTTTCACAATATTAATCCTTCCATCTAGGAAAGTTTTTTCACCATCTATTTTTCTTTAATTTACTTTTCCATTGTCCAGTCATCTACATTACAAAGGTTTTTCGCTTATTTGACTGGATATATTCCCTTTTTAAAGATGTATTTATTTTCTTATTTTATGTACATTGGTATTCTGCCTGTTTGTGTGTGTTTGTATCAGACCCCCTGGAACAGGAGTTACAGAGAGTTGTGAGCTGCCATGTATGTGATGGAAATTGAACCCAGGAAGACTAGCCAGTGTTCTTAACTGCTGAGCCTCTGATTAGATATACTTTGAACTACTAGGTCTTAGGAATTGTTTTAAATAGGATAGGTCTCCTAATCTGTTTTTCTGAGGGTACATTGTTGGTATGTGTGAAGACTACTGTTTTGCTTTGTCTTTGTTTATTTTGATTAGTGCAACTTCACTGTGAGTCCATAATAGATTTTATAGGGTATCTTCAGTGAAGAACTCTGTCATAGGCAAATAGGAATGAATAATTTGACAA
The DNA here is from genome assembly GCF_907164565.1 of Psammomys obesus. NCBI lineage: Eukaryota > Metazoa > Chordata > Mammalia > Rodentia > Muridae > Psammomys > Psammomys obesus. The sequence continues at coordinate 2,072,584 of NW_026585504.1, forward strand.
CTTTTTTGCATTTTTATTTCTTTCATGCCTTTTCTATCTAGTTGTGCTAAGACTTCAGGCACTGTATCAAATAAATGACAGCTTCATTCTTATCTTCCTGGTTTTAAAAGAAAGACTCTAAGTTTGTCTCCATTTCATATAATGTTGGCTACAGGGTTGTTGTATATAAGATTTATTATTTTGAGGTATATTTTCTCTTTTCCTAACATCTAAAGAACTTTTATCATGAAGGCACAATGAACTTTGTCAGATGCGTTTCAGCATCAATTGAAGTAACTGTGTGGTTTCTGTCCTTGGGTTTATTTATGCAGTGTGTCACATTTGATGGGTTTTCTACGTTGAACTAACTACCTTAGGTAGCTCCAATAACTGCCTTATTGGCACAAAGTACGTATGACAGTAATGCATGAGATTCTTAATGTACTCCTGAATTCAGCAAGCATTCTGTTGAGAACATTTTTATTTACGTTCATCAAAGACATTGATCTGTATTTTGTTTTATATTGTTGTTGTTGGATCTTTCCTGGTTTTGATATCAGAGTAATACTGTTTTTTAGAATGAATTTGGTATTATTCCTTTGATTTGTATTTAATGGTGCAAATTAAGAAGAATTGCTATGATATCTTCCTAGAAAGTCTGATACAATTCAGCAGTGAAAACATGTAGTCTTGAGCTTTTTATTGAGGGGAAGCTTTTTTGTTTGTGTAAATGTGCCTTTTTGAGACAGGGTTTCTCTGTGTAGCCCTGGCAGTCCTGGAACTTGTTCTGTAGACCAGGCTTGCAAGGAACATGCTGAGGTCTGCCTGCCTCTGCCTATCAAATGCTGGGATTGAAGTCATATACTGTAAGACCTGGGGTCTCACAGCTCAGGAGTTTAAGATCGTGCCCTTCCCAGAAACTCCCCCAGACCAAGACTCGTTGCAAAAGCAAGAGGTTTATTAACCATTGTGCAATGGGGTCACCCCTGCCGGTCAGCAAAGAGTGGCACCGGAGACAAAGGCCTTTAGGTTTTTAAAAGAAAAATTGCGGGAGATTTGAAGTTGCAGTCTTGGCAATTTAGGATTGGATGAGGAAGCTATAAAGTAAGATAATTGGTTAGTCTTAGGTGCTCAAGCTTGGCCAGTCCTGCCAAGTGTGGATGCAGCTGCAATTGAAGGTGGGGGTGGTTAGCTCATCCTTGAAGATTAGTGGCTATAGACTTTTGGCTGGAGGTCAAAAGCTACTCAGAAGAAGTCTAGATTTGTTGCTAAGAAATGCTATCTCAAAGACAGGAGTTTTTCTTTTTGCTGAGTGAAGGTCATTGCTTGCTTGCCTTTTTTTCTATCTGTCCTCATAGATAAGGTCACATTTTTCCATTCTCTGGAAAGGTACTAAGAGGCTTTAGCTTAACCTGAACCTAAAACTCAAAACTATAGGCTTTAGAAGACATACAGGTTACAAAGTTAGTCTAACCCTTTCAATACCACTACCACCCAGCTGAGGGGAAGCTTTTTAATTGCAATTTAAATCTCATTTCTTAAAATGGGTCTGTTTGATATATACATAGACATATATGTTTGTCTGCATTTAATATAATGGATATATATATATATATATATATATATATATATATATATTCTGGATATATGGAGATATGTATATAAAGGAGATATTATATATATTATATAATATAATGGATATATATATATATATATATATATATATATATCTTCTGGATGGATTTAATTTGATATATGATATGCATTTAGAAATGTTTCTCTTTCTTCTGGGTTGTCCAGCTTGTTAATATACAGATTTTCATGATCATCTGTTGGTATAATGTTCTTTTGAAATGTATACACCTTACCCTTGTTCATTCTAATGCTGATCCCCCCCCCAGTTTCAATCCGAATATTGCATTGTGATACTTACTCTGAGCATCCTGTCTCAACTGTGTGTAAACAGGCCAAAATAAAACAACTAGCCACAATATTGAGCTGGGAGGAACCAGAGGACAGGAAAGAGGGGAGGAGCCAGAGGGCAGGAAATGAGTGGGAGGAGGAAGGACAAGAGGAAAGCCAGGAGCAGGGCTGGAGGAAAGATCTTGGAACTACGGAAGGATGGACTGGACCTAATATATCACTAAAAGCAAATATAATGTAGGAAATCTTTATGTTACGAAAGTATGAGGGCTTGGAGGTTTAGGAGGGAGTAACTATTGCCCAGCATTGTGTTCTAGGTTAACTAAATAAACCCAGTCTCTGTGTGGTGATTTGGGTATACAGCCGTGTAGGATTAACAGCAAGCATTACCAGAAGATATATCAATAGTAAATATTAATAGACACAAAAATCATCTCTGTGTATTTTGTTAGAATCTCTTATAATGATACCCTCATTATCTCTAATTTTGACAATTAGTTTCCGTGTCCTCTTTACTTTGTCAGATAAATCAAGCGTTTGTCATTATTATTAACTTTTTCAAAGAACCAACTATTTGTTTGGTTGACTTTGTGTATTGCTCTTTCAATCTCCATTTCATTAATTTCTCACTATTTACTCTCTCTGGAATTGGTGAGTATGTTTTTGTCCTTTGAAAACATTGAGATGCATCATTATATTTTCATTTGATATATCTCAGATTTTTTAGTATGAGTACTTATTACTAGTTGTTCAGTGACTTATGTGAATCCCAGACAAAGAATCCCAAAAAAAGACTATAAATATGTTCAAATATCTCAAAGAGGACACAGACAAATCTGGGAATGCATTCTAACAAGATGTGAATAATTTCCAGAGTTAATTGTTTAAAACTAAGTGAAATAAAGATGTCAGTGTAAGGTATGAAAATGGGTTCAACAGATAGCAATATTTTTAAAATCCAAAAGACATCAGAAATGAAAATTTCAACACACCAATGAAATGTCTTGCAAACAGAATGGATAATGTGGACAATGGAGTAGCAGGGCTTGAGTATGTGGGAGAGAGACTAGATAATTCATTTAAAGTCAATGACAATTTAAAAAACACATAAATAAAATATAAGAGATTGGTAGGATACTTTGTAAAAGATCAAATTAACAAATTATAGGCATAGGAGGAAGAGAATTCTATTTCAAAGGCAGAGAAAACATTTTCAATTAAATCAAAGAAGATGATTTCTCAATCCTAAACAAAGAGAAGCTCATTCAAGTACAGGAAACATATAAAACACCAAATAGATAAAACCAGAAACATTCTGTTATGTATAAAATAACCATAGTTTTATTTTATAACATATATCCATGTTCCATAAATAAGACTTACTTCCTGACATGTATATTCTGCACAGAATATCTGAGAAATACTATGTAATGGACAAGGCTTTAATAGATTATTGAAGGTGGACCAGATAATTCTAGGTTGACCCTGCCATCAATCACCTAGTCACTCTTATTAGAATATATAAAATATTTTATATGGTGTGAGAGCAGGAAATGAAGACTAAACCACAGGAAAAACCTTATTTATTTATTCATTCATTCATTCATTTATTATCTATGTATGTATTCTTTGTGGGGAGCTGGGTGCCACATGTGGAAGACATAGGTCAATTTTGTGGAGTTCATTCTCTCCTGCTTTCATGTAGATTTGGGGACCAAACTCAGCTCACCAGGGTTTTGTGGCAAGACCCTTTATCCATAGCCATATAGCTGTCCCATAACCCTTAATTTCTATGATGGTTGCCTTTTAGTATTAACTTGATTAGATTTAACATTATCTTGGTGATGAGTTAGCCATATCTGGGTTATAGCAGGTCTCAATTGACATAGCTCAAGAGAATTAACTGAGGGTGATCAATCCGCCCTGAGTGTGGGTCGTGTGAAGGCGCAGGTGGACAACATGGGGAGAAGGAGGAGACCAGGCCAGCACTAGCACCGTCACTCCTTAGCTCACAGCTCTCCATTGATCTGCTCCACCATTACTCTATGTCTAAGAGTCTGTAGTAGCCCAGGGACGCCAGGAAACGAGGAGCCAAAATAAACGATTCTCAAAGGTTTGGTATAGCAATGAGAAAAGCAACTAATATAATTTCCATATTAGCAAAATTAATTCATCCAAATGCTTTTCCTCTTTATCATCACCACATATTGAAAGCATTGATTCTATTCAGGCCCAATGAGCAATACTACTCAGAGGACAGGGACTCTGCATGTTTACATGGTGCTGACGTTTGAGGCTTTGCATTTATAAATATAATGACTAGCTTTATGTATTTAATGTTTGATCTCTCATTTACCAAAGACTTTTATAAATGTTAGTGAAACCAATTAAAATAGTCTATTTCTGGAGACAAATTGCTTTGTGGTCCCAGAAATTTTTCTTTAGTGTTCCAGTGTTTGTTACAGGGCAACAGAAGAGGCTTCATAGTCAGTCATGGCTTTCTTCTTGACTAACCTTCACCATGAAGTTTTTTAACACGCTTAGTTTCTCAGGAATACGTGATGAGGTCTACAGATGAAGCTGGATGAAGTAGAGCTTGTGATAGTTGTGATATCAGCATGTGTGCAGTAACAAGTACAGCATACTTCGATTGTAGAGCTTCCACATACCTGGTGAGGGCAAAAACCAGCCAGTTTCAGTTTTCAGTCTGTAAGGCCGTACATACATTGCTTTTAACACTCCTGTTCTGTTTTCATCAAATTATACACAAGCTTAGATTCAAAAGATCAATTTCCAAAGCTGTTTAGTAAAAAAAGCAACTGCCTGTCCTACTTTCAACCGACTCCTCTTAGGATAAACTAAGTTATTTTTGTCTCATATCAAATACTATATTTACATTTATACTTAATGATTTACTCAGTTCATGGTCACTGAATTCTTAGTTCTAAAGATAATTAAGTAGCTTCTTAAAATTATCCTCCTCCTGTTTCTCTCCATTCCCTTATAATCCCACATACTGAGATCATCTTAATTTTTAGCTCAATATTCAATATTTATGTTGTTGTTATGAATCTTACAATGTAGTACATAGGGAGTTCTGCTACTTTATATATACTCATATTATCTAACTATAATTACTCACTGTAAAGCTCATTATAAACATACTTTTCAGTTCTTGCGTGGTGTTTTGTTCCATATACCTTTCTACTTTTTATCATTTGATCAGCTTGCTTTGTACAGAATAGCAAAGCCTCAGTTCTCTCAACCTCATCTTAAAGGGAACTTTTGTGGGGCTTTTGGCTGCATTCATCCTAGACTGAGAGTTTTCCTTTTGGTTCCTTGGAACAAGAGAAGTCTTCTCTTATTCTAGATTCCTTACCTACAGTTAACACATTTGCTTCAAATGATTTCACTTTTATTTCTCTCTGTTCCTAGACACAAACTTGAACATGTCTGGGAAGAGGGAATGTCAGTTGAAGAACTGTGTCCATTGTACTGTCCTGTCGGTAAGTTGATTAATGATTGAGTAGGAAGACCTAGCTCACTATGCACAGTCCCTCCTCTGGGCATACAGTCCTGGGTTGCAAAGCAAGCAGGCCAAGCAAGGCATTGGGATGATCCAGCAAGCAGTGTTCCTCTGTGGCAGTGGCTCTCAACCTGTGAGTCATGACCCCTTTGGAGTTTAAATGACTCTTTCCACAGGGGTCATCACCCAAGACCATCGGAAAACACAGATGTTTACATTATGATTCATAACAGTAATAAAATTGTAGTTATGAAGTAACAACAAAAATAATTTTATGGTTGGGTGTCACCACAACATGAGGAACTGTATTGAGGGTCACAGCACTGTGGGGCACATAGACAGTGCCACCAGGGGAATTGGCATGGAAATGGCATAGGAATTGGCATGCTCAAACTCCGGAAATCTCAAGCTTGTGACTTAAAAATCTCATCCTGAGACAATTTCCTCCTTGTTTCCAAGCCTGCCTCTGAGCATATAGCACTGCGGCCTACCAGTCATAGAGCATGGTGGCCCCAGCTTTGCAGTTCTCCAGGGGGTCACGGAGCACAGCACATGTAAATAGAGCATCACCAGCATCTCAGCCCCAACCAATGGGAGGTATTCACTCCCAAAATCCCTCCTTGCTTCCCAAGGTTTATATAATAGTGCTCATTTACTGTGGGACACACACACACACACACACACACACACACACACACACACACACACACGAGTCTAAGAGTTGCTGTTGCAGCCTTGGAGAAGGTCTCCCCTGCCCGGCCAGTTCCGGACTGCTTCATCTTTCTGGGCTTGATGCCTGGTAGCACCCGGGATTCCCGGAAAAAAAGTTGAACCACGCAGCACTGAGAGCCACCACCTTAGGGCCTGTGCTTCTGTTCCTGACTCCAGGTTCCTGCCTTGCGTTTCTGCCATGACTTTCCTTCATGATGGTCTCTAACTGTAAAAACAAACAAACAAACAAACAAACAAACTTTCTTTACAAGTTGCTTTTGGTCATGGTATTTGTCCCAGCAATAGAAATCTAAGTAGGAAGGTGAGAGAACCCTAAGAAGGTGAGAGCAATCATATGCAGAAACGTTTCCTCTGTCAATCATGATTAATTAATTGGATGAGCAAAATATTCTAATTTAGAAAACAGCTGCTAGGAAATTGGGAGGATTATGATCTTTCCCATTGTCTTTTCTGTTATTATTTAAATAATTTATCTTCAATTGGTATACAACCATTGCTTATGGTCCTGGAGCTCAACAAAACAGTTTTCAAATGAGTATAAAATGATGTCGTTGGAGCACATTCACCCCATAGTTTCAGATAATTTCTCATCCCTTAGAAGCTCTTATTTAGTTCTCTTTGTTCTACTAGATAGATTTATTTATGTCTTCATATAATTTTGACATTTTAATTAAAATATAGTTGTATCACTTGCTCTCTTTCCTCGCTTCAGCCATTCCTATGTCCTCTCTCTCCTTCGCAAATGAATAGCTCTTTTGTAATTATTATATAACACACACACACCACACACAACCTCCTGAGTCAGGATACCATTTTTGTGCCCCCAAATGCCATCAGACACCTGTAGTTCTTTGTCTAGAGGTGTGTCTTCATTAGGGTTTCTATAGCTGTGCTAAAATATCATGACCAAAAGCAACTTTAAGGGAAGTCAGAGAAGGAACCACTGCCTCCTGGCTTGCTCCACATTGCTTACTTAATTTGCTTTCTCATACAACCCGGAATGAGCTGCCTAAGGGTGACATTGTCCATAGTGAGCTGGACCTTCCCAGATTAATAACCAACCAAAAACTGTTCCACAAATGTCTACAGCCAATGTGATGAAAGTATTTTATTAAGGTTCTTTTTTTTCCCAGATGACCCTTATTTATATCAAGTTGACATGAAAACTTGCCAACACAAATGGGACCCTGTAAGCTTTCCCCCTTCCACATTAGCATCCCTATTGATATTGTCACTTTTCAGGTCTTGTGTTGGCAACCATTATACTGTTAAGATGTCATTTGTATGGTCTCACTGTCATGTCTACAAACAAAAATCTCACAGGAGACTTCCTGGTCCTCTGTCTCCTACAGTCTTTCTATTTCCTCTTCTTACACGTGTACCTGTTGGAGCTGGGCTCTCCAAGATCCATTGATTTCTGCTTGAATCCATTAATCCATTGATTATGACACCAAGGATGCTTGGTAAGATTTTATATTAATTAAAATTATATACAATACATATAAGTATATGTGAATAAACATATATATATTTTTTTTAAATGAAGCTATACCACGTGGGCTAACAATGCTCCCCACTACAACCATACACATCTAATAAAATTGCACTACCAGGCATGAAAATTTTCTTTCCAGTTGTTGATCAGAGTAGTTCAAGTGACTTCCAAAACAGTAAGCTACAGCTGTTGCTCTTTGTTGCTGAAGGTTAGTTCCTGTTGTTGAAGACCCCACACAGGACACATGAAGCAGATGACTTGAGCTGCATCTGATCCAAAGTCTGCTCTCTGTGGTATAGCTTTCATCGTACTAGAAAGAACTGTTGAGGCTACCAAGGGAGGGAAGCAACCAATAGACCTATCCAGCTGTGATGTGAGTGACTGCACTATAAAAATGCTTTCTGTCTGAGAACTCACGCTCCCAGACTCAGAAAACACAGACATGTGTTTAAAAGCAAGATATAAATGAGAGGAAGCTATCAGAAAGTAACACGCCAATTTCGTAAATTAAATATAGTCCATAAAAATATGTAGCAGTTTACAAATTATGCTGTTAAAAGGATGGCTGAGATGTCATATACCCCAGTTACCGCACCACATTCGATTATTCTAGTATCACAAATGGGCTGCTTCAGAAACTAAAAAGTACATTTTAGCCAAACTTGTACATTCATAAAAATAGTTGGCATGTATAATAAATCCCTCTAAGTACAAATTTGGCTTTCTTATTATAGTAGCACACTGCTGTCGCAGTGGCCAACTGTCTGAAGCTTAGCACATGCTAATAAGTCTTTGACAATTGTTTGTAAGAAAATTCAAGTAGAGTTCTATGTTAAACTGAATGCCAAGTGGCACTAACTTTTTACTTCTTCCTATATCCAGTCAATGTTTTTTTGTTTTTGTTTTTGTTTCTTGTTTGTTTGTTTGCTTTTTCAGTTTCTCTTATTCAAGGATCAGCTGTGCTTAGGACCAGAATAATGATGCCATAGTGAATATGCCTGTTTTGAGCTTTAGCCAATTCTCCCAGGGTGACCCGCAGAACACCAGTAGAATAAACTCTTTTAGATCGACTTAGAGCCAGCCACTCTGAGCATGTGAGACCGTTCAGTGAAGATCAAGAGAACACTGCCTTCCAATTCACAGTGGACACGGCATCCGAGTGGACAGCAGCGGCCTGAGGCCCACCCAGCTGCTGCACACTAAGGAGCAGCTGTCAATCCCATTGCTTTAATCCAAATTTTGCTAGAGTTCTGACACAGTGCTGCTATGGTATGGACAATGATATGAGTATGCATGACTGTAACTATCAAACAACTATCTGACTGCTTTTGCTGTTGTCTTCAGCTCTCTACAGTCTTTCTCTTTACAATCCAGGGTGTGCTCACAGCTAACCAAAGTCATTCAAGGTTTGGGTTCCATTTGTTTATTTCAGAAATTCCCCTAAACTCTCAGATTAAGGTTCTGACTCTAATATTAGTCAATTGTAACAAAACACTGTTTATGCAAGAAGAAAATTAATTGACGTAGGAAATATTATGACTCATCAGCTACACTAACCTCAAGAGGAACTTTCACTTAGGAGGAGAGGATTTACATTTTTTTCTCCCTTTTCTTCATTCCTCCCTTCCTGCATGTGTCCTGCCCTCCCTCTCTCTTTCTGTGCATCTTTATGTCCTGCCCCCTTGCTGGTACTGAAACACAGAAACGTATTTGTGATAACCATACATAGTACTGTTTAGAAACATATCCAGTCCCCCTTACCATTTTCTCTAGGTGGGACTAGAATATTCTGCAGATGGAGTCAGAGTCATCAGAGTCATACCATGGTGCAACCAGCTGTGGTTTATCTGGTTTGGGACACAAATACCGAAAGCCTGAGTCTAGCCTTTTGCTTAGGGGAGGTATATTTAGGTCCCTTCCCTAATATCATGGGTGTGCATGCACCACATAATACAGATGAGATCATCGCAGCTCAAGAGGAAAAGCTGGGCCAACTAAATTCATGGGAAGACTGTTGCTGGGTGAGCCAGGGTGAGCAATGGGGAGACTTTGCAAATCAGGACTCCTTACAGGACTCCACACAGAAGAAGCTATTCATGAAGAAATAGACCCAACTGAGCTTCTGTTGTGTGTGCTGTTTGGTGTTCAGAGACAGAATACTTTTTGATTCAGTATTTTGTTCTCAAAAAGGAGGGGTAAGTGCTGTGTCACACTCAATTAACCATGACTATGCTTTGATACTTGCATCGATTGAGTCTTGTTGCAAAGTATGGCTTGCAATGCGCTGGATCTCAGGACTATCGCCACGACTGGGAGCTGTACCCAGTGTGGCAAGTGCAGCTATGGACTTCATTTGCTCATGCTTTGTAACAAGAATCAGCTACTGTTCTGAAAGCTGACAGGCAGCACATCAGCCAGCACACCAGCTCCCGTCTCTAATTAAGCCCACACTAACACATGGACCATGGACTCTTATTTTCATTGTAAAGTATTTGGGTCCAAACTCTCCAGATAAGATGCCTTTAAAAAAAAAAAACTCTTCTAGAGCTATTCCCATCTTTCTCTAGTCTGCTATCTCTTTGATCTTTGGGATGTTGACCGGGATGGAGGTGTCATCGAAGGTTTGGGGCTCCTGTTGGCTTTATAACTGGGGTACATCAGGGTGAAATTGAGACAGGAGACTAGGGAGTGAGGTAGAGGACAAGATTCCATAGAATAACATATGAAAGATCAAAAGGCCTTCCTTAGACCACAAGGGCTTCTTTCAATAAAGGGAGCAATCTCAGAAAAAAGGGGGGACTTGAGGAGGGAGTTACTATACAAATGACCCAAAAAAGTCCTTATAGCTTTTTACCCCTTCCTTTTTACTCTTTAGGCACTAGGCTATAGGCTACTTCTGGCATACCTCCAAGCTCATTTGAATCTCCCCCTTTAGAACCTCTCCTTCCCTGTAATTATCCATATGTCTCTGTACAATTAATTGGGAAGAGGCTCAAGAACCTGGAAGAAATGGTGTCTGCCCTCAAGGTCAAAATACACTCCTGTAACAGAAAGAAGGAAAAGAGATAAAATCAGAGTACGTGGTTGCCTGGTTCCTGTCTGTTGGATCTCAGTACCTTAACTCATAGCATCTACGTAGGGTCGGCTCCTGCTAAATTGTGCTCATAGTTCAACTTTAATCTGAGAACACTGGTCTCTAGGGCTGCTAGCAATTCATGCTGTTACTACTAGGCCCAGGGTCCTCCACTGTCCATGTTTGCCTTGCTAGTTTTTAACACATATTTAACTAACCTCCCTCAATTATCTTGTTTGAGTGTGTCCTGTGCTTGTTGCTGCAACCTATGATTTAAGCTGTTATTAAAGATTTTGTCACACACTACATTTTGCTCATACTGTTTTCCTTCCCCCAACTTGTCTCAGAACCTTTCCGTTTCCTAACTAACTTTATATTCTTCCTCTTACTCCCTCTCTCAAAACAAACAACAAAAAAATCAAAACAAACAAGCAAAACAAAACAAACAAAAACAAAAAATAGACAAAATATACTAAAACAAAACAGAAAGCACCCCAAAAACATGGAGTCTGTTCTGTGTTCAGCAACTACTCCTGGGAACGGTGCCTGTGGTGGCTTGTATACAAGATTTTCTGTAATTTATTTGGTCAAGTAACCAAGACAGAAGTTGTTGCCAGGAGTGAAGTATTGCTATGAAAGGCCTGACCATGCTTGTTTTAGATATATGCAGAGGACTTTGGGACTTTGGACTAGAAAAGCAGCTGAATGCTGTAAGCAAAGGGCTATCCTAGTAGGAACTTGAAAGATTGTAATACTGTTAGTAATTTGGATGATGGATATGCCTCAAGAGGTTTCAGAGAGGAAAATATTAGCAACTGGGACAGAGTGTGTCTAGGTTTTATTCTTAGCCTACGAATCTTCCTAAGGCTAAACTGAAGAATTTTGGATTAATTTTGTTGGCAGAGGGGATTTCAAGACAGCCTAATATTGACAGTGTTGTGTGGTTATTAGTGATCACTATTATGCAGGTCTACAATGAAAAAGACCAAGCACAACAAAAAGAAACACAAAGTGTGCGGTTTTAGTGGATAAAAAAAATTAACCTGAAACATAATATTGCAGTCAAGGCTTGTGTTGAAAGATGTGAGGAGAGGCCTGATGCAAAATGGAATAAAGGGCATTCTTCTCTCCAGGCAAAACTGCACCAAGCTAATCCTGCAAGTTGTGAAAGAAAAAAATAACCCCAGGAGATTGTCTCATCCTAAAAAAGTAGCAACACATCAATCCAAATGGGGTTTCAAAAGCCCATGCCTGTAGTGAGAATTATGTAATTATGCATTTTTTTTAACACAGAAATGTTATGGGAATGTGTTTTCATTTTAATCCCAAATGTTGAAATATGGGGCTACTAGCAGCAGCTGACTGTGATTTGCTCCTGCTCCAGCGGCTGTGTAATTTTGCCAGCTGCAGATAATTTTGGCAAGTGTGTGACATTTGGAATTCTGGGAACTTTTCAGAGGATATATAGATGCTACTGCCATGACAGGGATGGGGTGAGGGTGGCTGGTTGGTGCTTGGGTACTTCTGGTTGTAGTTTGTCAAGTAGTCTTGCTCAACGACAAGAGAGAACAAAATTAGATATCCTGACAGCAAAGACCAAACTTGCCCCAAGGAACTCAGTGTCCCTAATCAGCAGGAAGTAGTCTAAAGATAATAATGCTCTCTATCCTTTTTTCTCTCCTATCTAGTGTTAGGTGTTTGGAAGGGTGAAGACAAAAAGAAACCACGAAGGATGGAACACTGTTTACAAGTGGCATCTGACACGGAGATAGACAGAATGGAAAATCTGATTTCAAATGCAGTAGAAACACAGTGTCGGGGGGAGAAGGGGTTATTTCTTTCCAAGATTCCAGGAAAACAACTATGGAGACTGCTGCTTCCACTCTGTTATCCCCACTTTGCTCTCCAAGGGGACTTTCTGTGGTTGTTTGTTTGTTTTGTTGTTGCTTTTTCTTTTTTCTTCTCCTATATTCTGTCTCAAAAAAGTTTGGGAAAATGTCTGAACAGCTGGAAAAAAAATGCAGGTGGAAATGGAGGAGCCTAAGAAGCAAAAATGACTGAAATGGGGAAGAGTTCACTCTGCTCTCTCATTTCTACGAGGATTGCAGAGTTGGCTGCACACCTGAAAAAACTGTGGGTCGAGGCAGAAGCACTGAAAAGGGAGAACAAAAGGGCTCCCATGAGTGAATAAGAGAGAAGTTTCCCACAGAAGGAAAGAGGTTAAGAAACTAAAGGGTTACTCTCAAACCAACTGCACCACCAGAGATAGAAGAGAGGCATCCTGGGGTTACAAAATCACCATTAGCTTCCCCAGCTGTCATTCAGCATATGCCTGCAAAAAGGTTATGATAAGAGCAGAAATGATAGATCTAAGGGCATTTTAAAGAGGCTATGAATTCTTATTGAATGTATTCACCTTACGTGCAATAAATTCTAAATAGCTATTATTTCCCAAGACTGGAAGAAATTGGTAACAGTTGGATGTTGGTATAATGTTCTTTTGGAATGTATACACTTTACCCTTGTTCATTCAAATGCTGATTTCTTTCCCTCACTCTCTGGTGTCAATCCAGACATGGCATTGTGATACTTATTCTAAGCATCACCTGTCTCAACTTTGTGTAAACATGCCAAAATAAAATAACCAGCCACAGTGTTGAGCAATGAAGAGGAAGGAGTAGGCAGGAAAGGGAAGGAGCCAAAGGGCAGGAAGCAGTGGGGGCAAAGGAGGAGAGCAGAACTGGGAGAGCAGAGCTGGAGGAGAGGTCTTGGAACGACCTGGAGAATGAACCAGACCTAAGATTTCACTAAAAGCAAGTATAATGTGGGAAATCTAAATGTTAGGAAACTATGAGGGCTTGGGGGTTTAGGATGGAGTAACTATTGCCCAGCATTGTGTTCTAGGTTAACTAAATAAATCATAGTCTCTGTGTGGTGATTTGGTTATGCAGCTGTTTAGGATTAACAGCAGCTTTAATAAAAGCTACATCAATAGTAAATATTAAAGACCAAATACAACAAATGGCTCCCAACTAATCTAAGTATCCACACCTTTTAAATCATACCTTATCATAATTTGGTGGGGGGAATAAAGCTCCCAGTGATAAAACCCAAACTTAAAACCTAAAATCTCCCAAGGTAAATTACTGCCTCTTTCTGATTGGCCTGCTCTTTGATCACCTCCCCCTGAGGGGGGAGCAGCCTTACCAGGCAACAGAAGATGACAATGCAGCCAGTCCTGATGAGACCTGATAGACTAAGATTGGAAGGAAGGAGGGGAGGACCTCCCCTATCAGTGGACTTGGGGAGGAGCATGCGTGAAGAAGGGGGAGGGAGGGTGGGATCAGGAGGGGAGGAAGGAGGGGCTTATGGGGGGATACAAAGTGAATAAAGTGTAATTAATAAAAAAAAGAAAGAAAAAAAAAGAGAGAGAGATTCTTAAACAGGCCCTGGAGTGAAAGACAGCCTCTTGTGGGCAGACCTGAGACTTAACCAAACTGGCTGCCCCTGCAGTCTGAGTGGTAAACAAGCATGGCTCCTTTATACTGTGGCTGGCTCAACTGGCTCAGCTCCACAGCCATGGCTGGAAGGAAAGGAACTAGAGGCAGACAAACTTCTAGACAGAGCTTGGCCTAAAACTGCATCTAAAATAAAAAAAATGCTATGGCAGAGGGTGTTTTAATCCCTTTTGGATTCATTTTGGCTGTCATATTCTTGGATCTGGTTGCAATATGTTTAATGCTGATGGCTCTTCTCCATGCCTTCTCCAAGAAAGTTCAAGGAGAAAATGGGGAAAAAAAAAACAAGGATTGGAATACTGAGTTATAGACAATAGAAAGGGTATACGTCCTAAAAATTAGATTAATAGTGGCTAAAATCCAAAGCTCTCTGGCTGCAAGATACCTGTCAGCTCTTTCTGGTAAGGGTCTGCCAATTCACTGAAACATCATCTAAAATAACCAACTGGGCTTTGTTTGTTACAGAGTAAACTGGCACAACTGACCCCAAACTTAAAAATTTCTTGTCTCTTTGTTTGATTAGTATTTAAAGGATTTGAGTTACAGCGATGTTAATTTTAGAAAAAAATATTTAAACAAGTTTTTGAAGGCACATGCCTTTATTCCAAAACAAAGTAAAAAGAAACAGGCAGATATCTTTAGTTCCGGATCAGCCTTATTTACATAATAAAAGCCAGGATAACAACTCCTGCTGTTTAGCCACTTGCAAAGATAGTCTAAGATTCAAAATGACAAAATTTTTCTTAAGGTTACCATGTAAATTCCTTTTTCTTAATAATAGATGTTTTATCATTACTGCTCTAAAGGTTGGATTCACATATATTTTAGGTTTATGTAAGAGAGATGATCTCATACTGCTCTGGAAACTGCCTTATCCTTTTAAACGTGAGGCATTTTCACAGGGGAAGAATGTTGGTCATGCCTGATGCAAAAAAGACTCAAGAGGCTTACAGATGGAAAAGTACATACCAGCCTAGGTAAATCCTAAAAACTCAAAAATTATAATTCATATGTTTAAAAAACAAAACTGTCCGTCCCATATCAAAAAGGAGGCAAGCCAAAGAATAGCCAAAATGTAAAAACCCAGGTACAAGATGCCTAGGGTATGCTTAAATGCTAAAGGAAAGAGGGAGTTTAAATAAAGTTTGTCTAGAAAGGCATAACTGTCCATTCTATGTAAAAAAGGGGATAGGAAAAATAGCTACAACATACAAAAATGTAGGGCTAAACCTCAAAACAGGTACAAGATTCCTATGATATGTTTATATTCTAAATTAAAAAGGAGTTTTTGTAAAGTTTACTTAAAACATGCCTTTTCTATTGCTCAAGGCAACCAGCTTGTCTCTCTAATGGGAAGCTTTCTTTTGAGAGATAGGTAGCAGCTTGGCCTAATACAACAGGCATGCAAGAGCCCCAAAAGATATTTTGATCTATCCAACCTTGTTTTGATTTCAAGATGATAATGATTGTATGTTCAATAATAATGGTAACTTATATTGCTGATCCCTTTATATGGAAACAACTTTGAAAGTGACTGAGACATAAAAAATGTCTCCAGCCAGAACTCCCATAATACTTGGTCAATAAATCCTTGGTTATAATATCCTCACAATGTATTATGCTAACCTTTTAATTGGCACAGATAAAATTGGCTTACAGTTTAGTTTCATCCTGCACCTTTCATACATTTATAATTTTAGAACTCCATAATGCTTGTGAGAAATTATATGTCTGCAGAAAAAAAAAAGAACTGGACACCAGAGATGCTGGATCAAACGTGACAGGATTCATTCTTCAGCATGCTGAGACATTGACACATCTGTTCCAGCATCTTGCATATTCCAGCATTCTGCTTGTTCCTGCCTCAACTGCTTCAATTGCTGTTTCTCATCAAAGCCTGCTCCCAAGAGATCTTTGAAGAAAGCTAGTAATCTTAATTGGTCCAGCATTTTAGACTGTTCCAAACAGGACTTTTATTAAGCCTAAGATTTCTCAACATTCAAAGACTGGACCACAAATGTTACTGCTTGCTTAATTAACCAATTTTTCCCAATTTTCTTTTGGTCCCCTAACAAGATTTCTGCATGTCCAAAATGTCAGCTAGAAGAAATCCATGAGAACAATGTCCAATTTTTCTTAAAGGAGGTTCGGTATATTTTTGGTTGTTTTCTATGGCTACGAATTTTTATTGTCATTGGGAGATGTTTATGAATTATTAATGGTCTTATTCAGAGGAAAAGAAAGGAGTATAAAAGGATATCTTATAGGAATAAGACAAAAGGTATATTATTGAATCTACTCAACTAAGGGTTTTATTTGTTATTCTCAAAGTTAATTTTAACTCTGGTATAGGATTTTGCATATTGAAGCAAAAATAAGTATTTTTGATACATTGGTATAAGCTTTAGTATATTGATAGAAAGTCAAGGTTACTTCCAATACTTTTAAACTGCTATTAAAAACTAGTTAGGATATTAGGTAGTACAAGTTAATTTTTAATTAATCAACTCATAGTAATGTCAGACACTAGTCTAATTTATCACAGGAGTATACATCCTAGGTTTAACAGAGCTGATTTTGTAGATAGTACGATTACATAAAGATAGGTAGTCTTCAAAAACTTTAGAGACCTACAGAATATGACATTTAAAATTGTCTTTATTTTTAAAGATTCTTTGACAATGAGACAGGTCATCTCCTGGCAGCACCCCACCTACCTTAAAGAAGATGATGAACATTGAATAACCTCCATATGGAGATAGCTTCAGGTAAAGAAAATACTCTCGCTTCGCGACAAATTATGCCAAAAATGGACAAACTTAAATGCAGGACAAGTCGACTGCCGTACTCTGCTGAGACAGGATAAGCAATTCCTAAATAGTTCCTGCTTCACATTTATGTCTTTCAAATATTCCGAGCCAGAAGGCTGAAGATGATACTCCAACATTATAAAGAGTTATGGGTGACTAACTGTTCAGCAGCAAACTGTCTCTGTCAGGGTTTTTTTTGTTGTTGTTTTGTTTTGTTTTTGTTTTTGTTTTTTTAATATTTTGGAAGCTGCTAACATGCACTTCCTATTTACTCTAATAACTAATTGAAATTAGTTATTATTATTATTAGTTATTATTATTATTTCTTCTCAAGTCTCTGATGGGGTTGAAGACCAAATAGTTATAGGGCCACAATTACGTTTAAGTTGTTTAGAAGTTAAATCCTTTCATATAGGTAATACCAATAAGGATAAAAGTTAATTTAGGTATAGAACTCTAAACTTGTCAAGATATATAGGATAATCAGATACTTCCTCCTAAGTCGCTAAATACACATGGACTGGACATTGCACATGTAGATTTTACCTAACAGTTTTCATAATTTCATAATATTGTATTGAAAGAAAAGGAGCCTTTTATTGGACTTAAAGGGGGAAATGTTAGTGTAATGTTCTTTTGAAATGTATACACCTTACCCTTGTGCATTCAAATGCTGATTTCTCTCCCTCACTCTCTGGTATCAATCTGGATATGGCATTGGGATACTTATTCTAAGCATCACCTGTCTTAATTTTGTGTAAACATGACAAAATAAAATAACCAGCCACAATGTTGAGCAATGGAGAAGAAAGAGGAGGAGGGAGAGGGGAGGGGCCAGAGAACAGGAAGCAGTGGGAGCAGAGGAGGAGGAGAACAGAACTGGGAGAGCAGAGCTGGAGGGAGGTCTTGGACCTATGTGGAGAATGAACCTGATCTAAGAATTCACTAAAAGCAAGTATAATGTGGGAAATCTAAATGTTAGGAAACTATGAGGGCTTGGGGGTTTAGGATGGAGTAACTATTGCCCAGCATTGTGTTCTAGGTTAATGAAATAAATAATAGTCTCTGTGTGGTGATTTGGTTATACAGCTGTTTAGGATTAACATTAGCGTTCATAAAAGCTACATCAATAGTAAATATTATGACCAAATACAACACTTGGACTAGAAGCTGTGAATATTGAACAGTGAAGGAGAATGAGTGGAATGAATATAGTAAAAGATCAGTTGCTGGGTGAAGGGTGGTACTCTGATATACAAAAACAGTTTCAATTTCATGATGTTATTATATAACAATGTTTCACAGAGTCTTTAAGAGCTTAAGACAAAGATGAGGAGCCCAGTAAAAGGTCCACCTCATTTATAAGGATTACACAAGGCTCCTGGAGAAATCACCAGGATACATATTAAAAAACAAACAAACAAACAAACAAAACCCACAACTGTGGAATAAAATCAGTCTATCTACTATAAGGATGTGTTAATATCAGAACAGAAGCCTGTAAACGTTTTGTGTTGGGTACACAAGTTTGTTTATATTTCCACAGGAAATGAAATGCTATGGATACCATTAAAACTTATAAAGATCTGAACTGAGCAGGAAAGGTCTCCTGAAAACCTTGTCCACTCATCTAAAAAGTTCTTGTTTCATTGAAAATGTCTCTTTATAATTTCCCACTAAACAGAACACAATTAATGGCTTAAAACAGATAGGAGGAAATGTAGTGAGAATTTTGTAATTTTGGTTTCTTTAAAAAATACAGAAATGTAGTGGGAATATGTTTTTATTTTAATCACAGGTGTTGGGACAGCAGGCTGCTTTGCAGCAACTGACTATGATTTGCCTCCTGCTCTAGCAAGGGTGTGACTTTGCCAGCTACAGATAGTTTCTGCAAGGGTGTGACATTTGGAATTCTGGGATCTTTACACAGGACACATAAATGCTAGTGTTCTGATTTGAAGGGAGGAGGTGGCTGGTTGGTGGACAGATGTTGTTGGTTGCTCTTGATTGTGGTTTGTCACGCAGTCTTGCTCAAAGAAATGAGAAGAAGAAATTAAATATCCTGATGGCAAAGATCAAACTTGTCCCAGGGACCTCAGTGTTCCTAAACAGCAGGAAGTAGTCTAATGTTAACAATGCCCCCTTTTCTCTCTCTCCTTTTTTCTCTCTTATTTGGAGTTAGGACATTAAAAGAGTGGAGAAGGGTGGAAGGAAAAGAGAACACACCAAGTAGCATATGCCAATTACAGGTGCCAAGCCCAGAATCTCTTAGCTACTGCTCCAGCACCTGCCTACAGGCCTGCATGCTCCCCACCATGATAACAATAAACTAAACCTCTGACACTACCAGCAACCCAAAATGAAACATATTTTCTCACAAGAGTTGCCTTGGTCATGGTGTCACTTCACAGCACTAGAACATTGGCTAAGATGAGTACCAATCAGCACTGAAAAAATATTAAAGAGTTTAAGTTAGCCTAGGTGACTCCATTTTGAAATAAGGAGCCATCTTGACTGGGAGCTGAACTCAGGTACCAGGAAATATCACAGAATGTGCACCTGGAAGAAAAAAAAGTTAGCTCTCCAAGCAACAGCCTCCAGGAAATATCAGAATTAAAGTTTAGTAAAGGAGTCAGAAGACCAGGGAGGGACAAGATGGCGGTGCCAGGAGAACACTGCATCTGAGGAGCAGGACAACATTTTCTGTACAGTGACCAAGAGACTGAACTCTGGGCCCTAAAACAACAGCGATCCTGTTTCCCAGGTAAGAGGAAACCCCCACGGCATGGGAATCAGTCAGGTCCACGCTCAGGTCACCCAGCCAGAACCCGGAAGAGATCTGAGGTCGCGCAGGCACTAGGTCGCCAGACCAGAGCCACATGCCTGCGTGTCCTGATCACCCTTCCAGGCTGAACGGTGGGCACAAAAACACCAGAGACTGGGAGTCCCAGTCACAAGAAAAACCCACAGGGAAGAGAGGCAACGGGACTGGGCCACAGGTCACCCAGCCATTCCCTGGAAAAGGTCTCGCAGACTGGAAGGTATGAGCTGCCATCACTGAACTAGGCTCAAGCCATGAGCACAGAGAGTTGTTGGGCGCCCAGGTCTCCAGAACAGACAGAGCTGTGCATCCTAGTGCAATAGAGACTGGGAGTCCCTGTCAGGAGAAAACCCCACAGGGAAGGAAGGAAACGGTACTGACTTGGGTCACCCAGTCTTTACCTGGAAAAGGTCCCACAGACCAGCAGGTGGGCGCATGTGCCACCAGCCCAGAGACCTGCTCTGTATCAACTATTCCTCACAGACAGAACTGTGTGCCCCAGGACATCAGAGACTTGGAGCCACTGTTGGGAGAAATCCTAGGCATATATCCAAAATCCTAGGAATATATCCAAAAGAGGCTCAAGTATACAATAAGGACATTTGCTCAACCATGTTTGTAGCAGCTTTATTTGTAATAGCCGGAAGCTGGAAACACCCCAGATGCCCGTCAACTGAGGAATGGATACAGAAAATGTGGTACATCTACACAATGGAATATTACTCAGCAATGAAAAAATAAGGAAATCATGAAATTTGCAGGTAAATGGTGGGACCTGGAAAGGATCATTCTGAGTGAGCTGTCCCAGAAAAAGAAAGGCACACACAGTATATACTCACTCATATAGACATGTAATATAGGGTAAACCTACTAAAAGCTGTACATCTAAAGAAACTAATCAAGAGAGAGAACCCTGATTAAAATGCTCAATCCCCATCGAGAAAGGCAAAGACGAAGGACATCAGAAGAAGAAGAAAACAGGAAACAAGCTAGGAACCTGCCACAGAGGTCCTCTGAAAGGTTCTGCCCTGCAGACTATCAAAGCAGATGCTGAGACTTATGGCCAACTGTTGGGCAATGTGCATGGAATCTTACGTAAGAAGTGGGAAATAGTAAGATCTGGAGAGGACAGGAACTCCACAAGGAGAGCAACAGAAACAGAAATTTGAACACAGGGGTCTTCCCAGAGTCTCATACTCCAACCAAGTACCAGGCATGGAGATATCCTAGAACCCCTGCACAGATGTAGCCCATGGCAGTTTAGTGTCCAAGTGGGTTACCTAGTAATGGGAACAGGGACTGCCTCTGACATAATCTGATTGGCCTGCTCTTTGACCACCTCCCCCTGAGGAGGAGCAGCCTTACCAGGCCACAGAAGATGACAATGCAGCCACTCCTGATGAGATCTGATAGACTAAGATCAGAAGGAAGGAGAGGAGAACCTCCCCTATCAGTGGACTTGGGGAGGGGCGTGCTTGAAGAAGGGGGTGAGTGGGTGGGCTCAGGTGGGGAGGAGGGAGGGACTTATGGGGGGGATACAAAATGAATAAAGTGTAATTACTAAAAAAAAAATTTAAAAAAATCTGGGAACTACCACAAAAAAAAAGTTTAGTAAAAAATAGAGACAATCTCCCTGGCAATTGTGATTATGTAAATGCTCACCTCTCCCCTATGGCTTTTACTCAATTCTGTAACATCAAGGCATGATCTCCCCTCCCCCGCCACTTTCTCTCATGGAAACATGTACCCCTGCTTACAGTCTTTCCCTTTGAAAACCCTGCTCACTCAGGGCTCAAGGGTCCCACTTCTCTACTGCTGTCAGTGAGACTTGGGTCCCAAGTTTGATCGTTCTCGTAATAAAGCTCTCTTGCTCTTTCATCGAGTTGTCTCCTGGTGGTCCCTGAGTGTCCCTTGATCCTGGTATTACAATATAAGCAAATAACATTTACAGAATAAGTAGTGTTTATGTGTTTAGGAACACAGACAGACACACACACCACCCCCACCCCCATCCCTACCTCCTCGTCCTCCACCATGCTTAGAGAAAGTAAAAAGATGGGAGAAGTAATATAATTATATTACAATCTTAAAATATAAAAAAAATCTAAAATTGCTATTTTGCTGTATTCCTGTGATATCTCTGAAGATAAGATTTTTTTTAATGCTCTCACAAATAAAGGAATTCACAAAAGCACATAGAAGGAATCTCAGTAACAACTTGTTTAGAATCTGAGAGTAAAACAACAGACAAGCTGTAAACCTTGTCAACTTGGTTGTATAAGGAACCAACAAAGAAAGAACAACTTCCTTGTATAAGGAAGACTTAGGTGAGGAAGAGAGAAAATATTGTCATTTATAAGCAGCTACATGACAAAAGGGGGGTAGTTTCATAGAAAGAGTGAGAATTAAACAGAATATCAGGAGAAAATATTCAGGCTTTGGGGAACGAGAAAGAAGAATGATTAAAAGTCACATCTTTCTAAGTAACTCAGAAAAAAAATGGGTGAGCCGCTGTACTGTTTAATGGATGTTTTGCAAGTGACTGTACAATGACAGAGTTTCTAGGGAGGACAGTACATTATTTTACTTACAGAATAATTATTCTACCCATATCCAAAACATGAATTTAGGCAAAATTAACTTTCTTGAAGGGTGATTTCTTACTAAGGTGACAGGCTCAGTGGGATTCACTCTTAAGGGAGGAAGCAGTAGAATATAATGTTCTAATCTCTGGAAAAGATCAGACTGAACTGTCTTCACCCAGAAGACATATTCTTTTGACCATGAGAAAATAGCTTATCCTTAATGGACCTCAACAGAACCCTGATATGCAACCGCAATGGCCTCCAAGGCTATTGGAACATGCACCCACTAAGAGTTAAGACCCTAAAATCATTCAAGAGATGGCTCCAAAATGGAAACTAGATGCAACCTATCTTTACACTGAAAATGTGAGGACCCAATTCCAAAGCTGTTTACCACAAGGGACTGGTTTCTTGTTCACATCCTCACACATAGCCTTCAGGCAGAGGTATGCTCATTTAGAAAGAGATAAGAAACAAGAGCTCCCTTCCAGCATTCCTGGCCAGACAACCAAGGACACATCCTGCTTCAGGTCGAGAACAAGAGCAGAACTATTCTCTTTCTGGTTTCCCTAGCTCTACATTTGACCCAGTGACTTCTATCTCCTGTCTTTCTGTCTTCATCCTTATGACTTAGCACATCACAAAAACAAGGATGAGACGTGTTTGGTTATTTCTGTTTTCCCCCCCCCTTTTTATAATTTTAGAGGGAGCATGTAGTCCATGGCGATGTGGAATGAGGGGCAGCTGGAGTCCTTCATTCCATAGAAATAGGTATGTGTGGTCTAGTATTTCTCATGCTGTGGCCAAACAAGTAGCTGAGAATGCCAGTCACAACCACAAGTGACTTTCTAAGGCTCATCCTTAATCACCTCTTTCTACCCACTAAGCCCAGTGTCCCAAAGATTCTACAACTACCAAGAACAGCACCACCAGCTGAAGACTAAAGTTTAAAATTTGAGCCTTTGGGAGACAGTTCAGCCACAAACTGTAGCATTGACCTTAAGGAGAATGTCTGTTTAAACCATGGCAGATGAGACCCATGATTCAGCTGTAGAGACTGAAACATCAACAGACTTTTCAGGGGTATCAGCAGGTTCAAAACAATCTTTTTCTTTGCTAAAGCTAATTTTATTTGAAGCATCTGGAACTGGCAATTAAAACACAGTAACTACCTATATAACTTAAAGATAAAATGACTCAACAAGTTAGAAAGTAGGATTCACCTTTCTCTAACAAAATGCACAGCTGAAAGTAATTTAGAAATATTTTACTCACTATTTTCAGAGTTCTCTAATGTTACTTTGCATCTTTAAAGGCATGAAGCAGTTAGAGATAAGTCAAGAAAAGAGCAGAAGTTCAAGTAATCTTGAAATAGAAATACTGCATAAAATGTTTAATTGAAGAAGCAAAATTAATCATTTAATGTTTAGCACAAGAAGCTATTTATTCAAGTCATTTGATAACTAGTTATGTACAGGTCCTGGTTCTATGTATTGGGTGCTTGGATTATGCTAAGTTGACACAAAATCTCATTCTAGAAGAGCTGGCCTGTGAGAAAGAGTAACCAGCAGCGAATACAAACAATAAACAAGGAAGATCATAGACTGCTGGGTAACAAAGAAGAATATCATTAGTCATGAACTCTAAGGAGAAAGCAATTTGAGAATGATATGGTACTCTCTTGCTTAACCCCATTGTGAAGTTAAGATATAAACAGACTTGCAAGAATTTGGGACCAAGAGAGTGAGAAAAGGGAGCATCTGCAAGATCTGTTAATTAGGATCCAAGATGCTGGAGAAAGGAGAAAATCTGTGTAGTCCAACAGTCAGAGCAAGATCCTGAAGATGAAAGCAGAGCGCTTCCAGAAGCCAGTCTTACAGAGTTTTACAGTGATTCCCAGAACTTTGTATCCTAATAAGCAGGAAGAAGGAATTGTGTGAAGCAGTGATCTGACATGTTACACACTGCTTACCCTGGCAACTGGGCTGGTTGAAAGAACAGGAAATAAGTTTAAAAGCAAAACTTTGAAGACAGAGAAAAACCAATTTAAAGACCAACGTAGCTTGTCAATGGTCATTTGAGGAGATATACTAACTATACAACAGAGGTTCAAAGAAGAGAAAACAAAATTGGGCCTGAGGGTTGGGGAGCTGGTGGGAGCAACTACAGAAATCCTATGGATAAATTCCCACTGGCAAGTAAGATAAAATCTTCTGTCCTAAAGTCTCACTGAGATCTACATGAGTGAAGAAAAAATGTATTTGAAATCAGTTTTAAAAAATAAGTGCCTACATACTTTTAAAGAGGAAAACAACCAATATGGTGATTTCTTATGAAAGCAGAATGAGAATAATAGATTTTGTTGTTGGCAAAAGCAACAGCAGAGCCACAACATGTTATGGCAAAGCCTCCTAACATTAGAGATCAAATTATTTTGAACTAAGAATGCCATACTCAAGTCAATTTTATAAATACCAAGGAAAAATAAAGGTATTTTCTGATATATAAAGGTTCAGTTAAATGTTCTGACAGCTCTATTTCAAATATAATTTGAGAACTTCAAGAACATTGAAGACACTGGAAGCAATAAAATAATAAGAACCAATTATAAATGTATTGTCACACTATCAAGATAACCAAATAATAGCAATATCAGCTAAAGTTAATGTGTTTCAACTAAATGTCCACTTATGGTTTTCAAATTCAACTTTTTAAGACAATTGTAGATTTACATCAAATTTTAAGAAAAAATAGTAAGATGCAATGGATATTCTACTCAACTGCAAGATGTGGAAATTAGAAGCATAATTTCACAAGAAATGGCAAACTGTTTTATAGATCACTATATTGTTTTATATTTCATTCAGCAATATATGAATGAGACGGCTTAGGTGCCCTATTGCTCATGTCTGGCACTATCAAACTGGTCTCGTTCCACTATTGTAAGGGGCATGCAATGCTATCTCACTGAAGTTATTTTTTTAGGATTGTGCAGAAAGGTTACACAATGGGTTCACAAAATCACTCCATGTGGGAGGTTTTTTAAGGGAAGGAGGAAGGAGTCATAGAGACCGTTTCTAGGCAGGGCAAGAGAGGGGGTGCGAGTTCTCTTATAAGGTGACTCAGAGCACAGATGGTTTCAGGTGGTCTGTAGGTGACCTCACAGATGCCTGATATCTTGTTTGTCAGGTCTCTTGGGGCTGGCCATAGAGATGACTGCTTATGGATCCCAACATTCCTCCCTTTCTGTTTTATTAAAAAGTGAGGAGCTAGGAAGGAGTGATGGTGGGGAGGGCACAGGAGCGACCTTTGCTCTTTAAGCTACTTCCTGCTGATTAGGAGTGTTGTCATTCTCAGGGTAAAGCTGGTCCCACCATCAAAATTGATTGGAAGGTCATTGTCATCTGGTTCTATGGGCTGAGGTTAATAATCCTATAAGACTAACTCATTAATGGTTTGTTTAGAGAATTTTTGCATTTGTTGTTGGAGGAATGTAGAGAAGAAGTTAATAAAGCAGGATGCAGAAAGACGAGCAGAAGAGGTGTGAGGAAGGGCAGAATCCATTTCCATATGGGGTTCTTGAAGGCCCAAGAGCTAGAGGCCTCAAGCTGTTCCCTTCGCTTTTGTAGACTTATCTGGAGTTGTTGGATTTTGTCTTTTACTATACCCAACTGGTTGACATAAAAACAGCATTCCTCCTTGAGGAAGATGCAAGGGCCATCTTCTTTAGCAGTGAAGGAAATCCAATCCTCCTCAGTTTTGAAGTACCACTACTGCCAGTGAGTCGATCTGTCCTTGTTGGAGGTCCTGCATGAATTGGGAAGAAAGCTGATAATACAAAGTTAGTGAAGTGGCTGGTTCTGCTGTCTGGGTCCCAACAGCTGCCATGATTCCTGCAACAGTCAAGAGGAACAAAGTTTGAATTGCCCTCTTCTCCTGCTGGACAGCTATTGAGTTCATGGCCTGGATTGATAGGGGCTCAGGGAAGAGGAGCACCAGTGTGCAAACTCCTGACCAACTAGTAGGCAGACAATAGTAGAGCTGAGTACCACAATGTATTGAGGTATTATTAACAGTAGAGCATTGGGGTTGAGATGAGGTATCAAAGATTATCGTTTTATTACAGTCTAAGGAACTTAGCATTCCTACAGGGTGTGTCCTGGATGTCTTGAAACAGCTTGCCCTACCAAAAGAGGGTAATATGAAGAAGTCAACATTAGAGTCAGGCAGTTAGTGAATGGTGAAGTAAAGTTACTTGACAGTCACTGGAGAAGCTGCCAGCTGTAGTTCTGGGTTAGTCCCAGGTGGGACACACAGCCAGAAAACTTTAAAGCAGCATGGCTGGGTCACAGTAAAGAGCTTGTAAGCTGAGGTCAGGGTCTGAAGTAGGAGACAAAATGACAGGGACAGGTTTGTATTATTTAGGAGAGGGATGTCAGAGAGGCAATGACCTTAGAGGAGTGTTTAATTACCTTCTCTACTTCTCCCATCCCCAGGGATTAGGTAATATACTGAATAGTATCCTATAGCTGAATGACCACATAAGAATGGTGCTTAGCAACAGAGGGGTTTTTGACATCCCAGACTTGGGGGTCCACTTGAGAGGCTGGTAAAGGACGCAAAGTTTCACAACAGGTAGAAAGGGTAGCTAAGAGAAGGAGGAGAGAGGATTCTGGTGAGCTTGGGGTCAGGGGAATGGGTGGAGTAAAGGAGATAGAGGCTCCCACTTTGGCTAAAAGTCCCTTCCCAGTAAGGGAAATGGACAGGTTGGCATCACTAAAAAGGAATGTGTCAAGGAAACACTCCTGAAAATACAATTCAGTGGTGGAGTCCGGCAAGCCTGGCAAGGCTGGCAATGCTGGCAAGGCTGTCCCTCTACCCTGACAACAGGGGAACTAGAAGGAGAAATTGATCCCCAGTACTCAGTCAGGACTGAGTAAGTGGCTCCAGTGTCCACAAGGAAGGAGATACGTGGCCTCAATACCATGATAATTACCATGGCTCCCTGTAATAGACAGGTCAAGGGAACCTGGGCACCTTCAGTCATCCATAACCAGGCTTAGGATATCGGTCGGAGGGCGATCTGGGAGTGATGCCCACATATCATGGAAGAAACAATGGCAGTCAATACCCCAATGTCCCCCTTGGTGGCGTATTGGACAAGCTCCCCAGTGGCTTGTGAGGGTTAGGACAAAACAGGGCCCAGTGACCTTCTTGACCACATTTGAAATAGGGACCCCATGGTCTTTGTGCCTTAGGAGGCAAGGGAGCATGGGTAGTAACTGAGGCCAGTCAGATAGCCATGGCCAGCATTTGGTATTTTTGCTTGCAGGCTTTCTCATTTCTCCCATGGTACACCTTAAAGGCCAGTGCTGAAACTTCTGCCTGTGGAGTCAGAGGTTCTCTCTCCAAGCATTTAAGCTTAGCCCAGATGTCAGGGAAACTCTGGGAGGAAAACATAGGTCATCAGAAGTTGCCTGCCCTCTGTACTTTCGGGATCTAGTATGTTGTAAGAAGGCCTTTGTATGGTGCTCTAGGAATTGAGATGGGTTTTTATTCTTGTCCTGAATGACCTCCTGGAGCTTCTCATAATTAACTGGCTTGAGGGCAGCCTTGCAGAGACCAGCCAGGAGGCAGACTGAGAACTGATCTCTAGCTAAAATGCCTTCCAGGGTATTATAATTCCATTGTGGATCCTGGTTGGGCACCGCATCAGCCCCAACCAGGTGTGCTGTGTTTGTTTGTTGAACCTCATCTGCGTGCATTCTAGCCTGGTCCCAAACTCGCCTTTACTCCTCAGGTAATAGATCATTGGGAAGAATCATATATATATAATGGAAGGTAAGACTATAAGATTGAGTGAGATATTGAAGTTCTTTAATGAAATTAGAAGGATTAGAGGTATGGGATCCTAATCTCTTTTCTATTTGAGAAAGTTTAGTTAATGAGAAGGGAACATGCACCCTAACTAAGCCATCCACACTGGCCACTTCCCTCAAGGAAAGAATTGAGGCTGGTTTATGCTAAGTAGAAGGGGGTTTCACTATAGAGCAAGAGCAGGTAGCAGGGGACCTAATAGCTTTTGGTGGGTGAAAGTGGGTACCAAAGTAGAATGACTAGGATGGCCTGTTGCTGGGGAGGAGGGTGAGGATGCTGGAGAAACTAAAACGGAAGAGGAGGAATCAGAGGAGGAGGGTTGAGAAGAAGCTGGATGTTGAGAACGGTGAGATAGAGGTTCATCCACCTCTATTTGGGGAGGGTCAAAGGCAGAGAAATCTTGAGGTTGAGACTTTATAGGTAGAAGAAGTTGGGTAGGAGAACAGGAAGAATAGAGAGAAGGTTTAGAGTGGAGAAGAGAGAAAGCTTGAACATAAGATACCTCCTTTCATTTACCAGATGGCTGACAGTAATTAAAAAGATCCCGTAAAATATTGGGATTTAATGTGCCGCTAATCAGCCAGTTTGAACCATTATCTAAGGAATATGTAGGCCAAGTTTTATTACAGAGGCATAAGAGTTTAGAGGCCTTTAACTCAGGCTCCATGCATAGTGGTTTAAAATTCTCCAAAAGACATCCCAGTGGGGGTGCTGGAGGAATGGACAAATTTGCATTTCCCATTGGGAGGGTAGGAGTCAGTGACCTGCCAGAGGCATCCCAAAGGCAAGGTTTGGCTCAGTAGAGTAGTATGGCACTATCTGATCCAACAACTCATCAGCATTGGCCAGAGACCAAAGGTATCTGTAGCTGCCTGTAGGAGACATGGTTTAGCTAGCACTAGGATTTTCATAGACAAGCAAAAGAGGGGGAAAACCATGCAAGAGATGGGGGGAAAAATCTCACCCAAGGGAAAGAGGAAGCCCTAAATGGAGGTCATCAAAAAGGGTCAACCGTGGCCAATGAAGACTGTGGTTGGGAGTTCCTCTGTCTTACTAGGAAGTTGCCAGAAGCTCAAAGGTCAATCTTCCCCTACCAAGAGAGATGTTTATGTTGACTAATAAGGGAATTCACCAATTCAGCTGTTGTTGCATGTAGGAGATAGTGATCTCATTGCCAGAAAGTGGCTCTTGGGTTGATTTGAAATGAAACAGGTTTCCAGCAGCTCTGGTGGGGTGCTGGCACCAAAAGCAAACACCACTCGGTGTGGCTGCTGAAAGCACCTATTTTGGCCAATGCACCAGTATTAGGATTGCGCAGCAAAGTTACATGGCGGGTTCACAAATCACGCCACAAGACTGGTCCCACATGGGAGGTTTATTAAAGGAAGAGGGAAGGGGTCACAGAGACCTTCTCTGGGTAGAACAAGAGAGAAAAGGGAGAGAGAGGAAGTGGTGCAAGTTCTCTTATATGACCCAGAACATGCACAGATGGTTTCAGGTGGTCACGGGATGGTCCATAGGTGGCCTCAGAAATGCCTGATATCTGGTTTGTCAGGTCCCTTGGGGCTGGCTGTAGAGATGCCTGCTTACCAATCCCAACAGTTATCATGTGGAATATCCTATGTTCTCTTTGCTGAAATAATTCTTTTATTTTGACCAGGTTTTGACTGTTGGGTTTTTGGGGAGGAAAAGAAAAAATGAGTATGCACTGAAGTGAATATCCTTCTGGTAAGATAGTAAGCACTTCAGCAAACATTTTGAGAGGGGCCTTAGCTGTAAGCTTTAATCTCACCAGACAATGTGAGATATCTACTTTTAGACACTACCAAGAGTGGGGAGGTCCTGCCCTGTGTGGAATCTCAGGTAGTGTGTGATCTATGGTAAAGGTCTAAAGTCAGGTTGTCTCCAGTTCCAGGTGGAGGACTGGAGTGTGTCAGGTGGGAAGAGCTCCTCCTCACAGCAGCTTTGGACAGTCAGGCCTTCCTACAGTGGTGAAAGAAGAGAGACTGAGGCAATCAGCACACTGGGGCTCTTCTATGTGCCTGAACAATAATGTTTAAGGGCTTTTCTTGCTAAGCTCTGTGATCCAACAAATAATTAAGTTAGACCTCATCAAAGCTGAAAGGTTTTGCTCTGTGAAAAATTTCCTTAGAAAATGAAATGGTTCAGTGTGGGGAAAAAAAAAAGAAGCATATTTGTGTTTCACTTTTCCCAAAGGACCAATATCTAGAATATATACACGAATAAACCGCCATGCAGTGTGCAAATTGATAGATTTTAGCTATTTGTTGGTATGATGTTCTTGTCGAATGTACACAATTTACCCCTCTTCATTTAAATGCTGATTTCTCTACCCCACTATCTGGTTTCAATCTGGACATTGCATTGTGATGTTTATTCTAAGCATCACCTGTCTCAAGTTTCAATTAAACAACTAGCCAGTGCTTAGCAATGGAGAGAATAGGGTGGGGCATCCTGGTACAGAGGGGAAGAGAAGGAAGCTAGTGAGAGGAGTCAGAGAGGGAGATCAGCAGGACAGGACTTGGAACCATGAGGAGAGATGAACCTGACTTAAGATTTGACTAAAAGCAAGTATAATGTGGAAAATCTGAATGGGAGAAAACTCTGTGGGCTTGGAGTTTTAGGATAGTGTAATTATTGCCCAGCATTGTGCTTTAGGTTAATTAAGTAAATCCTAGTCTCTGTGTGGTGATTTGGGTATACAGCTGGTTTAGGAATAACCGCTGTTTAACTAAAAGTTAATCAATAATAAACTTTAATAATCAGCAACAGCTATTCCTCCTTATTGTCATGTCTTTTATTTCCCTCTCTTGTTGTATGGGGTACTGAGAATTTGCATTGCTCAAGGAAAGTAGCAGAAATAGAGTTCCTGTTCCATTCCCATATATATGGAAACTTTCCTTCAGTAAGGTACTGTCTTTGGAATTTGTAAGTAAAACTTGACGAGTCCAATGAATTTCCCTTCTCTTTCTTTTCTAGGAGTCCTTCTCTCTCTCTTTCATGAAATTAGTCTTGAACCTTTGGGAAATTCTTTTTCTTCTTTGTTGGTACAATCATGTGACTCTTCTTCACCTTGTTAATGTGGTTTTACCGTTATTTATATTTGGATGATCGATGTACATTCTAGGATCAATACCTCTTGACCAGATATTACTATTTTTAAAAATATTGTTCAATTTATTATTGTGTTAGATGTTGTCACTATATTCATGGGAGACATTCATAATTTTATTAAAAAAATTCTCTCAGGCCAGTGAGATGGCTTAGTTTGCAAATGCATTTGCTGAATAAGTCTGGTGACATGAGTTTGGTCCCAGAACCCATGTAAAGGTAGAAAAAGAAAACCAACCCCATAGAGTTGTCCTTGGACCTCCACTGTGGTACACATGTACTCACACAAATCATATGCCTACATGCACAAAACAACAACAATAATAGTCAACAATAATAGTAGTAATAAAATTTTGAAGGCCAAACCGTCTCTCTACACTTCTATTATTTGGATAGTGGTCTGCAGGATGAGCCCTTGCATTTTGCAAAAGATATTGCAGAGAATTACTGTTGATTTTTTAAAATATTTGTTAGCATTGTGTAAATGCTTTAGGCCTGGAGTTTTTTCCTACAGCAGTTAGTTACAAAGTCAAATTTCTTTATCGTTACAGGGAATTATTTGTATTGAGTGAGTTTTGTACTGTGTCATTTGAAGAGTTGGTCCATTTTACCTCAGGTGCCACACTTCTGTGTTACTTTTGTTTATCAAAGCCTCTTTGAAGGTCCACTGTAACATCTTTTTTCATTCGCAACTTTGCAGTTTGTATCCACTTTCTCAGTATTGTTAGACATTCACCAATTTTACTAACCTTTCAAGGAGTCAACTCCTGCTTCATTAAGTTTACCTTTTCTGTTTTCAACTTTATTTAAATATGTTCTTAGCTTTATTGTTTCCTCCCATTGGCTTGTTTGGGGCTTAATTGGCTTTTCATCATGTTATTAGTCAGGATTCTCTAAAGGAAAAGAACTGATAGAATCAAATGTATATGGATTTGTGTGTGTGTGTGTGTGTGTGTGTGTGTGTGTGTGTACATATATACAGATAGATAGATGATAGATAAATAGATAGATAGATAGATAGATAGAAGACAGATAGATAGGATTTATTAGTATAACTCATAGGTTGTTGTCTGGGGAGTCCAAGAATAGCAAACTCTCTCCCAACAGAAGGGGCAAGAACCTGGTAGTTGTTCAGTTCACAGGGTGTCTAGATGTCTCAGCAGTTCTAGTCTGGTGCTGGGCTCTGGGAGGATTCCTAGGCAGATGCTGCTCTTCAGTCTATTTGGAATCCTGAAAAAGTAGGTTCTAACACCAGTGAAAGGATGCCTCACCTTGAGGGTAGATGAACTTTACAGCTGGAATGGGAACAAGCAGGCAGAATGTAACAGCTTCCTTCTTCCATGTCCTTCCTTTCACATGACCTGCCACAGGTGTTGCCCAGATATGTAGTGGGTCTTTCTGCCTCAAATAATCCAATCAATAAAATTACTCACAGGGGCGCTCAGAAGCTGGGGTTTTGGTTGATTCCAGATGTGTTCAAGCTGACAGTCAAGATAAGCATCACAGTCATCTATGTCCTTAAAGTTGAAATTTTAATTATTAACTTGAAAATTCTCTCTCTCTTTTGTGAATGAATTAAGCACTCAGATTTTCATCTAATATTATATTGACTGTCCATAACTCTTGATATATTATCTTTCCATTTTTTATTAACCTCAAAGTGTTTTAAGAGTCTTCCCCTTGAGCCCATGTTGCTTAAGCTCCTCTTTCTTGCTTGGAGATTTTCCTGTCATCTTTTTGCTAATTGTATTTGCATCTTATGTGGATAGAGAACATACTGTGTCAGAATTATTTTAAATTTGTTGAGTTTTTGTTGTTGTTGTTATTGTTGTAGAGCAGGATATGGTATACATTCCTTTGGTACATGAATAACATGTTTGCTGAATGGGAAGTTGATATACAAATGCTGTTTCTTATGCTTTTGGCTAAGAGTGTGGTTGGTTTTTTGTATTTGTTTTCTAGTTTGCTGCCTATTTTGTCTCTCAGTTGTTGCAACATAGATTTGCTGCCTCTAACAAAAATTATGGCTCTGATCTCTTTTCCATTCTGTCAGTTTTTTTTCTCTTAATGCATTTATTATTTTTAAACATTTTTTATTTATTAAAACTTATTCACTTTTTTCCCAACTGTAGCCCCTCCCTCATCTCCTCCCCATTCTGCTATCCCTCCCTTTTCTCCTCCCATGGACTCCTTCCAAGTCCATTGAGGGGGTCCTCCTCCCATTCCATCTGACCCTAGTCTATCAGGTCTCACCAGGACTGGCTGCATTATCCTCCTCTACGGCCTTGTAAAGTTGCCCCCTCCCACGACAGGGGGAGGTGATCAAAGTGCCAGCCACTGAGTTCATGTCAGAGACAGCCCCTGTTCCCCACACATGGAGATTGAGCTGCCTATGGGCTACATCTGAGCAGGGGTTCCAGGTTATCTCCATGCATGTTTCTTGAGTGATTCATCACTCTCTGCAGGACCCCCCTGAGCCCAAATGTTTTGACTCTGTTCTTCTCCTTTTGGAGCTCCTGTTCCCCCAGGTCTTTCTATCTCCCTCTTCTTTCATAAGATTCTCTGTGCTCTGCCCAAAGTTTGGCTATGAGTCTCAGCATCTGCTTCTATACCCTGCTGGGTAGAGTCTTTCAGATGCTCCCTGTGAAAGGCTCCTGTCCTGTTCTTTATCTTTTCCTACTTTGATGCCTATCCTTTTTGTCCTTCTGACTGAGGATTAAGCCTCTTCCCAAGGGTCTTCCTTTTTGTTTGTTTTGCTTCTTTAAGACTATAGATTTTATTATGTTTAACCTATATTATATGCCTAATATCCACTTATAAGTGAGTATATACCATGTGTGTCTTTCTGCTTCAGTTGGTCACTATTATCTAGCAATATCAATGGACTCAACTCTCCAACAAAAAGACACAGACTAACAGAATGGTTGTGGGAACAGGATCCAACATTCTGCTACATTCAAGAAACATACCTCTGCAACAAAGATAGACACTACCTCAGAGTAAAGGGCTGGAAAATGGTTTTCCAAGCAAACAGACCCAAGAAGCAAGCTGGAGTAGCCATCCTAATATCTAATAAAATAGACTTTCAACTAAAATTATTAAAAGAGATGGAGAGGGACACATTATTCTCATCAAGGGAAAAATCCATGAGGACATCAAAATCCTGAACATCAATGTACCAAACACAAGGGCTCCTGCATTTGTCAAAGAAACACTATTAAAGCTTAAATGGGAGACTTCAACTCCTCACCCTTACCCAGGGACAGACCATTGAGACAGAAGCTAAACAGACAAATAATGACACATTCAGAGGTCTTAAACCAAATGGACCTAATAGATGTCTACGGAACTATTCACCCAAACACAAAAGAGTATGCCTTCTTCTCAGCACCTTACGGTTATCTTAAAATGTCCTCTTCATTTTATTTTCATTTTTAACCAAATAGAACAGTGTTATTATTTTTTTGTTCTATAAATAAGTGCATTGAAGGATAAAATAAGGTGTGTCATCACAAGTAAACAACTTAAAATATGCTCACTATCATCATCCAATTAGAAATTCTACTTAGAAACAACCTTTAAGACAGCTATATTTTAAAGATAATAAATAGTATAAACATTAGTGAAAAATCGAAGTGCTCACATGTTGCTAAAAAGATTATATAATACTTTTACTTGCTTAGAAAATAGGAAGTTCATCTACATTAAATATATATTTACCGTATATTCCAGTGATGGTCCCCGAAATA
The DNA here is from genome assembly GCF_907164565.1 of Psammomys obesus. Lineage (NCBI taxonomy): Eukaryota > Metazoa > Chordata > Mammalia > Rodentia > Muridae > Psammomys > Psammomys obesus. Next base: position 2,107,804 of record NW_026585504.1, read on the forward strand.
GAAAATATGCTTATAAAGAAAAATGTGCATAGCAGTGCTCACAGCAAAATGACTTAGAGTAGCCGTGAGATAGGAACGCCGTAAGTGTCCAGCAGCTGGTGTGTAGATAAAAAGTATAGCATGCACACACAATGAGATATTTAACCACAACAAGGAATTAAGTTATAACATGAATAAACCCAGAAAACTTTGTGCTACATGTAAAAGCCAAACATAAAGGTCCATGTAATTTATAGTTCTATTTATATGAAGGTTTTGGGTGAAACAAAGCCTTGGAGACAGAACGTCTTAGGGATTTGCAGGAGCTGGTGGGCAGAAAGAACAGGCTGAGAAGTAACCGCTGGTGTGTACAGAGTTCTGTGGAGGATTATGAAATATTTTGGATTGAATAGTGGTAACAGTTGTGCAACTTTAAGATAATATTTCAAAACACTGAGTTGTGCGCCTTTTGTGGGCAAGTACTATGGTATTTAGTTGTATCTTCTTGTAAAGGAAGGTTACATCCTGAGAAAAAGCAGAAGGCTTTTGCTTTTTCCTCAGTGCCCTCAGTCTCTTTAAAAAGTTACTTATTTATATACTTATTGATTTTTAATTGGTTCCTTGAAAGTTTCATTCACAGTATTGATCATGTTCATCCTCTCTTAAGAATTAGTTTGATACTATGTTTATTTAGCAAATAGATTCTCCCCAAGGGCCTATGACATGTTTAGCCACAGGTCCATAGCCCGGTTAATGGTATCAGGTATGGGTTTCTTCTTGTAAAATGGTTGGTTTTTGCCATGATGTCCATGCTACTGCTGTTTCAGGAGGCAGCATGTCTTGCCAGGTCAGGCGCTGATAGCACACAGGATTCACGGCTGGGTGTGGCTGACGATTGTGTTTATCCTCTGGTGGTGAATAGAGCAACCCCCAACACTATAAAGTCTATCCAGTAGTGATAAAAATTCTCAATTTATGCCAGATGAGTTTTTCACGTTCCACAACTCAAGTATGTAATGTCTTAAGCATATGGTCTTACTGTCAGATTCTAGAGGATTGACAGTAGCCTTGGCAATACCTGTAATATTTGTGGGTCTGTGAGACCTCATAGGCCAACAACTCCACAAAAGATAACCGAGTCCTGGCACTGGACTTTATCTGTTATCCTACAGTATCTCTTAGGGGCATTGTATTACCCCATACCCATTACTGCATAAGTTCCCTTAAAGTCTTTACATATGTCTATGTGTATATTTTAGGGAGCTTCGACAGCTGTAGGTAGGTTTCCACATAACTTCTGCAAAAAGACTTTAGTCTTAGCTTTTCTACAGTCTTTCCTTTACCCTACCTTCCTATCCCCCCACACCAATTTTGCCCTTAGCCCTTCCTGTTTATTTGTTTGTTTATTTTTTAATTTCCTTTTAAGCCTTTTACTACTGCATTCTATATTCCTCCCTGTAGCATTCTTCCCTGTAGCATTCCTCCATGGCCCCTTACTAATTTCCTGTCCCCTATGAATATTCCAAATAAAACACATATATTCAAAGATTCAAAGCTAATGTACAAATGAGAGAAAATGTGATTTTTTTCTCTCTCTCTGGGCTTGGCTTATCTCACTCAGAACAATTACTTTTAGATCAATCCATTTCCCTGTGAATTTTATTTTTCTTAATGACTGAATACTATTTCATTGAGTTAATGTACCACATTTCCATTATTTGTTTATCAGTTGCTGATCATCTAGGCTGTTTCCATCTCCTAGTTCTTATTAATCAGACGTAAGTCTTTTGGGTATATGCCCAACAGTCGTATAGCTGGGACATATGGTAGATCTGTTTCCAGTGTGATGAGAAACTCCCACAGATTTCAATAGCGGCTGCACTGCTTTTCATTTTCCCCAGCTGTACGTAAGCGCTGTCCTTTTTCTCCATATCTAAGCCAGCATTTGTTCGTTTTTCTTCACTGGTGTTTTTGCTTTTATCTTAGCTCTTCTGTCTGGGGTAAGATTAAACTTCAAAGTAGTTTTAATTTGCATGTCTTTGATAGCTAAGGATGTTGAATATTTTAAAAGTTTTTCACATCCATTTGTATTTCATCATTTGAGAACTTTGTTCAGTTTTATGCACTGTTTTTAAATTGAAAAAAAAATTTAACGTTCTGGTTTTTGTTTTGTTTTTTAGTTCTTTGTATGTTTTGGATATTAATTCTCTGTCATATAACTGCTAAAGATTTTTTTTAACTCATTCTAAGAGCTGTCTATTCACTCAAATAATGGTGTCCTTTGCTATATAGAACATTTTTTTTTTGTTTCATCATGTCTGTGTATTAATTTTTGGCCTTAATGCCTGCCTCCTTCCTGTGCCTGAAAGTTCAAAGTATCCCTACTTTCCTTACTATCAGATTTAAGGTATTAGGTCTTATGTTGAGTTTTCTGATCCATTTAGAGTTAGGTTTTGTATAAGGTGAGAGTGAGAGACTAAAGAAATAAAAATTAGTTATTGAATTTGGCTTACTGAATTAAAGTTTAAAGCACAAGCCTGAACAAATGCCAGACAGGTGGAGACATGTCCAGCCAGCTAGGAGGAGGAGCCAGCCTTACTGCATTCTTTTCCTGCCCACTAGATTGAGTTCCTAGGAAAGTGGCCCAGATACCCTCTCTCCCCTAGGATAGCCAAACAAGGGAAGCCAGACTATCAATGGCTTTGGGGCCTTCCCAAAACAGCCAATCAGTTTAAAATGTAAAACCCCCTTTTATGTTTCAACCAAAAGACACTTGCCAGGCAGGAATTCCCCTCCTTTTGGCAGGCTGGCAGGGACTAGGATTTTAAGTCTCCTACCTACTCTGAACACAAGGCTCTACTTAGTTTTTTTGTTATTGTTAGGTATTTTTAAACAATAATTACAGTTTATTCACTTTGTATCCCATTTGTAGTCCTCCTTCATTCCCTCCCAATGCTGCCCTCCCTCCCTCATCTCCCATGCCCCTCTCCAAATCCACTGATAGGGGAGGTCCTCCTTCCCTTCCCTCTGACCCTAGCCTATCAGGTCTCACCAGGACTAGCTGCATTGTCTTCCTCTGTGGCCTGATAATATTGTTCCCCCCTCAGGGGGAGGTGATAAAAGAGCCAGCCACTGAGTTCATGTCAGAGACAGTCCCTGTTCCCATTACTAGGGAACCCACTTGGATATTGAGCTGCCATGGGCTACATCTGTGCAGGGGTTCTAGCTTATCTCCATGCATGGTCCTGGGGTGGAGTTTCAGTCTCAGAAAAGATCCCTGTGCCCAGATATTTTGGTTCTGTTGCTCTCCTTGTGGAGCTCCTATCCCTTCTAGGTCTTTCTATCTCCCCCTTCTTTCATAAGATTCCCTGCACTCTGCACAAAGTTTGGCTATAAGTCTCAGCATCTGCTTTGATAGCCTGCTGGGTAGAGTCTTTCAGCTCTCTGAGGCAGGCTCCTGTCCTGTTCCCTGTTTTCTCCCTCTTCCAATGTCTGTCCCATTGGCCTTTCTGAGTGAGGATTTATCATCTTACCCAGCGTCCTCCTTCTCGCTTAGCTTCTTTAGGTGAACAGATTTTAGTATGTTTACTCTGTGTTATATGTCTATTGCTGGCGGGAATATAAACTGGTACAACCACTTTGGAAATCAATCTGACCCTTTCTCAAATAATTAGGAATAGCGCTTCCTCAATATCCAGCTACCCCACTCTAGGCATATATCCAAAAAATGCTCTAGTACACAGCAAAGACATTTGTTCAACCATATTCATAGCAGTTTTATTCATAATAGCCAGAATCTGGAAACAACCCAGATGTCCCTCAATGGAGGAATGGATACAGAAATTGTGATACATTTACACAATAGAATACTACTCAGCAATTAAAAATAAGGAAATAGTGAAATTTGCAAGCAAATAGTGGTAACCAGAAAAGATCATCCTGAGTGAGGTATCCCTGAAGCAGAAAGACACACATGGCATATAATCACTTATAATCACTTATAAGGCGTTGGTTGGCTGTGAGCCCAAGCTCTAGCTCCTGGCGGTCTTTTGGGATCTCCCGAATTGGACACAACAAGAGATAAGAATCTACTTTTACTCTTTTACATTTTAGCTTTCCAGTGTGAACAATATCATCTTCAACACTTGTTGAAGATGACCTTTTTCTCCCAGCGTGCGTTTTTAACAATGATGTTAAAATCAAGTCACTGAGCGAGGCAGTGGAGACACACATCTTTAATCCCATCACTTGGGAGGCAGAGGCAAGTGGATCTTTATAAGCTTGAGGCCAGTCTGGCCTATAGAGTTCCAGGACAGCCAAAGCTACACACAGAAAACCCCTGCTCCCCCCCAAAAAAAACCTCACAAACAATAAAAACAACAAAATCAGGTAATCAGAGAGCTGTAGGAACAAGCTGGAGGCTTCTCTCAGTCCTCAATTCTATTCTGTTGATCAGTGATTCTCTTTATGCCAGTACCATATGGGTTTTATTACCATAGTGCCATGGTATAAATTGAAATTTTGGATGTTGTTTCCTCCAGTAATGTTTTATTATTCAGGATTTTTTTTTTTTTTTTTTTTTTTTTTTTTTGCTATCCTGGGTCTTTTGTGTTTCCAAATGAAATTTAAAATTGTTTTTTTTTTAAATATATTTGAGGAATTACATTGGCATTTTGGTGGGTATAGTACTGAACCTGTGGGAGGAGAGCCATTTCCACAGTATTGATCCTGACAATCCATTGGTATGGAAGGGTTTCCTTTTGGCACCTTCTTCAATTTCTTTTTCCAGTGTTTTAAAGTTTTGTTGTGAAATCTTTCATTTCCTTGGCTAGATTTTATCCAAAGATTGACTTCTAAACTTCTGTGAATGGTATTGTTTTTCTAATTATTCATCTATTTGTGTGTCATTTGTATATAAGGTAGCTACTGTTTTTTGTTATTGCTATTTAAATTTTTTATCCTGCTACTTTGCTGAATGTGTTTATCAACTCTGGGGATTTTTCTGGTGTGGTCTGTAGGGGCTTCTGTGTATAGATGTTCATGTTTAGGTAAGGATACTTCTCACTGGCTTTTACTGAGTGATTCAACTCCTCTACCTCTCATCCCTGAATCTCTATATTCAGTGTGACCCATTTCATTGGTGATGCTTTTCAGAAGTTTTGTCGTATTGAGTTTCTCATGTCCATCATTGTTTCAGTTTGGGTTTTCTCTAAAAATTCTGACTGGCTCTGGGTATGGTGGCACATGGCTTTTTTTTAAATTAATTATACTTTATTCACTTTGTATCCCCCCATAAGCCCCTCCCTCCTCCCCTGCTTGTCCCACCCTCCCTCCCCCTTCTTCACGCATGCCCCTCCCCAAGTCCACTGATAGGGGAGGTCCCCCTCTCCTTCCTTCTGATCTTAGTCTATCAGATCTCATCAGGAGTGGCTGCATTGTCATCTTCTGTGGCCTGGTAAGGCTGCTCCCCCCTCAGGGGAAGGTGATCAAAAAGCAGACCAATCAGTTCATGTCAGAGGCAGTCCCTCTTCCCATTACTATGGAACCCACTTGGAAACTGAACTGCCACGAGCTACATCTGTGCAGGGATTCTAGGTTATCTCCATGCCTGGTCCTTGGTTGGACTGGGCACATGGCCTTTCAATCCCAGCATTGGAGAGGCAGTAACAGGCAGACACTTAACAAAATTTTGTGAAAAAAGTTTTTCAGACTGCATTTTCATGTTTTGGATTGCCTTTCTTATTTCATTCCTTTGTCTCTTTGAATTGTTTGACCAGGGCTATAATCATTCTTTTGAACTCTTTGTCTGGGTATTTCTTTCCCTGACCTTCCTTCCTTCCTTCCTTCCTTCCTTCCTTCCTTCCTTCCTTCCTTCCTTCCTTCCTTCCTTCCTTCCCTTCTTTTTTCCTTTCTTTCTGTCTTTCTTTTTTATTTTTTCTTCCTTTCTTCTTTATTTCTTTATGTACTTTTTGTTTGTTTAGTCTCCTAAGTTCATCAGGGTATTCATAATGTTTAGAAGGGAGCTAATTCATAGCAGAGCTGGTATGTCAATTTCCTGTTTGTCTGGTATTTGTGGCTTCGGTCTTCCTCAGGCCTCTGCTTGTCAGCTGCTACCTTCAGCAGCTTGGTCACGGAGCTTGCAACTTGTTTCCTGTGGCAGTATGAACTAGGTTGGGTCTCAAGGCTAGATAAGGCAGAGGGAGGGCAGCCAGAAAAAGTCTGGTGAATCCTGAAGCAGGAGCAGAGATGGTTTGGATTCAGCTGTGTGTGGAGAGTCCCTGTGAGAAGCAGACTGAGAGCTGGTGAGTCCCAAGGGAAAGGAGTGGAGCCTGGAGAGTTCATGGTCCTTAGGAAGCAGCCATGGATAAGGAGCTGTGTAGAGGCACCACAAGCCCATTTGTGTCACAGTGTCATGTCAGCAGGCTAGACCTGCCTCCTCAGTCTTCCTTTCCAGTATTTTACAGTTGGTTACCTTCTTTGTTCTGTCCCTCACCTGATATTTATTTCTGTTGTAATAAAAAGTACATGTATAATCTTAGAGAAATGAAATTCTGCCCTTTTCCCAAAATGTATTCATTGTTTCTGAGACTACTTTCTGGATTCTTACTGACAAGGTTGGATAAAATTTACTGGTTCTGTATGTAGTTCATATTCTACATGTGAGGCGTATTTAATTTTATGCACAATTCTTCATATAGTGTTGCAACTCTAACCCCCTTTTCTCCAAATCTATAATTTGGATGATAATTCAAAGACATAAAATGGATTGATTTATGGGTGTAGACATAGGTTTGACTATGTTCCTAAACACAGTTTGTTATTCTAGCACATCTCATAACTGGCTCTCCTACAAAGCGTTGTGACATAAAAATCTGAAGTAATATTATGTCAGTTTGTTTTTGCCCTCCCTTTCCCTGGAATAGTCTCCTACATTGAAAAACAAACAAACAAACAACTGTTCACTGTTTTGAGTGACAGATAACTGGATAATCTTGAAAGACTGACAAATCACCATGCCCCAGGGTCAAGGACATTTACAAGATAACTGAGAAAAGAGGAAGATAAAGACTTAGGAATATTTGAGAAAGATATCATGGGATCAGAAATATTTGTCTGCTGTGTTGTGCTATAGTCGAACACTCCTTCTCTACCTGTTATAATGATCAGCACTGACGCCTCATGCTCCCCTGATGGGTAGGCAGGAAAGAAGAGAGAGCCTCTGAGGGACAGCAGAAGTAAACAGGGAATTTCACATGAGTGGGAGAAATGAAGACAGAGGGGGACATGGGAGTGCAAACCATCCCAGCAAGTTGGGAAAATCCTAGAGAAAGCATGAAAATTTTGACATGACTGTGCAAGGATTCAAGGCAGTTTTGTAATCTCAGAGGATGCATTGTAATATTACAAAGCAATATCTGATTACAAAGTCAGAAAGCTAGCAAAAGCCCTTGCTATGGACTTCACCAAAAATCCACCTTCTTCCAAGTCTCTGGTAATATAAAGAGTTGTTGACTTGGTTGCCTTTAGAATGAGAAAAATCTGCCACAGGACAAATATAGCCTTACAAATTTTTAACAATCTACAGAAGAGGAATCCACCCAGCCACTCCCTACCACTACAGGAAGAACATACTATGTTCAGGAAGAGGGAAAGATGACCAGTAAAATAGAACTTCTATTTCCATTTACTTTTCCTCTATATGTTGAGATATATAGAGTGCTTTAATACACAGGTGCATTTATATGCTTTGTAAATAAGCGTACTCTAATAATTATATATGCAGATTGTTTTTGTTAGTGGCCTGTGGCCTATAAATTCTTAGACAGTGGACTTACAGGTAAGGTGTGGGCTTAGAACTCACTCAGAATTTACCACAGTAGACCAACAAGTCAGAGAACGGCCTAAGCTTTACATAAACCACAAAGTATTCTAGTATTTCTAGCTGTGCCATGTCGGGCCGTTTCCCCTGGGGCTTCAGTGGATTGAGGGATATTAAGATGAATTATAACATTTCTTTGGGAAAATATCCCAAGAAAAGACAGTTTTACTTGTAAACTGGCCACATGTCACAAATCTGACCAGGTAAAAACTTGATTTCTCTGATTTTGTCAGTTTATAATATTCAGACTATATAGTTTTTATCATGAACACAAAAGGTATTTATTATTGATTTTACCACTTTTTGTACATATGCCATCTATTTGATCTTTATTCAAGTTCTATAATATAGTGATCATTGCTCCCATTTTATAGGAAAGAACCAGACACTGTGCAGTTTGCCTGATGTTTGGAACAGGAGTGTTTACATATAATTGATCTTTCTCTGTCCCCCAGTCCCTTGTTGCAGGTTAGTGTATATCTTCCTAGCTCAACAAAAACAAAGTTCATTCCAGTCCTCAGATTTCTAAAACATATTGTCTTCATTGTGTGTCGTAGCCAAGGAGGGGCGATGACCCTTATATTTTGAAATGGAAAGACTCACAATAAAGGAATACTGAATTCATTGCAAAAAGAAGGGGTGAAATCATTTAAACTGCCTTCCTGCTGTTTAATTACTGACCCCTGAAGGATTTGTGGAGCTCTCTTTGACACTCAACTACTGAATGTTGAATTTGAGAAATGATAATTGGAAAAAGTTAATTGTCATCTTCATCTCATTAAGCTAATTTCGTGAGACAATTCAAGAGAGAACAGGACTGCAATTTCCATGCATCAGTTATTTGCTAAGTCACTCAGATTTGGTTACCGTTTATTTTTCAATTCAGATATACCTACAGACATTATTTTTAAAAGTACAAACCTGAGTTTGGAGAAAAGATTGGTATGTGTTTGATGAAAAGCTCAGAAGGGGCTCTTTCTCAGCAGCGACAGAACTGGGGAGAGAGCCTCTCTCTCCAGAGGCTGGATGTACTTGAAAGCAGACTATTAAATGATAAGGAGGGGAAAAAGTAATTGCCTCAGAATAATTTTTACAACTACAGAAATATCTTACAGAAGTGGATACTCCATTCTCTCCAAAATGCATGTTGCTATAGCCCATGATGAAAAATTTAAAATATCCAAGGAACAGTATCTCCTGGGAGTTGCAGATAATACCTCTCCCCTGAATGTTCATATTTCTATTGTCTGGAAAGGTGAGTGCAAAACACTGGAGAACTGAGGTATGCGAGTGAATCAGTATACATGGTCTGGAGAGAAAACTGTTCATCAATTGCAAAAGACTAGAGCAAATGTCAGTTGATAGTTTTCAAAGAGATGGTGATATGAGATATATTAAAGGACTTCTAAATGGGAAAAGAATAGGATGTTTATATTTACTGTGTAAAATTGTATGATAATGTATATGGTTATTATATTAAACGTTTATAACCATTTTGTCCTACTCTTACATTTTCAGTAGGCAAAATATACAAAATTAAATGTGAAACATTTATAAGCAAATTGGGATAAATATTATAGTTGGTGGATTCACCAAAGTTGAGAAAGATTACAGCAACAGGGTAGAGGCAATTATTTGCCAGTTGGACCTTTCATTTAGCCTAAATATCTACCTTAAAAATATAACTATCTGCTCTTTCTTTCTACAATCATTCTCCAGTTTTGCATTTTAATTCCTGGTTTAGGAGGCTAAAAGTCCCTTGAGATAAAGACCATCCAAAGTTTTGATTGATACTGTTGTTCTCAACCCTCCTAGTGTTGTAATCCTTTAATACAGTTCCTCGTGTTGTACTACTCGTTTTTGCTACTTCGTAACTGTAAATTTGTCACAGTCATGAACTGTCATGTAAATTTCTGTGTTCTCCAATAATTTGGGGCAACCCTTGCCATAGGGTTATTCAACAACTCCCTAAGGGTCATGACCCATGAGTTGAAAGCTACTGGGTTAAAATTACATTTATCTCTGTTTCTCTGTTCATGTGGTACTTCACCATTTTAGAGGCCTTTGAATGAACTAACTTTATCAATTTTGTTATTTTATTTTGAAACATTTTAATTTATTCTTTACAAATTTCTTACATACAGATGTTTTGCTATCTTACCCATCCCCCACAATCTCTGTCCATGCTCGTCACCACTCACCAGTTACTCTGTGTCCCCTTCAACGATTACTGCTGCTACTTGCACCACTGCCACCAGCCTGCAGGGCCTGCTAACACGTGCTGACATTGCACGTGGAAGTGAAACCGTGCGTCCACTGGAGCATGGGCAGACACGGCCACACCCTGCGCCATCAGCTGGGAGCGGCGTGTCGGAAGCAACTCTCCCATCCATGTTCTGGATCATGTTACATACCTGCTTCATGTTTCTGGATGGGTCCAGTTACTGTGATTGCTGCATTACTTTGCTTCCTTTATTTTACTTTTATTTGCCTGTTTTAAATGTCCTCTTGGAGGCTTACTGTTTCCACCTGCTAATTCAGGCCTAGTCCTAGAAACTTCCAGCCTCCATACAATATAATCTAGGCCTGGAATGTCTCCAGCCTCTGAGACTTACTGCTGAATAAGCTCACCCTTTCTCATTTATTCTGAACTCTGGCTGACTGGTTCAGCTCAGATATTCTGGCTTAAATGCCTCTCCAAACTGACTGATTCAAACTGGTTTCTCTCTGCTTCTGATCGAATGACCTTGCTTGACTTCTTCATACTAGCTTTGCCAATATGTTCTACTCTTTGGGCTCTTTATTCTCTGGCTCATTCTATCTTCACTTGTGTCTAGCTTGTTCCTCTCTCTGCAACCTGTCTCTGTCAACCATCCTGTTAAAACTGTTCTCTCTCTCTCTCTCTCTCTCTCTCTGTTCTTTCTCTTTTGCTCTTGTTCTCTCTCTTTCTCTCTCTGCTCTCTGTTCTCTCTTAACATGCCTCTCCTTCCTTTCTGTTCTTGTGAGAGTTGGGTACAACCTATCCTGTGAAATATTTCTGTGATTCATCATTTCTCCTGCCTCTCAATTAGATGTCACCTTCAAACATGGGTATTTCCTTCTATAAACTAACTTTACCTTCATTGTTTGCGATTAAAGGTATATGTGTTAAAAGAGTGTCTGTATTCCAGAGTAGCCATGTTACTGATTAAAATTCCTCTACACCTCTTTATTTTTCTTGTCATTCATTTTCTATCTCTCTGTGGCATTTATATCCTTCAAAATTCTTATTCATAGAAACCTAAGTTATCAATCATTACTATTCTGTCTTATGCCATGAGTTTTGCATAATCAATTTGAATCTATAGACATAAAGAGGAAGATTAAGAAGAAAAAGAAAGAAACTTTTTTTTTTTTTTTTACTTTGAGGTTTGCAATTAGCATTGCTTTCTCGGTTACCAAGTGAAGAGTACTTGGCAGCTACTCGAATCAAAAGAAATAGAGTTAATCAGATGACATCATTGTTGGGAAGGGGTTGTACAATGCCACTGTGTGTTTTCAGTGAGAATCTATGCACACATACAGTCAAATACTTACTGTCATATGTTTTCCAGACACAAAATGACAGGCTGCCTCATTTTTAGGATAAAATAATTGAAAACCAAATATGGCAGTAGATACTGGGAGACATTAACCTCCTCTTGTTTTCTTATTCCCGATACAACGTTTTGCATAATTAAGCTTTTCGTTCACACTGTCTCAACTAAATGAGCTAATGGCATTTCCATTAACCATCCTTGTGGAGGTTCAAGTCAAGTGCTCTCAAGAGAGTTTTCATTATAGGCCAGTATTACAAAGCATTCACAACTCTAGAATCTCAAGTAAAATGTGCTACCATGTTCCAGAATAAGAAGATTCTAAACATATCTGACTCTACTATGTTATAGTTTAAATTAATTTTTATCTTGTTCAACCTTAGCTATTTGAAACATCTATGCTATGTCTATTGTTGACTACAGTTGCTCTTTATGTCATTAGTTTGTGTGATGTTCATACAATTCTGCGCCTGCATGCATGTCACTGCTGGCATAATTTCACCTTTAAGATACTTTTGGTCACATGCCCATTTTTAAATTTTCAATAATATTTTATTACAATAATATAAAAATAAGTAATACCTTCAAGTGCCAAGTTAAAACATAAACAATGTAAGAGACATAAATTGTAGAGACTAGTAGTCAAGAATGAATATTTTGAAATTTGAATATTTGAGTTTAAACCCTAATTCAGCACTTGATAAGGTACCACCTTAAAAATATACTTATGTGTTTCAGTTTATTCATCAAATTGTAATGAGGAATGTATGACAATTTTGATTCTAACAATGATTAAGTAATAAGGACAAAATTTGCCTTATCATCCAAAACAAAAAATGACTGAACAATATACATATGCTATAATTTCTAAGAAACCAAACAGTGAGCACCCAGGAATGGAAAACTGAGGTTTATGACCCCAATAATGTTTCCCTGTCTTTTTAGTACAGATAAGAGGAATCCCAGGAATGGAGAGAAGATTTTAAGAGTTGTATACAGAAAACTATGTCAAGGGAGATCAGATTCTAATTGTTGTCTGGACAGATGCTTAGAAAGGAACGGGAGTTTCAGGAATGTACTAATGCTTTTTTCTGAGTCTTCAGCAAAGTGATGATCAGCATGTAATAGAAAGAAATTACCCAAGCCTAGGGAAAACATCACCTGGGAGGATTATATCCAGTTCTCACAGGTTGGGAGCAGAGTTTCCATTGACCAACTTGGCTAGAAAATACCAAAGCTTATTGGACAGTAGGTGCCCAGAAGGGGCTCAGCTGTGGGGTTTGAATGTGGGAATTGTCATACCTAGACTAAACACTGTGTGCTCCATCTAGCATAAAAGTAAAACTCTAAAAGAGCAAACTCTCCTTCAGAGTAAAATAAGTAGATCGTAATATAAAACATTTAGCATCAAACTGAAATTAAAAATTCACATTCACTGACTGATATTGACCAAGCATTATGAGACATGAAAAAAAAGAGGAAAATCACATTTATGAATAAAGGGAAGGAATAATGGTGATGAGGACAGGAGAGAAATTAGAGGGGACAAAATGGGGGTTGATCAAAATACATTATATGCATATATGAACTTCTCAACCAATAAAAATAAATAAATAAGAAAGCTGTGTAAAAAGAAAAACTAAGTATAGCTAGGCATAGTATAGTCAAATTTCTAAAATTCTATTCTAAGAGAACAAAATCTTATAAATAAAAAATATATATTTTAGTAGAGGCACAAAGACAAGCATAAGAGTAGATGTTTCATCACAAAAATGCAGGATGGAAGACAGTAGAAGACAATGAAGCAACAGCTAAAAGACAACAATCCAAGGAAGATTCTACCTGTGAGGTGTGAAAGAGATACACATTCAGCCCCAGTGACATGCAATGAGCTCAGTGCTTACAGTAAACATAACAGTCATCAGTGTAAAAGTAGAGCTCTACGCAGATTCTAATATATATTGTATAAAAGAAACAAAATATAAGTGTAATTGAGGTAAAAGCACAATATGAACTGTACTCATTCCAAACAAAAGAAAGCGGAAGAGGCTGCATTAGTGTCACACAAAGCAGACAGCACAGAAAATCATATTACAGTTGTTTCATTTAAAAAAAAAAAGTGTCCTTTCATAATGACACAGAGGTCAATATATCTAGGGAATGTAAAAGTTCCAGTTGGTTTTTTGAGGGGGAGGAAAGAGGATTATTTACTTTTGAAACAAGATCTCTCTATGTAGTTCCTGCCCATCCTGAAACCCTCTCTGTAGGCCATGCTGTACTTAGACTCACAGAGATCAGCCTGCCTCTGCCTCCCAGGTGCTGGGATTGAAGATATATGCCACCACACCTGGCAAATATCTAAATTGTTAATGTAGGTAAGGCTAGTAAGAATATTTTATTAATTGAAACATGTGACTTCAGAAAACTGACAAACCCAAGTTTTTCAGACTTAAAAGTATTTCTCTGGGAACATGATAGAACAAAGTAGAGAGTCAGTGAGACTGTAACAGATTTAGTAACACAGTCACGCTCCTTTACCAAAGTCAAACTGACAGCTCCGCAAGATGACAGAGTGCACATTTTTGTCAAGTACACTTTGACTATTTCTTCATCTAGATAACGTTTGGAGCCACAAAACAAGTCTTGGTGAGTAAAACTGGAATTCCATCATAAATGCTATCGGCTATCAACGATGGAGGAAGGTAGGAGTCATTAGCATAAAGGAGCTCTGAAAAGTTTGATAACTAACAACATGTTTCTAGCCATGCACTGGAGAATCAGCCCTAGGCTAACGTAAAGACACAGTTCAGCAGCAGGGCCTTTGCCTAGAGTGCACTCAACATTGGATTCTAACTCCAGCATTGGAAAAGCAAAAGATCAAGCCCAAAAGAATATTATAAAGCATTTTTACTAAGTACAAATGAAAATAGAACATTCAAAAATGTTTATGGTCCTGCGTTCAGTAATTAACAGTGATATTTCAACATGAAAGTCCTATTTTACAGCACAAGAGAGGTCTTGTGCTGAGTTTGTCTCCTTAAGAAACTAGGAAATAGAAGAATGGTGATAATAAAATCCTGTAAATTAATGGAATTAAAAATTAGCTAATTTAAATATGCAACTATCAAACAAGTTGTGTACAGCCAAATCTCAGGCACAGAGTTGAGTCTCACGTGGGTCATTGTGGAGACACTGACAATTGTAAGTATGGGGAGCAGACAAGAAAAGCAAGCAAGATAGGCCAACTGATCTTCATCAAGAAGTTTACCACTTTGGCCAGCAGCAGTTTAGATGTGACGCAGGTGGTCTTGGAGCCAGTGTGGAGTACTTCTTAGCGTCTGCCAACAGAGCTATGAGAGAAATGGTGTCTCTATCTTCCAGTTTCTAATCCACTCTTTCCCTTGAGAAGTTCTTATCCTTTCCCTGGCCATAGTAGGTCAGTGTGAATTCCAATAAAAGCAGAGACCATCAGGTATTTGAAAGAAGCAGCGTCAGTGCATAGAGATGAAAACCCCCCCTAAAAAAAAAAAAAGCTATCAGTAGCCTTAGCTATGTTGAAATCATGCAGGAATGCAGCACATTTTCAAATGTTCTTGCAGCTAAATTATCTTTAGAGTGTCCAGGCTTTCACAGCTGCTATTTAATGGATTGCTTCATCACATTTGGTATATGACTTCAAATGTTGATAATGTGCTTGGGAAAAGCAGTGGATTCTAAGATGCTCTGCAGCTGTCACACACATGTAAATGACAAAGAACAGCCCCTGAGACATTGCAGGAGCTGTATTACCACTGTGAAGGTTTCCTTCTTTAAGAAGTCAAATGCTGATGAGTCTGCAACTCATCAAATGTGCTTCTGATAATTCTTGTTGGTATTGAGTACTATAATTGTATTCTTCCCTCTTCATCATGATCCCTGAGTCAATTATGCTGACATTTTCCATTTCTATCTTATGAGGAAGAATTTACCATAGGAAACCTGAGCATGGAAAGAGTCATTAGGCCAGCAAGGATGAGCTTATCTGACCTAACACACTATTTCTTTCCCATTAGTCTTAACTAATATAATTCTTGTCATCCCAGCTGAGAAGCCAACATTAATGAGAGTCAGATGCAGAGATACCAAAACTCAACATTAACATGGGACTGTTAGAGGAGAAAAATCCCAAACCCAGATGAAAATTAATTGTGTAAGAATATTTAGAACATGGGGGGAGAATGAATGTGACTTGGAAGTCATTAGAGGGGTATCATTATAAGGGTCTTCCATATTGAATGGGGTGTGAATATAGCTGATTTAAATGTCTATCAGTTTTCCAGTCTATAGTGTTGAGATTGGTAAATGGGGCCACTGGGGAAGAATTCATTCACATTGCTGTAAACAGAGTTAATTTTTCCATTGGCTGATGGGCTGAGAAAGTCTTCAGTGGTTTTTTTCATTTAGGTTTTTACAGTACAGCTGACAATATGGCAGTTTGCTCACATCAATTCTGATCAACACAGAGCTCGGAGATGAATCAGACAAAACTCAGTCTTTGGACACTATAGACCACCAGCTTCGCCATATTCTCTCCTTTGAAATGGATTGAAATCCAGCCCATACTTAGGAAAAGGAGATTTTGTAAACCAAGGAAAACCCAGTGTTGGTATCACTAAGAGCTTTTTAAAAGGGTACCGCAAAGCAAAGCATGACTCCCCTCAGGACACCCTGAAAAACAGAATTCTCACATTTTCCTGAAAAGGAGGCTTTTTTCCGGACTCCTTCAAGCAAATTAGGCAAAGTAGAAATGAATTTCACAACAGGGTCATGCTATGGTGATTCAGAGTACATGGACCATCTTTAGATTTGTTCCACAAGTGTAAAGGCAATTTATTTATTTTTTTTCTCCTGGACGTTAGTTGAGAATGTTTAGCATTTGTGCTATATTCTAGCTGACTGATTTACTATTAAGCTCTACCTCAGCCCTTTCAGTATTCTAAAAGTCAAAGAGCTTCTTCACAGCTATAGATTTTAGTATGTTTATCCTATATTATATGGCTAATATCCACTTATAAGTGAGTATATACCATGTGTTTCTTTCTGCTTCTGGGATACCTCACTCAGGATGATCTTTTCTAGTTCCCACCATTTGCCTGAGATTTTCATGATTTCCTTGTTTTTAATAGCTAAGTAGTATTCCACTGTGCAAATGTACCACAATTTTTGTATAAATTATTCAGTTGAGGGACATTTAGGTTGTTTCCATATTCTGGCTATTCTGAATAAAGCTGCTATGAACATAGTTGAGCAACTGTCCTTATTGAATGGTGGGGCATCTTTTGGGTATTTGCCTAAGAGTGGTATAGCTGGATCTTGAGGTAGCACTACTCTTAATTTTCTGAGAAAGCTTCAGATTGATTTCCAAAGTGGTTGTACAAGGTTACATTTGTACCAGCAATGGAGGAGAGTTCCCCTTTCTCCGCAACCTCTCCAGCATGCATCATCCCTTGAGTTTTTTATCTTAGCCATTTTTATGGGTGTGAGGTGAAATCTCGGGGTAATTTTGATTTGCATTTTCCAACAAGGAGGTCCCTAATGAAGATGCTTAATCCTTAGTCAGAAGGGCAAAGAGGATAGACATCTGAAATAGAAGAAGACAGGGAACAGGACAGGAGCTTTCCACAGAGGACCTCTGAAAGACTCTACCCACCAGAGTATTGAAGGAGATTCTGACACTTATAGCCAAACTTTGGGCAGAGTGCCGGAATCCTTGGGGAAGAAGAGGGAGATAGAAAGACTTGGAAGGAACAGGAACTCCACAAGGAGACCAACAGAGTCAAAATACCTAGGCCGGGGTGGGGGGACTGAAGAGACTGATCCTCCAACCAAGGACCTGTTCAAAGGAAGCCCATAGGGTATTCAGTTTCCAAGTGGGTTCCCTATTAAAGGGTACAGGTGTGTCTCTGACATTAACTCAGTGGCTGGCTCTTTGATTACCTCCCCCTGGGGTGCAGCCTTGCCAGGTCACAACGGAAGATGAAGCAACCAGTCTTAATGAGACCTGATAAGCTAGGGTTAGATAGAAGGGGAGAAGGTCCTCCTCTCTCAGGGGAATAAGTAAAGGGCATAAGGGGAGAAGAGGGAGGGTGGGTGGAACTGGGAGGAGATGAGGGAGGGGGCCGCAGAGGGGATACAAAGTGAATAAATAAATAAATAAGATCATAAATAAATAAATAAATAAGATCATAAAAAACTTAGTCATCAGGAAAATGCAAATCAAAATGACTCTGAGATTTTACCTTACACCCATCAAAATGGCTAAGATTAAAAAAAAAAAAAACTCAAGTGACAACACATGCTGGAGAGGATGTGGAGAAAGGGGAACTTTCTCCGTTGCTTGTGGGAATGTAAACTTGTACCACCACTTTGGAAATCAGTCTGGAGCTTTCTCAGCAAATTAGGAATAGTGATTCCTCAGGATCCAGCTATACCACTCCTAGGCATATATCAAAAATATACTTAAGTATACAACAAGAACATTTGCTCAACCATGTTCATAGCATCTCTATTTGTAATAGCCAGAAGCTGGAAACAACCCAGCTGCCCCTCAGTTGAGGAATGGATACAGAAATTGCGGTACATTTGCACAATGGAATACCACTCAGCAATTAAAAAACAAGGAAATCATGAAACTGGCAGGCAAATGGTGGTAGCTGGAAAAGATCATCTTGAGTGAGGTAACCCAGAAGCAGAAAAACATACATAGTATATACTCACTCAATAAGTGGATATTAGACATATAATATAGGATAAACATACTAAAATCTGTACTAAACATACTAAAAGAAGCTAAACAGCAAGGAAGACCCTAAGGAAGATGCTCAATCTTCATTTAGACATTGGAATCAGGAGGAGATGGAATAGGACAGGAACCTACCACAGAAGGCCTCTGAAAGACTCTACTGATGGAGGTATTAAAGCAGAAGCTGAGACTCAAAGCCAAACTTTGGGCAGAGTTCATGGAATCTTAGGAAAGAAAGGGGAGATAGAAAGACTTGGAGGGGACAGGAGCTCCAAAAGGAGACCAACAGAGCCCAAAATACTGAGCCCTGGGGGCTCTGAAAAGAATGATACCCCAACCAAGAACAATGCATGGAGAGGACCTAAAACCCCAGCTCAGATGTAGTCAGACTCAGTCTACAAGTGGGGTCCCTAGTAAGGGGAGCAGTGGCATGAACTCAATTGCAGGCTCTCTGATCACCTCACCTGGGGAGGGGTGCAGCCTTGCCAGACCACGGAGATAAACAATGCAACCAGCCCTGATGATACCTGATAGGCTAGGGTCAAATAGAAGGGAAGGAGAGCCTCCCCTATCAGTGGACTAGAGGAGGGGCATGGGAGGGAAACAGGGAGGACAGGATTGGGAGGAGATGAGGGAAAGGGGCCACAGCTCTGATACAATTGAATAAATTGTAATAAATGATAATAATAATAATAAGAGATCATAAAAATCTACCAATATAAAAAAATAAATATCAAAGAACAATTATAAAGTCAACTCAGGAGAGATGAGAATACTGCAAAAACAGAGTAGAGGTAAAGAAAAAAGATTCTTCTACAAGAACGGCCTGTGTTCATGGTTCCAGAGGCAAGGACTGTTTGAAGCCACACATTGACCGTGTATGGTCCCTCTTCTGCTGAAAGTTACTTTTGATTTTCTTTCACACACAGAGCATGCAAATAAAACCTCTCAGTTACTTAGAGCCTTCTTGAAGTTCATCCTACATTGCTTTCCCAGAGAGTCTTCCAGAGATGAATTTCCCCTTTACCCTGTTTCAATTTGACATAGAAAATGAGGATTTCTCCTGATGGCATCCTTTTGTGTCCACTTGCAGCTCCATAGCTACATTTCAAGTCTAACAGAAGATTTCTACATCACAAGGAACCTCATTTGGTTTTATCTGTTTATCCTATTTGCTTAAAAATCAGCGCTATATTATCTTGACATTTCCCTTTGGTTATTGCCTTTGTCAACTTATACCATATTTTTATTGCATATTTCATTTCCTTAGATGGATTTTAAGTTTTTTAACAAAACTAATAAATCCAATATGTCCCCCATAATTTTATATTGTTTACATTGTTATAGTAAACATTGGTTGTCAGCTTAACAGGATCTAGGAGACCGGCCTCTGGGAACACCCATGTGAGGTGTGTAGATTAGTTAGCCTCTGCACACATCCTTGAAATTACGCTCGGCTAATTGGTATGGGAGCATCTACCATGACTATGGATGTGCCACCCTATATAATGGGATGGGGTCTGAGACTGTGAGAAGACATATAGCTGAGCATGACCATCCATCACTTTTTCTTCCTGTCTGCAGACAGTGTGACCTCAAGCTTCTGCTATTCTGACTTCCCTACTGGGTCTGCATCCTCCAGCTGTGAGCCAAAATAAGTCCTTTCCTCCTTGGGTTGCTTTTGTCATGTGTTTTTAGCACAACACTGACACAGTAACTAATAGACATGTTGATTTTCACTGATGAGAAGCTTGGAAATAAATCAGTAAAAACAAGCCACATCAATACCAAAATACACTATATGGACTTGGTACAGCTAGAATGACTCTGTATTTCTGAGCACTCCATAAGAGGGTAACAGAAATGGTTAAATTTAGCATCCTATTGATGAGTGGTTGTGCACACACTCATTGGCTGTACGATTGGTACCCTCTGCTCTCATGATTCCATAGAAGACTGTAAGAGGCTTGAGGACAGCCATAGCTTACTTTTTTCACTACTCTTTGCTAGTGTCCATGAAAGGGGCACATAAATGACACTCGTAGACAGACAATGGTGAGTGAATAAGGAGCATTGCTGCTGCCAGTAGGTGTTAAATTACTGATGTTTCAGGGTTGGAGTGCTGGCCCAATGATGAATGGCAGCACTGCCTTTGCAGGAGAGCTGGGTTCAGCTCCTAGAACCCATCTGGGACAGCTCACAGTTCCCTGTAACCCCAACTCTAGCTGGCCTCCATGGCACCTGCACTCATGTACACAGACACAGACACAGACACACACACATACACTTAATTAAAAGTGAAATAAATCTGTAAAAAATATTCCGATAATTAAAAGTGGCATAATTTTTGAGTGGGACATAGTTGCTTATTTATTTTAAATTGTTTTTACTTATTCTTTGATGATTTCATACATTTACACTCCTCCTAGAGAGCACCACAATGGCTCCCTCCCAAAGTAGTGAAATATATATATATTTATATATTATTTTATTTGATTTTATTCTCTCATGCATTACAAGCTGACTGCAGCTTCCCCTCACTCCACTCCTGAAAGTTCCTCCTCTTACCTTGCTTTCTTCTCCCCCAGGTCCACTCCACCTCCATTTTCCTTCAGAAAAGAACAGTCCTCCCAGAGATACCAACCAAACACAGCATAACATGGTGATTTAGACCAGGCATAAACCCTCATATCAGGGCTGGACAAGGCAACTCAGGAGCATGAAAGGGTCCCAAGAGCAAGCAAGTAAGTCAGAGTCAGCCTCTGCTCCCACTGTTAGTACTCCCGTAAAAAACACCAAGCCAACAACCAAGACATATTTGTTGAGAAACTAGCACAGACACAAGCAGCCTCCACAACTGGTTTCAGTCTCTGTGAGCCCTTTGAGCCTTGCTTAGCTGACACTGTGGGCCATGATCTCCTGGTGTTCTTGCCCCGTTTAGCTCCTCCCCATCTTCCTCAGGTGCTCTGAGCTGCAAGGGGCGGCATATGGAGATCGCCAATTCTGGCTGAGCCTAATGTTTGGCTGTGGCCTTCTGTGCATACTCCTCTCAGCTGCCAGAGAAAGTCCGTTTGGTAATGATTAGGCTAGACACTTACCTGTAAGTATAGCAGAGCATCATTAGGAATCATTTTATTGATTTTATTTTTCTATCCTAGGTCTCTGGGCTGTCCAGCCTCCAGTTACTGGCTATCCAGGTAGTGTCAGGCATGGGCTGCCCCTCTCACTGGCATGAGCCTCAAATTAGACCAGTTGGCCACTCCCACAAGTTCTGTCCCTCCATCACCCCAGCATACTGTGCAGGCAGGATGTCTCTCTGTGTTTTTGTCTCTGTCTGTCTCTGCCTCTCTGTCTCTGTCTCCTCTCTCTCTCTCTCTCTTCACTGAATCCAGTTACCTCTGTTCATGAAGAAAACCTGCTCTCCTATCATCAACTGGTAAATGGCATCACACTTCTGAATATCATTGACATGGGACAAATTAGGGAATCAAGGTTACATATGTACTAGGAAAATTCTCATAAGTAAATGAACTGGTATGTGCTGTCATTGGAGAAAGAAATTATCCACTATATGACACTGGAGAAACAGGCAATCCATCTGAAAAAAAAAAAAAAGGCCAAACCTAATCTCCCATCTATACAAACATATAAATAAAACATTAGCACACTAGGAAGGAGAGAGAGAGAGAGAGAGAGAGAGAGAGAGAGAGAGAGAGATATTTTTTGGAAACATCTGACAATTCTCTAAGGAAATGATACTTTAAATTATATAATACTAAAGTTTGATAAGCTATACCTTTTTTTTTTACAATTTATTAATTTTGTATCACTGCTGTAGACCCCTCCCTCATCTCCTCCTAGGCCTACCCACCCTCCCTCTTTTCCCCCATGTCCTTTCCCTAGTCCCCTGATAGAAGAGGAACTCCCCTTCTATCTGACCATAGCCTACCAGGTCTCATCAGGGCTGGCTGCATTATCTTCCTCAGTGGACTGATAAGGATACAGTCCCCAGGGGGAAGTGATGAGAGAGCCAGCCACTGAGTTCATGTCAGAGACAGCTCCTGTTACCCCTCACTAGGGAACCCACTTGGAAACTGAGCAGTCTATGAACTTCTTCTGAGCAGGGGGTCTAGGTTCTCTCCATGCATGGTCCTTTTTTTGGAGTATTGGTCTATGCAGCCCCCTCTGGGCCCAGGTTTCTTTGCTCTGTTGGTCTCCTTGTCCCCTCCTGGTCTTTCTTTCTCTATCTTCTTCCCTAAGGTTTGGTTTGTGTTTGGTGTTTCGAGACAGGGTTTCTCTGTGTAGGCCTGGTTGTCCTAAAACTCACTCTGTAGACCAGGCTGCCTCAAACTCACAGAGATCTGACTGCCTCTGCCTCCAAAGTGCCAAGATTAAAGGCATGAGCCATCACTGCCAGGATATAAACTATATCTTTATCAAAATTAAAAGATAAGTCATAAAATGGTGGAAACCATTGATAACAAATAGCTAATTGAGATACTTTATCAATTAAAGGAGAAAATATTTTCACAAAATGTTGCTCAAAGATTGGTAAAGTTAAACTATCTGAACACTATTCAACCATTATATTTTTAATTTGAATTTCACAGATACAAATCCAAGGTAGAAAATCTATCTGGCTAGTAGCTACATAGGAAATATGTTCAACATCATTCATTACCCAGAGAAATGGAATTTCTCTGGCAAGAAATGTAAAATTTGTTAAACTTTGGTGCTGGTGAGAGTTAATAATATATTAACATTCCTGCGTGACTGGTGGGAACAATTTGGTACAAGCATTTTGAAAGAGAATTTGGCAGAATTCCTGTTCCTCTCCTCAGTAGAATATATACCCACCAGTTAGAAAGACACTGGTGGGTATTCATGTTCTGGCATGAAAGATTGGCGGGGCTTTTCTAAGTGACTGGTAAGTGCAGTGATACAAATATAAGAATTGCCATACATTAAAAACCGCACACACAGCTGGACGCAGTGACCCTCTCCCGTAATCCCAGCACTCAGGGAGGCAGAAGCAGGCCGACCTCTGTGAGTCTGAGGCCAGCCTGGTCTGCAGAATGAGTCAGGATAGCTAAGACTACACAGAGAAACCCTGTCTCAATAAACAAATCACTCTCTTCCTTTTTCACAAGCACACACACACACACACACACACACACACACACGCACGCGCACACACACACGCACACACACACGCATATGATCTTCCTTTAGATTCCATGGACAGTGAATTCTTGGATTATGAAAAACATGGAGGTTGGGCATGGTGGCACACATCTTTAATCCCAGCACTTGGGAGGCAGGGGCATGATCACAAACTGGGTTTGACTCTATAACTTCAAAGACCTTAAATGTCAGGTCACATCTTTCATATAAGTCAAGGCCAGCCTGGTCTGTGTAGTGGCTTCGAGGTCAGCCAGGGTTAGATATTAGGACTCTGTTTTAAACAGAAAAATGAACATGGACTATATATATATGCTTGACCTAAGCTTTAATGAGTAATAGAATGCATTCATATTTACACGGGATATACCAATGGAATTCAATGATACACATCAAGAGCAATACAGTATAAAAGAGCTAGAGCTAAAGGTGATCAATAAGGACTTTAGTTTTATTTGCTCCTTTGAAACAAAAACTGATAACAGAATCTACATATAATCCAAGAAATCAAAATGGGCAAACTGAAATGAAATTAAAAACTATAAGAGAATTATTCAGGAAAATTACTTCTACCACATGTATTTGGAAACCTCCATTGGTTATTTCCCTGCCTAGGGATGAAGCAGGCATTCTCTGGTAGCAAAAGAGATAGGAATGCTCTTGAATGGTTTTCTCACTTGAGTTTAAGATTCTTGAGGTTTTGGAGTCAAACAAGGTTCATGACCACAGTCTCACAACAGTGATTATAATGTTTCTTGTAATTTACTAGAAAGAGGACCTTTTCTGAAACAGATTAGGAGCACTGTCCCAATGACTAGAAATCACTGTTTAAACTCCATGCAACAAAGAACACGTCCTTTTACTCAGTGACTGAAGGTCATTGTTAGTCGTGACTGGATTGCCAGCGCCCCATTATTTGTCAGAATAAACTCACACAGACAGGTTTATAGATTCAGTGACTAGCGTTGCGTTCTTTCTGAAGATGTTCATACCGACCTTTGCAGTTCTGTGTGGGCAACCGTCAGGCGGGTTTAATGCCACACTGTAGTTTGGCCGTATTGCGTAGCATCCCGATGTTGCTGCTGTTCTATACCGCCTCAGGGTGCTCACACTGGACTGTCTTCAGCTGTTTTAAACTTTTATTACGTTTATAAGTGCACTATTAGTTATTGGAGACTGATTTATGCCAGTGCCAAAATATACAAGAATGTGAAATCTGTTGCTTACAGGTTGGAAAATGATCCTGACATACACAAGGTACATTTTCTTTATGTCTTGTGCTTTCAGAGAGCATTGGTGAGCTTGAACACACTCGGGCTGTGACTCACTGGATTCTGTCTGTAGTTGTAGCGTGGTCACGCTCCCAGTATCATCAAAGAATTAAGGTCCTTCTCACCTCCGGACTCTACGTGGGAATCTCGTTCTTTCCTTCTTTCCCTCCGCCTCTCCTTTCTTTCTCTTTTCCTTTCCTTAGGTCTAAGTATGAATCATAGGAATTAGAATCACCTGATGCTTTAGTTATTCTAACAGAAACAGTAGCTTAATGCTAAATTGCCCTTGCGGTTATCAAGCTTCAGAAAAAATCACTAAGAATACATGAAAGAGAAAAATTAATAATTCTCTTCATCAGGAATGGAGACATCAGCTTAGAAAAAAAATCATCAGTTACTTGTTATTCTGGATAATTTTCAAATATACAATTTAGAAAGGATCGACCAATGAGGATTAAAAGAAACAAGCATAGTTCTTTTTCATTTCTGCCTCATAAATATCTGTCAATGTTTTAAAGATTGCCAGTGTAGAAGTTATACAACTTAATATTTCATAGTAAACAAAATATGTGTTAGCCAATGGCCTTTGGACATTTATAACTGGCAAAATCACTGTCACCTGATTTAAAAAAAAAAAAAAAAAAGACAGGCCCTGGCTAATCTTGATTGTTTCTTCTACAGAATTGCCCTTGTTTGATCAAGTCTGACCAGCAAGCTTCACATAAACGATCTCAACAAACTTGAGAAAGGCTTTAGCTTTGGAAATTGCACTTTCCTAGTCTGAGCAATGACCATCAACCTTTGTATTTATGTTTGTGCAAAATTACAGGTAAAGTGAGTTTGCAGAATGCTCATTTTCCCACACCTATTCCTGCTTAGAAGTCAGAAGTTCAAAGTCATCCTCTACTCCCTGTTTTGAGTTTGGGTTTTTTTGTTGTTTGTTTGTTTGTTTGATTTTTCTGCCCTTGACACCTGGCTCTGTTTTTAACACAGGAGGGTACCATCCCTAGGTGTTCTCTGTCATATGTAGAGTTCAGGGAATACTGGAGATGGGCTGGTAAACAGGTATGTGAGTGTGTATCCACATGTACAATGAGAATGCCTCTGGATCCTGCACCTGCCCTTTCAGTCCTCCTGAGAGGATGCCTTCAACCTCAAAAAGCCTGTCCCTTGGTTTTCTCCATATATACCATGACTAGAATGATAAAAATGTGGGGTTCTTTAGTAGAGAAGATAGGGATTATTAGAGTAAACCAGAGCACCCCAAGTGATGGGAGCAGTAGATGACTAAATGGAAGCCGGAAGAGGAAAACATTCGTTGGGTGAAAGTGGACAATGGCCAACCTACATTTTTTCACTATTAGTGTGTTCAGTGCTAGTGTGCCGCAGGCTTGCATACACGTATGACCATGACCGCACCTGGATGTGCACATCCTAGGAGTTGAACTAAGACACCTACCGTGTCTGGCAAACACTTTTACTGGCTGCTCCCTCCTGCCAGCCCGTGTGCCTGCCAGCATATATTTATTTTTGTTTTAGTTTTGAAAAGATTAAAATATGTATCTTTTAATGGGTTTTAAAGATTGCTGGTTTAGCTGAGGATACACTACTTTCTTGGCCATTGTCTAGGTTCATCCCCCAACACAAACACAACACACACACACACACCATACACACCTTTTTAAATGCTTATCATCTAGGGAAATTTGTACTTACTACTCAAAGGAAGACAAAAACAGGAGAAAAAAGTAAAAAAAGAAAGAAAAGAAATTGCATAGTTTTCAGAGCTGGTTTCAAAGCAGGAAGTAAAGTAGCTTGTATAAGGAAGGCCTGTCCTTCAAAGAGAAAGGAACTTAAAACATTTCATCTTAAATGAAGTTCAAACTTAAAGATTCCTCAGGCTAAACTACAGAGGTAAACTGAGCCCGGTGATGCACTCCTGTAATCTCATCACTCTTGGGGAGTTCAAAGCCAGCCTGGTCTACAAAGCAAGTCCAGGACAGCCAGGGCTACACAGAGAAACCCTGTCTCAAAACAAAACAAAACAAAACATAACAAAACAACAAA
The DNA here is from genome assembly GCF_907164565.1 of Psammomys obesus. Lineage (NCBI taxonomy): Eukaryota > Metazoa > Chordata > Mammalia > Rodentia > Muridae > Psammomys > Psammomys obesus. The sequence goes on from NW_026585504.1 coordinate 2,134,537, forward strand.
ACAAAAAAGACAACCAACCAACCAAAGAAATGCTACAGTGGCAGCCTGAGGTCCAGGAGCAAGGAAGGCTTCCAGGGCAGTTAAAAAATTCCTACAGTTTTGAAGCGCTGTAGATTCAGCAACCATCTCCAGTGAGATTTAGAGTTGACCTGTCTAAATAGTGTCAGGTCTCCTTTAAGTCAGAGAAGTCACCTGTGTGAATGGACAGGGCTGGTCATGGGGATGGGAGTGGGTGGGAGTTAGGGTAGAGACAGGGACTCCACAGCCAGAAGCCTCTCACTCCCTGCAGGACACCCTTTTGCTGACCTGGATCAACAGAAGGTACAGCGGCCCTGGAAACCCTTACTCTGCAGTCTGAATTTCCATCTAAGAGCAGCGAGAGCAAACAGTCTCTCCATCACTGTGGTGTCTGAATAAGAGCATTAAATAACAGCAGCCCACCCGTCATGAGGTCAGCTTGACTGTGAGGAAACCCAGCAGCAAGCAAGATGCTACAAAGCCATCAAAATGAGCCGAAGGCAACATGAATGGCAACGGGGACCCCTACCAAGCTGCAAGGCCAGAGTGGTCTGCACTGTTCTTGTACTTCTGAGCTCCCGCGGATTCCTGTTCTCTAGGGACTCTCCTAGAGAGAACTACAAGAACTCCAAGAACTACAGAGGAGGGACACAGGACTTAAATTCCTCTACTGCCAAGTGAAAAATAAAACTGTCATATAGAGAGTCGCTAAAGAAATTGCTTGTTCCATAAACAAAATAGGGTTACCAAGCTAATATTCATATGATGTAGCTTCCAAAGTCAGCCGAATTAGGAACTCCTACTGCCAACGCTGCAAGAAGGATAGGTCTGAAAGTCACACAATTGCATTTGACACCAGCACCCCATCGGCTTCTGCCTTCAGAATACAGCACCCCAGCTTCTTCTGCCTTCAGAACATATACTCAGCTAATTCTCCTCAGTTCCGGCCTTACACGGAAGCTAATGCTGTGACCTTTTAATATAGTTCCTCGTGGGGGCAGAGCCAAGATGGCAACAAGCACACACAGTTCCTGAGCTGTGGAAGAGCTAAACCATATCAGTCGGTGAGTGGAAGGTCCTCTGAACCCAGGAAAACAATGGTGAGGCTTTCTAAACCACAGGGAACATCGCAGGAGGTGAGGACTTCAATCTCGGGTCACCCGGGGACTTGTTCAGGGAAACAGAGAAACAATCCTCTGATCACCAGCACTCCCTTCTCACAGACCTATTCCCGCCCTACACAGCTGGACTCATGGAGATTCTCAGCGCAGACCTAACTGCCTGATACAAAAGGATTGAAATAATCCCTTGTATACTATCTGACCACCATGGACTAAAGCTGGACATCAACAACAACAGAAATAAAAAAAAAGCCGACACGCACATGGAAACTGAACAACTTATTACTCAATGACAGCTGGGTTAAGGAAGAAATAAAGAAAGAAATTAAAGACTTCCTAGAATTCAATGAAAATGTAGGCACAACATACCCAAGTTTATGGGACACATTGAAAGCAGTGCTCAGAGGAAAATTTATAGCACTAAGTGCCTGCAAGAAGAAATTTGTAACATCACATACAAGCAACTTAATGGCCCAACTGAAAACCCTAGAAAAAAAAGAAGCAGATACACCAAATAGGAATAGACCACTGGAAATAATCAAACTCAGGGCTGAAATCAATCAATTAGAAACAAATAAAACTATTTAAAGAATCAATGAAACAAAAAGCTGGTTCTTTGAGAAAATCAACAAGATAGACAAACCCTTAGCCAAACTAAATAAAAAGCAGAGAGAAGCTATCCAAATCAGCAAAATCAGAAATGAAAATGGGGACATAACTACAGACACTGAGGAAATCCAAACAATTATTAGGTCATACTACAAAAGCCTATATGCCACAAAATTTGAAAATCTAAATGAAATGGACAATTTTCTTGACAGATTCCATCTACCAAAATTAAGTCAAGATCAGGTAGAAAGACTGCATAGCCCTATATCTCTCAAGGAAATTGAAGCAGTCATTAACAGTCTCCCCTCCAAAAAAAGCCCTTGGCTAGATGGCTTCAGCGCAGAATTCTACAAGACCTTCAAAGAAGTGCTAACACCAAATCTCCTCAAACTATTCCACAAAATAGAAACAGAAAGAACACTACCAAACTCATTCTATGAAGCCACAGTCACCTTAATACCTAAACCACACAAAGATCCAACAAAAAAAGAGAACTTCAGACCTATCTCTCTTATGAACATTGAGGCAAAATTCTCAATAAAATACTTGCAAACTGAATCCAAGAACACATCAAAGATATCATCCACCATGACCAAGTAGGCTTCATCCCAGGCATGCAAGGGTGGTTCAACATACGGAAATCCATCAGTGTAATCCACCACATAAACAAACTGAAGGAGAAAAACCACATGATCATCTCCTTAGATGCCGAAAAAGCATTTGACAAAGTCCAACACCCATTCATGTTTAAAGTCTTGGAGAGATCAGGGATACAAGGCACATACCTAAACATAGTAAAGGCAATATATAGCAAGCCTATAGCCAACATCAAACTCAATGGAGAGAAACTTAAATCAGTCCCACTGAAATCAGGGACAAGACAAGGCTGCCCATTGTCTCCATATCTCTTCAACATAGTACCTGAAGTCCTAGCCAGAGCAATAAGACAACTAAAGGAGATCAAGGGAATACAAATCGGAAAGGAAAAGGTCAAAGTGTCACTATTTGCAGATGATATGATAGTATACATGAGCGACCCCAAAAATTCAACCAGAGAATTCCTTCAGCTGATAAACACCTTCAGCAAAGTGGCAGGATACAAAATCAACTCAAAAAAAATCAGAAGCCCTCCTGTATACCAAAAACAAAAAGGCTGAGAAAGAAATTAGGGAAACAACACCCTTCACAATAGCCACTAATAACATAAAGTACCTTGGTGTGACTCTAACCAAGCAAGTGAAAGACCTGTTTGAGAAAAACTTCAAGTCTCTGAAGAAAGAAATTGAAGAAGATATCAGAAGATGGAAAGATCTTCTGTGGTCATGGATTGGTAGGATTAACATTGTGAAAATGGCCAACTTGGCAAAAGCAATCTACAGATTCAATGCAATTCCCATCAAAATACCAACTCAATTCTTTACAGACCTTGAAAAAAAAAAGATTCTCAGCTTCATATGGAGAAACAAAAAACCCAGAATCTCCAAAACAATCCTGTACAACAACAGATCATCTGGAGGTATCTCCATCCCCGATCTCAAGTTGTACTACAGAGCAACAGTAATAAAAACTGCATGGTATTGGCATAGAAACAGAAAGGAGGATCAATGGAACCGAATAGAAGACCCAGAAATAAACCCACACACCTATCAATACTCGATATTTGACAAAGAAGCCAAAACCATTCAATGGAAAAAAGACAGCATCTTCAACAAATGGTGCTGGACCAACTGGATGTCTACATGCAGAAATATGAAAATAGATCCATATTTATCACCCTGCACAAAACTAAAGTTGAAGTGGATCAAGGACCTCAACATAAAACTAGATACTCTAAATCAGTTGGGAAAAAAGTGGGGAACAGCCTAGAACTCATTGGCACAGGAGACAATTTCCTAAACAGAACACCAACAGCACAGGCTCTAAGAGCAACAATTAATAAATGGGACCTCATGAAACTGAAAAGCTTCTGTAAAGCAAAAGACACCGTCATCAAAACAAAACGACTGCCTACAGATTGGGAAAGAATCTTCACTAACCCTTTATCTGACAGTGGGCTAATATCCAGTATATATAAAGAACTAAAGAAGCTGAAAAGCAGCAAACCAAGTAATCCAATTAAAAAATGGGGAACGGAGCTAAACAGAGAATTCTTGAGAGAGGAACATCGAATGGCAGAGAAACACTTAAAGAAATGCTCAACCTCATTAGCCATTAGGGAAATGCAAATCAAAACGACCCTGAGATTTCATCTTACACCCATCAGAATGGCCAAGATCAAAAACTCAAGTGACAACACATGCTGGAGAGGTTGTGGAGAAAGGGGAACCCTCCTCCATTGCTGGTGTGAATGTAAACTGGTACAACCACTTTGGAAGTCAATCTGGCGCTTTCTCAGACAATTAGGATTAGTGCTACCTCAAGACCCAGCTATACCATTCCTAGGTACATACCCAAAATTTGCTCAAGTACACAACAAAGACATTTGTTCAACCATGTTTGTAGCAGCTTTATTTGTAATAGCCAGAACTTGGAAACAACCCAGATATCCATCAACAAAGAAATGGATACAGAAATTGTGGTATTTTTACACAATGGAATACTACTCAGCAATCAAAACGGAGGAAATCATGAAATTTACAGGCAAATGGTGGGATCTAGAAAAGATCATTCTGATGAAGTATCCCAGAAGGAGAAAGACAAACATGGTATATACTCGCTTATATAGACCTACAAAATATGATAAACACAATGAACTCTACACACCTAAAGAAGATAATCAAGAAAGCAGACAAGGGTGAAGATGAGCAATCCGCATTTAGAAAGACAAATGGGATGTGCATTGAATGTATGACAGGAGTCTACCGCAGAAGGCATCTGAAAGACTCTACCTAGCAGTGTTTCAAAGCAGACACTAAGACTCATAACCAAACCCTCGGCAGAGTGCAGGGAATCATATGAAAGAAGGGGAGTTAGTATGGTATGGAAAGGATAGGAGCTCTACAAGGACCAAATATATCCGGGCACAGGGTCTTTTCTGAGACTGACATTCAACCAAGGACCATCTATGGATATAACCTAGAACTTCTGCTCAGATGTGGCCCGTGGTAGCTCAGTAACCAAGTAGTTTCCCAAAGTAAGGGGAAGAAGGACTATTTCTAACAGGATCTCAAGGGCAGGCTCTTTGACCTGCCCCCCCCCCCAGGGGAGGAGCAGTCCTGTTAGGCCACAGAGGAGAGCTTTGCAGCCAGCCCTGAAGATACCTGATAAAACAGGGTAAAATGAAAGGTGAGGAGCTCCTCTCCTATCAGTGGACTTGGAAAGGGGCAGGGAGGAGACCAGGAAGGGAGTGTGGTGTTGGGGAGGGAATGAGGGAGCGGATACAGCTGGGACACAGAGTTAACAAAATGTAACTAATAAGAAAAAAAATATACACACACACACACACACACACACACACACACACACTCGGTTTTGAGATTTTATGAGACCTAATAGGCTAGAGTCCGAGGGAAGGGGAGGAGGACCTCCCCTATCACTGGACTTGGGGAGGAGCATGGGCAGAGATGAGGGTGGGATTAGGAGGGGATGAGAGTGGGAGCTACAGCTGGGATACAAAGTGAATAAACTGTAATTTATAAAAAAAAATAAATTTAAGAAAATGAAAAAAAAATATAGTTCCTCATGTTGTGGTGACCCTAACCATAAAATCATTTTTCTTGTTACTTCATAACTATAATTTTGCTGCTATTATAGCTCTTAATGTAAGTATGTGCTCTGCGGTGTGCTGCCCCTGTGAAATGGTCACAACCCACAGGTGAAGAAATGCTTGTCCAGACCTGTCCACTACACACAAAACTAGAAACAAGCTGCATGGAAACTGGATCTGAAGCCATCTATGCTAGATCTTCTAGGCTCCAGCCAGTCTTCCACTAGATAAATGAACGAGGCTGAGCGCCAGGCTGGGCTTCCATCAGAAACAGCAAGTAGCTGTTGGTTTTTTGAACTACAGAAGATGAAGGATGCAGCATATAATTGCACATCAGAAAAGAAGTAGAAGGCTGTGAGCTGAGCACACTGTTAGTGAAGGCTGATTACAATCTGTGAAACAAGTGTCTACGTGTTGTTAGAGCGAGTACTCCAGCCGTATGGGACATGTGGCAAGACTGTCCCATGAGACATCCTCAGGTAGATTTTTTTGCATATGTCACTCTAGGTACTTTTGAAAATTTCTGAGTCTTGCATGCCATCCATTATGATGAACAAAACATTGTTAACATAATTTTCAGTATTATTTTGTTAATTTGAAAAAATGACAACCCATTTTTTTTCAAAAGCCAAGGATTGCTCAAAATTTTGTGCTGACACCTCGAATCTGAAGTTTCTAAATTATATGGGCAATCATAATTAATAGCGGAAGGGATGACATACAAATGGTAAATTATATGTAAACATAATTAGATTTCTTTTCCTCAAGGAATGAAGGCCCTAACTCGTCTCCATAGCTAGTGAGCATACTTAATTTAGTTGTTTTATTTATTTTTAACCCTAGAGTTAAAAGGAGAAATAGTCACACGTCTCTGCACCCAACCCAGAATCCTTTGCAAATTTATACCTTCTTATGAATGAGAATTTAGATGTCTCCAAGGGCGTCTCACTGGTGAAATGAGCTGCTATTAAGGGTTGGTCGTATGTGTGTTCAGCAGTGGGCTACTAACAGAAAACTAACTCGGGTCTTCGAAGGTTCTGTATCTCATAAGATTGTATCACATCTTTTTCTTTTTAATTATGTCTTCTTTTATTTTTCTCTCTTTTGTTAACACTGAAGTTCCTTTATATACTCCGGCATATATGCTCCAGCTTCTGGTTTTATGTTTTTAAAGGATTCCTGAGTGTGTGAATGAGTATGTCTCTGCTTCTATATCTGTTTCTTGGTTCTTTTCTTGGACTAATTTCCTTCTGTTTGTTTGTTTTCTCCTATTATGTTGTTTTTGCTTTTGTTTTATCTTATTAGATTTCATGTTAGTTCATTATTGTCCCTTAGAAGCCTGCTTTCTAATGAGAATTCCAGCGTGGGTGAATGCAGATGTAGGGGGATGTGGGCCAAAACGGGGAGAGCTGAGGAAGGTAAAACTGTAATCGGGACGTACTATGTGAAAGAAATGTATACTTTCAGGAGCCATTTCTCTAGTTTGTTACTAAGGAAAAATATTTTTAATAAAACAAAAAAGTAAAAATTTAAATAATTATATATTAAATTATTTAATTCATACTGTTTTGCATATTTTATTACATAAATAATAGCATGGTATCTATTAAGAATTTTCATTTGCTTTTTACATCTATGTACATAGTATAGAATTAATCATCCATTCTGTTTACTCTGTAAAACTTCCAAGCATAATCCTTTCTTTCTAGTGCTGAATGGCATCTGGGGTGCTTCCTATTTTTAACTACTGCAAGAGTGAATGTCTCCATTCATTACTTTTGAAACATATATCTCAAAAAAGAAAATGCTGGATTATAAATAGGCATCTTATAACTTTTATAAAATACTTTTTAGGATATTTGTGATCTGCACTTTCCTCAACTTGGTGTATATGTGTATTCACACTGGCCATATTTGAGTTTATAGAGCCATTGAAAATTTTTGTTTAGTAGTAAGTATAGAACGCTATTTGATCTTTAAATTCCATGCTTTGAAGTGTGAGAAAGAATACCCAGTTTTTCATATGCTTTTGGTCAACGCAAGCTTCTCTTTTATGAATTGCCCAAACCTTCCATTGGTCTGACTTCTCAAATCAGCATTTTCTGTGAACTTGTAGGAATTTTTACGTAATCCGTGCAACAACCCCATGACTGTAATGTGTTATAATGCCTTCTTCACCTCTGACTCACATCAGCGCATCCATGACGTCTGCACTAGTTATCTGTTGCTGGGAAGCAAATCACCACAAACACAGCAGCTTAGAACACTGCACATTTGTGATTTCACTGTTTCTGTGGGTTGAGATTTGGTCCTGGTTCAGCAAATCCTCTGCTTCTGTGTCCCTCATAAGGCTACAAGCAGCGTGTCACCCAGAGGCCAGGCTCCTGTAAAGAGTCAGGACAGTCCTGGTCAACTTCCCATTTAATCTCCATGGCATTCGGAGTACTCTGCTCCTTTTGTGTTGAACTTGGGGGTGTTTCTTTTTTGCCAGCTGATGACATGGTACATGACCCCTGCTTCACTAAAGCAAGGCAATGTATGTACTCAGAATGTTTTGTTACTAATGTGGGAATGGCAGGCTCTGAAGGCTGAGACACTCTGTTGTTGAGATTAACTCCAGGGGAAGCAATTACCCAAAGCCATGAGTGGCAAAGGGAAAGGATCAAGCGGAACGTATTAAGACACATCTATCACAGTCTCTTATTTAATTATGCAATCCAGTGATTCTGTCTTTTACTTATGATAACAATCTGCTTGTTAAAATATTGCTTTACTGTTTTGTTCACATATCATTCTGTCCTGAGGAAGCAACCTAAATTTTGCCTGTTAAGTTTTCAAAGCAAGTCTTCATTTAGTTTCATTTTATGGTGTGAACTACAGGCTATATATATTTCATTTTCTATTTAGCAAAGTGAAATATCCCAATTCCACATGTCCTCAAATATTTGGAGTCATATTACCTTCATGTCCCATGCATAATTTTGTTCCCCATCTGTTCCTTTTGGTCTGTTCCTCTCCTGGGGTAGCAGTAGTGGCCTGTCATAGAGAAAGCCATCCACTTCACTTTATGCTGACTCCATAACTGGAATGAATATCACATTTTTTTTTCTTTCCAAGACAATCTTGATTGTTACTATACTTGTTTCCTCTCTTATATTCCTCTGAATATTCAGGCAATATTACACAGCTCCTAGTGGACAGCCAAAGCTTTTATAATACTGAATGTTATTTCTAAATTCACATACACATATCTGAGATGAAGCTTAATTTGTAAATTATTACAGCAAGAGATTACCAGCAGTAGCTAGTATTTAAGAACAGTTATAGCAATATGCTGTAATAGAAATTCTTTAAGGGCTGGAGCAGAAGGTGGCCCAATGGTTAAGAGTAGATGCTATTCACTTGTGAGGAGCCCCAGCCCTGACTCCGAACAGCTCATAACCTGTGACCCCAGTCTCAAGGGATCCAGTGCCCTCCTCTAGCCTCCACAAGCACCTGCACACACATGTGCTTTCATACTCAACACAGACCTATACACAGAGACAGAGACGTGCACACACGCACACAAAACAAAATAAAATAAAACTTTAAAACTTATTTAGAACAATTTTTTTTGTTTGAATATGAAAGCCTCCTGCCCGAAGGCTCATCAAATGGAGGGCTGGCTGCCAGCTGATGGACTAATGGGAAGTTGGATATAGAGGGTTCTGACTCAAAATACTCAAAATACTCAAAATATTCATCATTTGATGACTTTGCAGTCTGATAGCATTGCTGAGAGATGGGGAAAAGAAGATGTAGCGTAGTTGAAGGCAGTAGGTGGCCGAGAACATGCCCTGAAAAGAGGCATCTTGTCCCTCTCCCTGGCACGTGGCCCTCTTTTCTAACCTCCATGAGGTCAGTAGCCTTGTCCTTCACATATGCTCTCTGTCATGATGTTCAGTCTTGCCTCGGTCAGAGTTATGATTGCAGACCATGCGTTGAATCTGGGAACCACAATGAGCTTTTCATCTCTTAACTTGATTTCTCAAGTGTTTTGTCATAGAGATGGAACTGTGTCTAACACGCTTGCCAAGGATTTGTTTCTGGAATCATGGTGACCAAAGCTCTAGTTTGGTTCTGGGCTACCCTGTGATGGGAAGTGTACCCACTTTAAAAGACTCTTCTGCTCTCATGCTGATTCTTCTGAGCCATTCTACATGTCTATCCATGCTCATATTAAATATAGATTTCCAGGGATTTATGAAAACCCACCCAGTTCTTTCTCCCAAATGGCTTGAAGTTGCAGAAGTGAGGAACTACATGCATCCACCGTTTGTAGTATTTCCTCAATGATGCACAGAGAAAAGACATTGTCCTTTTAGGGGAGAGATAGTTCATTAGAATTCCATCAGACTTCAAAGCATGATTTAATGGCCCAAATCAACAATCCAATTATACATAGGGCAACCAAGGGTAAACTCAGTCTGAGAAATTTGCATATTTTTTCCTGGACCCCTCACCTCTAGAACCACAGCTACACTGGAATCATTTTGCTGCATTCCTCTTCCTCCCTGTTCTCCCTCTCCTTTTTCTCTTTCTCCTCCCCCCTTCCCCTCTATGTCTCCTTCTTCACCTCTTCCATACATAAATTGAAGCCTTACTGAATTTTCTGTTACAATTTTGTGTTACCTGTTCCCCCTAAATTATTCAAAATATATCAGAAAGAAGAATTCAAAATCGTCAAAAATTTTTAGAGTTCAAGAAAGCTTATACGTGTGGAGTAGTGAGTGTGCAAGCGCGTGTGTGTGTGTGTGTGTGTGTGTGTGTGTGTTGCTCATTTACTCTCTTCAATACTTTTTTGAACTCTGTGGGAATCTCTGGCATCAACAATTTCATGTTGTTGGTTGAAAACCTCAAACCAACCCAAGAGAAAGTTGTTACCTGTCTTGGGATGAAATGAAATTGAGGCTTCCACTTTTGTTTGTTTCTTTTGCTTTGTTTACTAATTTCCAAAAACACTCCAAGTCTGAGAGAAAGAATTTAGGTTGTAAACCCATGTCTTCCTGACCTCAAAGTCCATACCATAAGCATTATGTCATGCTTTTTCCTTTCCCTCAAATACTGTGAATAGTAAAGCATAAACATTTAAAATGGTCAGCAAGGTGAAGGTGCTTGCTGCCAAGCCAAAGAACCTGAGTTTGATCCTAGCAGTGCATCTGGTGGAAGGAGGCTACTGACTCCCACAGTTTTTCTCTGAACTACATGCATATACACAACAGTAAACAAACAAATAAATGTAAACAAATGATTTTTTTTACTAAGATGTTAGCTATTTAGAACAGGATTAATCATCATCCTTGTTTTGTGATATTTTTTGCATAAGGTCTGCATTTATATGTTTTTGTTTATCTATTCTGCAATTTTATATAATATATTCTCATAGCCAATGAAACAAAATAAAAGCTGAAATGTCTAAGATGAGAAAATATGGTCATTTCTCCTTATGTCTCATCTCTGCTGACAAACATCAGCCACAAACCCATGCTCATAGTTTTCTTTAGCTTCTTCCTTGTGACTTACTATCTAAAGAACATTTGCCTATATCTTTTAAACTTTTAAAACTAAAAACAAACAAACAAACAAAACATTAAGATAGGAGTTTAGTTTTAAGTATGGTGGGGAGTGAACTCTACCCATCCATCTTCTGTTATAGACAAAGTTCACTGTGTCCCAAGATCCTCTCTGTGCCGCTAGTTCCTGTGTAATAGTACGCTGTGTTGTTTCCTTCACATCCAGTTTACAACATGTCTAGATTAGCAGTCAGCAAACCTTCCTTCTCTCTTGCTGCTTCAAAGAGCCTCTAATGTTCCTGGTCTAAAACACTTCCATAAAATTGTGGCAGTACCTTAGAAATTCTGCAATAAAAATCTGTTGTAATATTAACTGGAATTGCTTGCAATTTTGTCTTAGTTAGGGTTACTGTTGCTATGATGAAACACGGAGACTAAAAGCAACTCCTCGGGGAAAGGTTTGTTTCACTCGCTGTTCAATCCTTGAAAGTGGTGAGGGCCACAACTCAAGCAGGGGAGAAGCTTGGAGGTGGAGCTGATGCAGAGGGTTGGAGGATGGTTGCTTACTGGCCTGCTCCTTCCGGTTTGCTTTGCCTGACTTCTTAGAGAACAACCCGGGACACCAGTCCAGGAAGAGCACCGCCCACAATGACTGCCCCATCCCCATCAATCACTAATTAAGAAAATGCTTTACAGCCAGATTTAATGGAGGCATTTTCTCAAATGAGGCTTCCTCCTTTCAGGTAACTCTAGCTTGTGCTGACATAAAACTGGGCAGCACAAATCACTAATTAAAATTATGGGAAACTCAGAATATTTGTAATCATAAACTTCCATTCCTTTTATATTTCTTAATCTCCAAATACAACTTTGTATAATTTTACCAATAAACATTGCATGTATCTTTGTTAGATTTAATCCCAATAACTCAGTGTTATCCAGCATAACAATGACAGACTATATTTGAAACGTCTGCACCTACCCCATGGCAGCCATGAGACGTGTAAACCACGATTTCAGGTGCTCATGTGTGTCTCCTTTATTCTGATGCAGGTTCTAGCTAAGATCTCAAAGACCATTAATAAAATCACCCTTGAAGAGGCCCTTAAGCTTAAGAAGGCTATTTTAAAGACCCCACTATTTACAGTTATGTCTGATCTAGGCAGACATAAGGCATCGTTCTCCCCTTTACTTGGTGGACACAGATTTTATAATTGCTCTTACCTGCATTTTATAATACACTCTTACCTGTGAGTGTTGCCCAGTTTCAGAGCATTTGGCTAGTATATGCAAGGCCCTACGTTCAATCCGTCTGATAAAAAGATTCTGGAAGGATACTATTGTTCATCTTACAACTACTATCATAGTTATGTGCGTTTGAAACTTATTTTATCATTCTATACACTGGTGTGTTTACTTATGTGTGGTTTGGGATATCCGCATTCCTAAAAGTCAGTGAAATTAATGTTTACTTCTTCAATAGTAATCATTCATATAAGAACTCAGCAAAGAAAACCCATGAGATATCACAAATAAATTTCTTTTTTCTGTGAGTAAAGATTATGCAGTTGTCATTTCAGGATGATAATGTATGAAGTATTGCCTCTCTCTCTCTCTCTCTCTCTCTCTATATATATATATATATATATATGCATATATATACACATACATTATATATATATCTTAATATAAAGTGTTCTATATACGTATGTATAATTCTATTTTCCTTTCTAATATGACTCCAAAAATGTTTCTTTCTTTTGTGAAGTGTTCTGTTCCAAGTGCTGAAAACTGGGCATTATGGTCCATGCCTATAATTTTAGCACTTCGGTAGCAGGATAAGTTCAACGCCAGCCAGGTAGCTATATAGCAAAACTGTCAAAAAACTAAACCCTGTCCCAGTGTATTGGGAAATGCTGAGTAAATGGGAACAGAAAACCTTACAAAGAATCACTCTGAACTCTTTGAACCAAATTTCTGTTTTTGATGCTGACAGGCAACACTGGCAATGAGGTAAAATTAGATTTTCTCTTTTTCTGGCTTAGGCAGCAAATCCAAAAGTTCTCTTTTAACAATGGGGCCATTGTAAAGACACCACTAATCCTGATCAGGACTCACCAAGCTCAGAGCAAGGTCAAAATCCAGACTCTCTGCAGTGAGGCAGAAACAGTAGGGCTCTTATTTGAAGGAGGCAGCTGGCTGTTGACCCCAGACATGGAGCAACAGCAAGTACTACCAAGTCTCCTTGCAAATGCACTTGGGCTACTCCAGCTTCTCCCTCCCGGATGCGCTCGGATATGCTTTGGCCTCACGCTCCTGCTTATGTATGCACCATCCCTAACAACCACACACTGACAATGGCAACTTTGTACATCCCTCATCTAGCTGCAGATCGTAGCCAACGATCGACTATAACAAGAGTAAAAACCCACTTTTTCTGAGGCCAGACCGAGTCCAAGGTGTGACATAGGCCCCAGACCTCCTCTCCGGGCAGAGACAGTGTCTAGACATCACCTTCCTCACACCATGGTGCCCCTTTCCTTCCTTGTTCTTTCTGCCTCTTCCTTCTGAGAATACAAACTTGACAAGTCATTTAAACATCTTCCTCAGCTTTATGAAGACAAGACTCTAAGACCAATGTTCTATGTCGAGTGCCACACCACTGATTCATTTTCTGATTCTTTGGCTAATTCTTACATGGTCTCCTTATCTTTGTGAGTGTCACTGTCACCAAGGAAAAATATGGTACTGGACAAAAGCTTTACAAAACTAATCCTACTTTAATAACACTGGCATTTTTTTTTATTTTGTGATAAGTCACTACTGGACAAATCTAATAAAGTTCATAAAATTTCTCATACTGTTTAATTAAATACAGCTTTAATACTTTGTTTTTGTAAGAAGTAAGTCACATCATCAAAAGGTTTAAAATATATTTATGGCTTATGTTGGCTTTTACAGTTATTTAGCCTTTGAAAAACCCATCAAATAAACAGTAGAAACAGAATAGCAGTAAATCTACATATAAAATGGTCTGTCATCCTTTTGATAATCAGTAAGATATTATCACAGTCATGTCATCAGCATGGGAACTCCCACACAGTCTGGTAATAATTTGACTTCAAGGCTGACCTTAAGTAATGGATGACAGAACAGGAACAAAAAGTAACTGCTCTGAGTTGTTCCTGCCTTGTGTCCCCCTAAAAGCATAAAATTGGATATAGAACAAAGATGGCAGATGACATGAAAACTAAAATTTCAAAAGGCATATCTATTTTGATTTCTTATTTTTTTGATGGGTTTAAGAGTGGACTCTCCTTGCTGGGGTCACAATTGCTGTGATAAAACAGCACAACCAAAAACAAGTTGAGGAGGGAAGGGTTTATTTGGCTTACACTTCCACACTGCTGTTCATCACCAACGGAAGTCAAGACAGGAACTGAAACAGGGCAGGAACCTGGAGGCAGGAGCTGGGACAGAAGCCATGAAAGGTGCTGCTTACTAGCTTGCTTAGCCTGCTTTGATATAGAACCCACAATGGGCTGGGCTCTTCAATTAAGAAAATGTCCTGCAGGCATGCTGAAAGCCCCTTCTTATATGGAGGCATTTTCTCAATTGATGGTCCCTCTTCTCAAATGAATTCAGCTTGTGTCAAGTTGACCTAAAACTAGCCATCACACAGACTAGAAGTTGTGTGTAAATGAAACTAATCTAATGAAATTTAAGAAACATGGCTTCTGTGTTCAAAAGAGTTGCTGCAGTGCCTGGAGGTGATACCTCATGGTCCTGATTTTTGCATCTCTTTTTCACATTAGCTTCTCAGATGTCCTATCTTTCTATGCCCTGTTTCTCCTTAGATACTACATATGAAGAAAAGGAACAGTCTCTATCTAGACTCACAGGCTTTCGGTTTCTTAACTCTTTCATTATCTGTGCAATGGAGCACTTGGAAAAATCATGTATCTGACAATCATTGCTCACTCCTAAAGCTGACTCTTGTAATCAGGTGCTGCAGCATGACACTGCTTCCTCACAGCTTGATTAATATATGAGTAGCATTTTAAAACCAAGAGCAGCAATCCAAATTTTATCAGAAGTACTCTTGGTGGTACAGGAAGCCATTGTTCCTTTTACAAGGTATCTCTCTATTCCTAGATTTTGCATATTTATTTGGTTTTGGCAGTTGTCATTTTATCATGTGGCTCATTTCATGGCTTTCTGCAGGTCTATTTTGTAAGGTATTATTCTTTCATAGGCCTATGCTAAGAGCGATGCACAGTACTGCTAGCAAAGTGACTTGCAAAATATGGGATGCCTATTCTTAAAGTAAAATGAACTTGGGACTGTAACTGCTAAGAATCAAAGTAGAGGAACGTGTGTGATCAGGGGCACATGTGTGTGTACGCATAAGCAAGTGAAGGTCAGAGGACAATTTCAGTTTCATTCTTCAGTCTCAACCTGGAATTTGCCAAGCTGGCTACATTGCTGGGCAGCAAGTTCACACCAGCCATCTCTGACTCTCCAACTCTGGGATTACAAGTATGTACCATCACATTTGGTTTTTTTTTGTTCTTGTTGTTGTTTTGTTTTGTTTTTGTTTTTATTTTTTTACATGGTCAAGGTAGGCTCAAATTCAGGACCTCATGCTTGCAATGCAGCTAGCTACTTCAAACAACTGAACTATCTCTCCAGTTCTTGAAGCTTGAAAATTTGTGAACTCATTATATTTCTTCCTTAAAACATCATTCATTTTTGGGGAAGCCATTAAAAAAATTGTAACCCTTGAATTAAAAAGTTCTTTTCTACCAGTTACACAATCTGGAATCCATGAGTTAGTAAATCACGAGTGAATATGCTCACTATGAATAGCTATCATTTCTCACTAAAAAATATTTAATTATAAAGTTGTTGTTGAGGATAAAGTGGAGCACAACGTATCTTAAGATAAAACTGACTGTGACTCAGAAAAGTGTTTACGTTTTAGTAGGCTCCAGTCATAGCTTGCCTTGACAGCCAAGCATATTCTTGCCTAATTCTCATTAAACTATCCCATATGTCTATATTAATCAACAAGACAAGCAATGTTGGTTGGGAAAGACATGAGGAGTAGAAGTGAGATGAGGATGACAAGGAAGCGCCAACCTGGACCATTCTGAGTTTAATGAAGCTCAGTTTGGGGAATTCTGAAAGAACTTGGAGAGCACACCCAGACTTATTCAATAGAAAATCAAGGAATCAATCATTGGATAATGTATGCTCCTGAAGAGTGCAAATTTATTAAAATCACCTTCAGCTTACGGTGTCCAAAGTAGAAGAGTAGAAAGATTTATACCTGGAGAAAGAGCGCCAGCAAAGAGATATAGATCATCACACTCGGAAGTGGGCCAAGAGACACAGACGTACAAGGACGAAGGGCTACAGAAGAGGTGCTACTGACACCTACCCCAAGACCCCGTCGCATCCCATGGTGTCCTCACCCAGATACAGGTGAGATTATAAGGTGGCTCACTCAAAACTTAATTCCACAAACCTCTGCTAGTGATCTCAAAACTCACAAGTGTACCTTTCACAAAGTCATCTCAAAACTCGAAATTCTTATATATCATTATAAACCAGGACTTACTTTAGAAGTCAACTTCAGAATTCCATTAATACCCTTCTCTAATTTAACAGATATCATTAAAAGAATCTCATGAGGAATCTTATGGAAGAGGGGGAGGAAGGATTGAAAGAGCTAGAGAGGTCAAAGACAGCACAAGAAACCCACAAAATCAACTAACCTGGACCCAAATGGGTGCACAAAGACTGAACTACCAACCAGAGAGCATCAATGGGGCATTTCCAGGCCACCAGACACATATTTAACAGATGTAGACCTTGGTTCTCATGTGGGACCTCTAAAAGCAGGAGCAGGAGCTTTCTCTGACTCTGTTGCCTGCCTTTGGATCCCTTTCCCCTAACTGGATGCTTTCCAAATGTCTATTCATCTCTGAATACATGAATTAATTAACATCCATGAGGGTAAAACCTCATGATTCAAAAGCCCTACCTTTGAATACTGCTGCTTTGTAGATCAAGCCTTCAATCCATGAGTTTCAGGAATGCTTCAGATTTAAGCCATCATAAGAAGGTTATTTAGGTGCAGGTAGTAGCAAATCTGTAGAGAAGAAAACAGAATCTACTCCAGATATGGACCATCCTAAGAAAAACATGCCTCTCCTAGCAAACTTTAAGATTCTTGTTGCCTGTGAGTAAGGCCAGTCTCTTTAGCTAAGGAGTCCAACAATTCTGACTCCTCCCTAAGTCTGTGTTGGAATTCCTGCTAATCAGTGCTTCTTTTCCCCAGATAGCGCTGTTCTCAAAATGTGTGCCCAATTTGTCCTGCTTAGCTGCTGGCTCTCCTACTTCTGCCTGTGTTCAGGCGCTGCTGCAGTTCTTTCTCTTCTAATTCTGCAAGATCAAACTATGTATTTCAAAATATTTCACCAGTAAAACATAACCTGAATTTATCCTGCTCTACTTTTCATTACTATTATGCCCTCAGATCTTATAAGGTCCTTCCTCAGAATCCACAATGGGTTGGACCAGGACTCCTCTCTCAGACCCAATATTCCATACCAAAACATTCAGTTCCCCACAGTGAAATGGTACATGCGCACATAACCTCACAATCCACTCACGTACCTTAAGTTATCTCTAGGTCCTGTATAATGCCTAACCCTGTTGTTTACTATTTAAGTAGCTATTACACTACATTGTTGAGGGAATAATGACCAGGAAATTAAAGATACAGGCATACAGTACAGGTGTAATTTTTCCTAATATTTTGATCTGTCGCTAGTTGATTCCATGAATGTGAAAACAATTATATAGAAAATTGACTGTAGTTGTGTTATTCATGTTGACCAAGCGGCTGCATCAGTGCCTTCATTCAGTCACTGAATGACTCTGTTGCAGTCCATTCAGCTTCTGTGATTATTGTTGCCACATTATTCTGTGACAATAGCTGAGTGAAAGGTCTGTAAGTTTCCAGGGCTTCATGCTTCAGCCTTTCCTGTTCACGTTGTTCCTACAGTGCTCAGTGGTTGGTACACACATGAGGTATTTATAGAAAGTGTGCTGGGTGAGCAAAGGACCATCCTCATCCTCTAGGCTGGCACCCCATAAAAGATTTCTAAGTACCTGACCTCAAGACAGCTACACTTAAAACTGGCATAATAGTTATCAATACCAAACATATACAATAACTATACTAAAATATTATTCTATATGTTTACATCAATATTGTCACTTTAACAAAGAAATATAATACAGATTTTTATAAGTAAGTTCTCAGAAATTAGTATTATGCTACCCAAAAAAAGGTGTTGAAAAATTTAGGTGATGCCTAAATTACGCTTTCTCAGACAATTAGGAATAGTGCTTCCTCAAGATCCAGCTATGCCACTCCTAGGCATATATCCAAAATATGCTTACGTATACAACAAGGACATTTGCTCAACCATGTTCGTAGCAGCTTTATTCATAATAGCCACAAGCTGGAAAAACCCAGATGCCCCTCAGTTGAAGAATGGATACAGAAATTGTGGTACATTTACACAATGGAATACTACTCAGCAATTAAAAACAAGGAAATCATGAAATTTGCAGGCAAATGGTGGGAACTAGAAAAGATCATCCTGAGTGAGGTATCTCAGAAACAGAAAGACACACAGGATATATACTTACTCAGAAGCGGATATTAGCCATATAATATAGGATAAACATACTAAAATCTGTATACCTACAGAAACTAATCAAGAAGGAGGACCCTGGGTAAGATGCTCAATCCTCATTCAGAAAGGCAAAGAGGATGGACATCAGAAGAGGGAGAAATCAGGGAAGAGGACAGGAGCTTACCACAGAGGGCCTCTGAAAGGCTCTTCCCAGCAGTGTATCAAAGCAGATGCTGAGACCTATAGTCAAACTTTGGGTGGAGTGCAAGGAATCTTATGAAAGAAGTGGGAAATAACAAGATTTGGAAAGGACAGGAGCTCCACAAGGAGAGCAACAGAACCAAAATATCTGGGCACAGGGGTCTTTTCTGAGACTGATACCCCAACCAAGGACCATTCACAGAGATAACCTAGAATCCCTGCCCATGGCAGTTCGGTGTCCAAGTGGGTTCCATAGTAATGAGGACATGGACTGTCTCTGACATGAACTGATTGGCCTGCTCTTTGATCACCTTCCCCTCGGGGGAGGGGGTACAACCTTACCAGGCCACAGAGGAAGACAATGCAGCCAGTCTTAATGAGACATGATAGACTGGGATCAGAAGAAATGCCAGGAGGACCTCCTTGTCAGTGGACTTGGGGAGGGGTATGGTCAGGTAGAGGGAGAGAGGGTTGGTTTGAGACGGGAGGAAGGAGGGAGCTACAGGTGGGATACAAAGTGAATAAACTGTAATTAATAAAAAAGAAAAGTAATTAAAATTGAACATATTTAAAAAAAATATCTCAAAACTTGAATTGAGTAAGTTCAAGAGAAAAAAATAGCCTGAGTGAGTCCCAAAATGATAGCAATGATTCGGCCTCCAACTAAATTCTTAACCAGATCCTCAGACAAAACAAAGTCTTAGAATAGGAACCTAAACACTAATTTAGGTGAGCTCTCAGGGGAATAATGGATATAGGAAGTAACATGCTTGCTTGTTATTGACTATAATGTTTTGTTTACAAATAAATGCTATTAGAGAAAAATGTTAGAAAATACTTTTATACTCAAATCTTTTACTGTGTTCTAAGGATGCTGGATAGATGGCTCAGTGGTTAAGAGCAGTGGCTGCTCTTCCAGAGGAACAAGATTCAATTCCCAGCATGCACTTGGCAGTTCACAACTGTCTGTAACCCTGGTTCCAGAGAAACTGACACCCTCATGTCATACAGACACACATGCAGGCAAAACCACCAATGCACACAAAATAAAAATAAATGAATTATTTTTAAAAATCTGCTGTAAGATTTTGCCTGGGTTACCCTTTTCCCATCATTTTCACTAGTCTGCAACTCCAGAGGAATGTTGTGGCTGCTTACGCGAGATTCCACTAGACAACATAATTGTGATATAATTCGGGCAGTTTATGCTCACTCTCACCAACTCACAGGTATGACCAAAACACGGGCGCCTCAAAACTTTTCTGATGTTTTGCATAACACATGCCATCAGCCTGTGAACAACTGAAAACTTTGAGATTGCGTGACTTTCACTAGAAGAAAGAATGGTGTTGTTTAGATCCACTGCACTCTTGGTGGTTTATTTTAAAGAGGTTGTTTATCTCTTATAGTATTTAGTAGAGTGAGCCATAAAATTTGAACTTCAGCAAAGTGAGAAATAAACTTTGACCTTCAGGAGATACCATAGAGCTAGCAAATGCTGACACGAGTAAATAACCTGTAGAGTGTGGCAGTTAAAATACATAAGCAGGCCATCTTAATTTTATATGTATTTAGAAAATGAAGGCTACTGTGAGTAAAATCTTAGAGAATGTGGGTTTTAAAAGCTCCAGGGTCTAATCTGAAGACTGTGGAATACATGATATAGAACAGATTATGTGGTGAATGTATAACTAACATTAAAATATGGATGTAAATTCATGTCATCTGTAACGCTGAGGAGGAAATTTTTCATGCATAATAATTTCAGCAAAGATACTATGTTCATAACTCTGTTTTATGCTTTTCTCTACTGGAACCTTTTCAACAGAAAATAGCTGGAGTTGGGACAGAGTACTATGTATTCATTCCTTCTCTTTTATTCTCTTCACACAGATAGCTTTGTTTAAGCATACAATCTCAGGAATTCTTCGAGAATATTTAGCTTCTTTCATGCTCTCTCCCAGGAAAAATACATATTTCAAGGCCTCTGTAAATTCTATTACTACAAAGGAACAGAATCTTATTACAAAGAATTTATGCCCATTAAAGGTGAGGCTATATTTCTAAGTCCCATATTTCCTTCAGGTGGCTATTCTGAAATATTTTTCTGTAAGTGAAATTTTGGTATTTCAGGCAAATTACACATTTAGATTTCTTGATATTCTGGCAGGAATATGTGTCATTGAAGTGAAGAATTACATAATCCAAAGCAGCAACATACAAATGACAGTAGTAGTGAATTTTCCAAATGGAGTTTATAATACATAGGAAGCCATACCTAGAAACAACATCAAGACATGTCCAAATGTGACCTTTCTTCAAATATGCATTTACCCAATGTATTAGTAGTAAATGTCTTGGGCTTTAATGATCAGTTGAACACAAGTATAAATTTACTCAGGAACTTTCTGTAATTAAGATAAAATACATGCCAGTTTTAAACACAGAAGCAAACATTATGAAAGGAATTCTTGCCAACGATGAGTATTCTCAATGCTTCTACTTTATGATTTAACTGCATGCAATTTGAGAGCCAAATTCTAAGGGGAAATAATAGTTAAAAGCTTCAGTAAGATTTACTTCAAATATGCCTTTTATCTTTTCAGAGTAGGCCACGGAGAACAAGATCTGTTCTTAAAAGATGGAAATAAAGCAGGACGAATGTGCCAAGACCCATTAATACAATGAGCGCATCCAAATGTTAGCAGCGACAGCAAGGCTGGTTCACTCGAAGGTTAGCTAAATAATTATTCTAAGGACTCAGCGTCCTCTCTGGGAAAATGAACTGCAATGTCAAATGCTCTCATGATGGGAAACATCAAACAGTCATAAGTGATTTATAACTATACATAAAGCATGAACTTTGCTTAATGAATTACAGGATATACATTAAATGTCTGTTTAGATTCTACAGTACTGAAATCATAGTGTCTCTTATCTTTATTAGGCAGGTGTCTCTTAGCCTAACACAATTTGCCAAGTATAATTCAATGTGCTGATTGTCATGGTGGGAATGTTAGCTGTGGTTGCTTTTAATAAGAGGTTGAGGAACTTAAGTGCAGAGTTGCTATGAGGTGGGATCCTTTAAAAAAAAATCACGGAGGAATGATATTTGTGATATTTTTGATATCCTACAGCCCAATTGCTTAGAATAGTTCCCAAACAGTAAAATTTTTAATGATTGAATTATATTAATGCAATTAATTGCCAAAAGAATACAGTAATAGGAAGATTTAGAAGGCTTCTATTTGTCAATATTAAAATATGAATATAGGTTAGGTATTAGTATTTTCCTGAGCTGCTCTGATGATCATTCTGATCCTGATTCTATTAAACCATGATTAAGCTGCTTAGAAGCAGAGTATGTGTACATAAGAAAACTATGCCATGAATTGTTTTGGTCATTTATCATGAACTGGGTCATACAACGTGAACTAAACTCCTCCTCTTTTCCTTTATAAATTTGGTTGTTGTGTAGTCCTGTTAAAGTATTTTTAGAATGAGAAAGCACAGGTGGTAGCCTAGAATTCACTCCACCATCTTTCACCATTCTGTAATTCTTAGCAATCAGGTTGTCAAGTTTTTTCAAAATTATTTCAGAATATATTTAGAAGTAATAATCACTTCCTTCCTCTGATATCATTATGGAATTATTTCTCTATACACCAATTCTCTTGAAAAATGTTTAGGGATTCGTTACTTCTAACTCTAATGTCATTTTATGGATTATGTGTAAGACTTAAGAAGTTATACCCTGGGAATAAGGACATGGTGCTTCTCATTTCTCAATTCTGAATAATTTCATGAGTCCTTCCAGGGCACCAGACTAGATTCAGAATGACAGTCAACTCCATCCTAATTTAGACTCAGGTCTTTGCTATCTGCCCTTCTGCTTGTCACTCATTGTGTGCTTGTTGCACAGCTGTATTCTATAATGTATGGTCACTGCGTGTTGCATGTGTCATACTTGCTAGTGCTCCTGATTTTGTTATTTTGATGTCTTGGTAAGTCTTCACCTTCCTTTCCAACAAATCCTATTAACCCTTACTGGTGGAGGTTATATATAAGGTTCACGTATCATTCTACCACATGGAATCCATTTATCTGTATTCACTGGGCTGGATTAACATCACTACATTATTCGACTGATACTTAATAGGGAAAATGTGTCTCTGATGAATCAGGCTGACAATAATCAAGTGCATTTCATGTACTTTCAAAGAACAGGACTTCACAGGCAAAAAAGAAAATCTTTGGGACTATATTATAACAGAAACACTGCTAAAAATGAAATTTTATTTGTCATTATTTTGACTAAGATTATATTCGTAATTTAAAAAGAAAAAACGATGCAGCCTTTGGGGATATTTTGATTGATTGATTTCTACTCCTTTACCTTTTTTCTTTTATTGGTCTACTATCATCAGTGTTTTTTTATTAACTACACTTTATTCACTTTGTATCCCCCCATAAGCCCCTCCCTCCTCTCCCAATCCCACCCTCCCTCCCCCTTCTTCACTCACGCCCCTCCCCAAGTCCACTGATAGGGGAGATCCTCCTCTCTATCCTTCTGATTTTAGTCTATCAAATCTCATCAGGAGTGGCTGCATTGTCATCTTCTGTGGCCTGGTAAGGTTGCTGTCCTCTCAGGGGGAGGTGATCAAAGAGCAGGCCAATCAGTTCATGTCAGAGGCAGTCCCTCTTCCCATTACTATGGAACACACTTGGACACTGAACTGCCATGGGCTACATCTGCTCAGGGGTTCTAGGTTATCTCCATGCATGGTACTTGGTTGGAGTATGAGTCTCTGGGAAGACCCCTGTGTTCAAATTTCTGGTTCTGTTGCTCTCCTTGTGGAGTTCCTGTCCTCTCCAGATCTTACTATTTCTCACTTCTTACATAAGATTCCATGCACATTGCCCAAAATTGGCCATAAGTCTCAGCATCTGCTTTGATAGTCTGCAGGGCAGAGGCTTTCAGAGGCCCTCCATTGCGGGTTTCTAGCTTGTTTCCCGTTTTCTTCTTCTTCTCATGTCCTTCCTCTTTGCCTTTCAGGATGAGGATTGAGTATTTTAGTCAGGGTCCTCTCTCTTGATTAGTTTCTTTAGATGTACAGATTTTAGTAGGTTTATCCTATGTTATATGTCTATATGAGTGAGTATATACCGTGTGTGTCTTTCTGTTTCTGGGACAGTTCACTCAGGATGATCCTTTCCAGGTCCCACCATTTACCTGCAAATTTCATGATTTCCTTATTTTTCATTGCTGAGTAATATTCCATTGTGTAGATGTACCAAAATTTCTGCATCTGGGCTGTTTCCAGCTTCTGGCTATTACAAATAAAGCTGCTACAAACATGATTGAGCAAATGTCCTTATTGTGTACTTGAGCCTCTTTTGGATATATGCCTAGGAGTGGTATGGCTTGAGGAAGCACTATTCCTAGTTGTCTAAGAAAGCGCCATATTGAATTCCAGAGTGGTTGTAAAAGTTTACATTCCCACCAACAGTGGAGGAGAGTTCTTCTTTCTCCACAGCCTCTCCAGCATGTGTTGTCACTTGAGTTTTAGATCTTGGCCATTCTGATGGTGTAAGGTGAAATCTCAGGGTCATTTTGATTTGCATTCCCCTGATGGTAATGAGGTTGAGCATTTCTTTAAGTGTTTCTCTGCCATTCTGTATTCCTCTACAGAGAATTCTCTGTTTAGCTCTGTTCCCCATCTTTAATTGGATTACTTGGTTTTCTGGGATTAAAGGGCAGCTGTCTCCAGGACTTCTCCGGGTGAGAGGAAAGCCCTCTCGACTGTCATCAGTTTTTATTTTCAGTATTTCTACTCAGCAAAGTCTCTGAATTTTAGCTTCAAGTGGAATATTTAGTATCAAAGGTTAACATCATATTTAAGGCTCTTCTTACCTAATAAAATAAGCATAATAACATAATATTAATTGAGCTTCTATCCTCTACTCCGCACCATGCTGTATTTTTTATTTTTTTGTCATGCTGTATTTTTATATGAATATTTTTTATTCAGTAGTCTCCAATATTATGTGAGTACCACTATTACCTGGCCCATTTATAATTCACATTCCTGCTTTTGCAATGACTATATGTTGTTTTTCAAGTGTAAATATTTGATTGCTTATACAAAATCAGGTGAAATACTTTACTTATTATCAAGAAAATATTCATTAATATTATAGACGTAATCCCTCCAGAAAGAATGGCAAAATAAAAGTGAAAGAATATACTAGTTGTCTTAGAGTAGCCATAAGGAATTCTCAGATGCTGCTATGAGAGAAGTGATAAATCAATAAAAAAAGGAAATGTTCAGCAGAATGTACTAAGCCTAAATAGATGCATATTCTTTAATCCAGCAGGTCATTGCCTAAACATCCTCAAAAATAATCACATATGTGCACCATATGGTAAGGATGCTTTTAAGTCTGACCAAACCGCATAGAACCTATATCAAAGCAGATGAATCACAAGATCACGTATAACAGAAAGAAAGAAAAACTTAACCTAACACCACACCAGACGTTTTTGTAAATTATGTCACCATAGAAGGTAGACTAATGCTTTTTCTTGATTTAGATTTTAACTGCGCGGATATGTTTGGTCTATCCGCGTCTGTGAAGCTGCATGAACAGTTGGAATTTTTAGACTTGCAGTTATATTTATGTGTCTTTATTAAAACTAGGGATAATCTCCAGGAAGTCTATGTTTCTCATTTTATGACCGATGGATATTAATTTCTGGGTACAGGTATTGTAGGGCACCTAGCCTCCTGAGCTACCTTTTTTAGAACCCGCATTTTCTCAGTGTTGTTCCCACACTATTAAGACTAAATTAGGCAACCTCTTCTTTCTCAAAAAAAAAAAATCCTTTCAGTAATCAAATCTTCAATGTTCAGAAACAATTTAAATACCAATTTCAAATGCCCAAGACCCCACAAAGCTTTTTTACAAGCCCTTTGTATAGGTCTGTGTTTTCCCATATATTTTGGCCCAAAGACAGGCAAGTCTTAAGGCAAACATAAATATTGTTGTGGGTCGGGAACAAAATCTCCTAAGAGATACAGGTTCTGTCCACCACACGTGTATACACACATGCAGTCACTGACTGACCCAGCACGCATCTATCTGATGCTAAGCATGAGCTCTGTGCTGCCGGCTGGAGTGAATAGTGATGAAGATCTCAGATTTCCCTGCTTTTACAGGCACTGACCTTCTAACTGAGGGGGTTTCAGGCTCAACACTTCCAGAAACATACTGTGAAATAAGCCTAAGGGCACAGATATTTTGCTAGGGATGTGCAGAAAAAAGAGAGGAGGGAAGAAAGGAGGTTGGAGAGAAAGAAAACAGTGCTGCAGATGTGCCCAGAAAGGGAAGCTGAAGCCCACCACTGAACTTCATCTCTGAAAGAAAAACAAACAAACCAACCAACTCAGAGTTGTCCTGAATTTCAGGCCCTCATTGATTGAGGACTGTTTGACCTCACTCTCACTCTAGCCTGCCTCCCTGTGCAAGCTGAGATTGAACTGGTGGAGTCCTGAGAGAGATGTGAGATAAGAAGGCACACACACTTAGAATGGAGCATTAGAGATCTAAGAGGTTGAAACACTGCATCCATAAATACTGTCTTCTTTGCAAACATCATCATATAAGGGTGGAGAAAAGATGATGATTTGAATAATAAATTGTATTGCCAAAGGAAAAAAAAAAGAAGTGATTTTAGAGTTTCATAGCTACAGGGAAACAGATAGGACATCAGCTATTAATAGAGTAAAAAGCCAGAATGTCTGGGAAGCCTTGTCAAACCGACCATCAAAGTGTGGGCAAGCACATGTCATTAAGACAAGAGAGACGTGGTCATATCAAAGGAAGCACATTCTTGGGCTAAGGATACATCTTATTTTTTAAAGCTATAGACTAATATATATCACTATATATGATTACTTATTAAATCCACATTTAAAAGATTTGTTTTTATTTATTTCCTAAGTTGCCTGTGGATACTTGTAGGGGGTGTTTTATGGGGAGGGGCGGACATGCACATGGGAGTGAGGTTACCTGTAGAGGTGAGAAGAGGGTGACGGATCCAGCTAAAGCCAGAGGCAGTGGCGCTGTGAACTGAACTCAGGTCCTCTGCAAGAGCGCTATGTGTTGAGCACTGAGCCATCTACCCAATCCATAAACTTTATACATTTTTATAAATTATATACATACTTAACTTCATGTGTACTCATATATGAATGCACTATATACTCCAGCTTAACAGGGAATGACAGACAGAATACATTTTTATCCTCAGTCACTGTGCACAAATGAACACTGTAGATAAACCAATGTATATTCTGTGCCTGAGGGTGAAGTGATTGTAAGTTAGATCAGAAGTTTCTAGTTCCCCAGCTAACCAGGAGACAGCTAGTGAGCACTGAGATGGGGGACATTAGTAAATGGTAAATGGGACTACGTAACATTAGTAAATAGTAAATGGTAAACTGAACATCAGGGCTGGGAATGGAGCTCTGGGGTAGTTACCTCACAAACGCAAGGCTTGAGGCGCAATTCCCGAATGAAAAAAATTAACGGAACTAAATTTATATTTCATCTACACTTGAAATTCCATCATGGAAAAGGCTATTGAGAGATGAAAGAGACTGGAAATGTAAGTAAATAAAACATGTAACAAAGCTTCAAGCATGATGGAGAACTTACTTTTTAAAACCCTTTCCTATTATTAATTTTCTTTTAGGAAATATTTCCTGTCACAAAACCAGAGAAATTTATTATCAAGTGACTCACAGTGAGATTCATCTCTAATTATTTTTTCTTTTTTTTTTTTGTTCTTGCTTTTAAAACTGAAAAGTGGTTAGAAAGACAAATATGTTATTTGTCTTAAATTTGGTATGCATTTTGACAATTCTTCCTTACAGAGATTTTGAGAGCCATTTAACCAGAATAGAAAGACTGCTGCCTTGACAGTGAGATGTGAGGACTACAAGCAGAAGCCGAGCTGGCGGTGAGATGTCTGTGGTACATAGGCTTTAAGACAATTGATTCAACAGGATGAGGAAATCAGTATGAGACCACATTATTCTCAGCAGTTTTAAAGGCAAAGTGTCATGGAGGCAACGGCTCATTTTTAGTGGATTTAAAATTGGTTTTAACCTATGAGAGCACATGCAGAAGATGCAGGAGTCATTGTAAGACATTACACACACACACACACACACACACACACAGATGAAAGAGAGACAGACAGACAGAGAGAGAGAGAATTCCGTCATCTGACCCACTGTTGGGCCTAGTTTCTAACATTTATACACTTGGACAGCTCTTCAGCCATGTAATTTCTAGGAGGCTACCTCACTCAATGGACCACAATCCTCTTTAAATATGCTTCATAAACACACTGATTGGGAAACAAGAAATATTACATCAAATTAGAAAATTTCAGAAGGAAAATCATTGATCAAAACCAGACCACAGCTGTCATTTACCGCTTAACCATCGGGCATGCACAATCTCATTGGGTTGTTTTAGAAATTTCACTTACAAACCCTGAATTGCCTATATAATGATGATATAAAAAGATTCTTTTTTTTTACTGTTTTCTGATTTAAACATTAATTTCATTGTGTATATATGTGTTATGTGTGTGCACATATATGTGTGTGTGCGTGTCTATGCATGTGTGTGTCTGGGCGTGTACCATGGCGTATGTGTAGGCTCAGAGGACAGCGTGTAGAAGGGAACTCTGCCTTCCCGTGATGCAAATTCTAAGGATAGACATATGCACATTCCCACAGGCCCCTTTCTGGCATCTTTTCTTTAAAGGATTTTATGCCAAAGTGAAATTAGTCCTGGTAGGAAAATAAATAAAGGCAAGTGTTTTAGATGGTAAGACTTGTCTGCGACTGTATGTTCAAGGATGATGGCAATGTATATCCTCATTGAGAGGTCCAAAATAAAACATGCCTAGGTAAAAGAGAAAGTGCTGAATTAAATCAGTCTATGACTTCAAACTACAAAACAAATAGGTAACTTAAATTGCTGATCATGCTACGTGAGAATAGCTTTGAGACTGACTGAGACATGAATGTCTATGCACAGCCAGTAATTCTTGTTGGCTACAGAATCCTCATGACTTATTATTACATGCAATACTTTCATATGTCATGAATGAAGATTTACAGATGTCTTTCTTCTGCTTCTTTCTTCAGCAGAGACGCATCCTGAGCTGATCTGTGCATTCTGCACATCTCACTTATAATTTTAGGACTGTATAATGCTTCTGAGAAATTTTATGTTTTTAGAACAGAAGAACTGGACACTGGTGATGCCGG
This sequence comes from Psammomys obesus, assembly GCF_907164565.1. Classification (NCBI taxonomy): domain Eukaryota; kingdom Metazoa; phylum Chordata; class Mammalia; order Rodentia; family Muridae; genus Psammomys; species Psammomys obesus. Next base: position 2,163,811 of record NW_026585504.1, read on the forward strand.
ATCATACCCAACAAGACTCATCCTCCAGGAAGCTGAGATGCTGAGACAAGGACTCCAGCATCCTCTGTGTTCCAGCCTCACCTGCTTCAGTTACTGCTCCTCTTCAAAGCCTGTTCCCAAGACAGCTTCACAAAAAGCAGCTGATCTCAATCAGTCCAGCCTTTCAGACTCTTCCAAAGAGGACTTCACTCAAACCTAAAATTTCTCAACATTTAGAGATGAGGCCACAAATGTTATTGCTAGCCTGCTTAACCATTTTTCCCAATTTTATTTGAGCCCTTAAAAGTATTGTATGGGTCAAAATCAATAAGAGGTAACCTTCAGATAATGACACTTCATTTCCCTTAAAGGAAGTTGGATAGGTTTTTGGTTGTCCTAATGGGCTATGAATGTTTGTTATCAGCTGGGGGGGGGTGTTACAAGTTATTAATGGTGTTATTTAGAGAAGAAACAAGATATGAAAACTTAGACTCAGGGATTTCTCTCTTTTAATTTTCTCTATCTTTCTCAGGTAAGGAAAAGGGGTTGAAAAGAGAGAGGGGGAATATAAGGCTATCTGACAGGAATCATAGGACAAAAGGTAGACTATTGAATCAACTTCTCAATTGGAAGCCATAATTGTCATTCTCAAATAAGGTTACTTTTAATTCACTGGTATAGGATTTTGTATATTAATGCAAAAATAAGTTTATTTTTGACACGGTATAGAATTCAAATTTAAGACTGTCTCCCCCATATATATGTATTTCTATTCTGATATGAGGTATAATACCCATACAAATAATATGATACATGATTTACTCCCAATACTTTTAAAGCTGCCATTACAAACTGTTTAAGATAATTAAATAATTCAAGTTAACTGTTAATCAACTCATGGTCATGTCAGATATCTATCACAAAAACGCATCCTAGGTTTAACAGATGGATATGATTGTATAGAGAGATTATATAAAGATAAATAGATAAGGTCTTCAAAAACCTCAGAGACTTACAGAATATGGCATTTAAGGATGTTTTTATTCTTTTATAAATTCCTTTACACCAATACAGGCCAACTCCTGACAACACCCAGCCTTCCTCAAAGAAGATATAAGCATTGAAGACCCTCCTTATGGAGATGGCTTCAAATGTGGCAAAGCCAAGGCAAAGAAAATGCTCTCATTTCTACCACAAAATTCTTCTTAAAATGTGAAGGCTTGAATGCAGGCTGAGGCTACTGCTGAGCTCTGCCAAGGCAGGGTAAGCAAGTCCTTAATAGTTTCTGCTTCATAAAGATGTCTGTCAAATACACTGGGCCAGAAAGATGAAGATGAATCTTTAACGTTATAGAGTTTTGGGGTGGCTGTCCAGGCAGCAAACTGTCTCTGTCATTTTATTTTTTGGAAGCTGCTGGCCTGTGTTTCCTATTTACTCAGGTAATTATTATTTTTCCTTTTCAAGTCTCTGATGGGGTTGAAGACCAGATAACCATAGTTTTATAATTAAGCTTAGTTGCTTAGAAAATTTTAAAAAAAATGTTTTAAGGTCTAGGTAAATATTTTTAGGTTGATAGATATAAGCTATAATAAAAATAATTTGAGTACAAAACCTTAGACTCCCCAAGATAGAATAAATAGTATTTTTTTAAAGACTGCCAAGCACTTTTAGAATGGACATTATGTATGGAAGTCTTACCTATTGGTTTTTATAATTGTTTCTTAATTGTTTTTACTGTATACAGTTTTTAAGGCCTTTTGAATTAGACAAAAAAGGTGAAATATAGTGATATGGCCTGGTGCTTTGTATTATTTGTTAATTACCCCCCCCCACCTCTGAGATTCTTACTGTTCTGGGAACAATCCCTCACACAGCCCAGAATGATGTTTGTGTTCCTTTCCTCCTGAGTAGCTAATGGGCAGAGCTCAGGTTTGTGGGTTTTGAATGAGGGAGGATCAGAGGAAGAGAGAGAGATTGGCAGAAAGGAAGGAAAGAGAGGGTCCCATGGGTTAGAAGGGAGGAGCACATGGCTGATCAAGCATGCGTGGAGGAGATTGGCCCAAATGAAGAACATTAGAAAGTATTTTGGGATTATGGATGGGAAATAGCCAAGATAGGAGAGATTAAAGCAGATGGCTTGAGTACGGGCTGGAAAATGATAAGGTTAGCTTAGAGGGCTAATATCTGCCCTTGTATTACCAGGGGGTAATACAAGGCTGTTCTAAAATACAACAGGTGTCTGTGTCCTAATTGATTATGATAGTGGGTGAGATAGTACCTGCGGAATAAAAATAGGGCAAATAATAAACATTATTTGTCTGATCCCTTTGTTTTCTGTTACAGATCAACTTGGGCTGTGGTGTGGGACCTCTGGGGCTCCAGAGACATTCACCTAATCATCACCTATACACATCATCAACTAGGTACAGAATCAAGAAGTCAGCTGTGACAGACCCATCCTTAGTCAATTGGGAACTTTTCAGATCTCTCCCTTCACCTGTCCTTGTGTCCTTTCCTGCCATTCAGGGTCTGAAACTCCAGCTACCAACAGGGCACAAGATGAGAAGAAATAGCAGATGCACAAAGGAAACACACCCTCTTCCTGAAGACCGCACTGGGTACAGCATAAAGCTGGAGAAAAGGGGAAGACAACCCACTATAGAGGGAAGTTGAGAGTATTGGTTGATCTCTTGGACTGAAATGTGCTTTCATTTCCATTTCTTTATTCTCATTTTTTTTTTCTTTTGAGATAAGAACTCACTATATATCTGAGGCTATCCTTAGCCTCTAAATCTTCCTCCTCCTGCCTAGACCTTCCAAATGCTGTGATTGCAGACATGCCCTACAGTGCCTAGTAATGAAAGTGAATGACTTAGCAAGAATATGGGGCAGAAGTCATGGAGCCCATTGAAGCTTATACTTAAGAACAATTTTGGATATTCCTGAGGAATGGAAAATAGTTTTGTTTCAGCTTATGTATCACATGTTGGTAAAAGCACATTGTCAATACTTTATTTCTTAATCTATCCTTTAGCTTCTGAAATATTAATATATTATTAAACTTTCTCAACTTTGTTGCTTTGTTCTGTTTCTCGGGTTTTTGTTTTGTTTCGTTTTTTGTTTGTTTTTGTGAGACAGGGTTTCTCTATGTAGCGTTGGCTGTCCTGGGCTCGCTTTGTAGACCAGGCTGGCCTTGAACTCAACAGAGATCTGCCTGCCTCTGCCTCCCTGAGTGCTGGAACTACAGGTGTGCATCCTTGTGCCTGGCTTTTCTCAACTTTTTGAGTTGCCAAATTTATCTATCACATGATATAGAGTCATACTCCAAGTTTATAAACATATCCTAGATTTCAAAACTAATATTCCACAATTTAGCTTTCTATCACTGTTTTTAGGTGCATCTAACATCCATTTCATGTTGTTAACTCTGGCCTCAGGAGGAACCTTGCCCACATTTACACTCTGTTCACAGAGGTAGTTTCCATCCAGGGTTTAATCCTTTGACTGATTCCAGCTTCCATGCTGGGCAGTCTAAAGGGGCACTGCGTCCTCGCTTAGGGCTGGCTACAATCTCAGCTCTCAGCTCATACCGCAGTGCAGCTCTACTCTCTCACTCTAGCTGCTCTCTCTGCATGTTCCTCAGGCAGTGACCTTCAGGGTCACTTAAAAGCTAAAATGTCTGTGTCTCAAAACACTGTTTTTTTCAGGGAAGCTTCAAAGTCTGCAGTGGATTCGAGTGAGATAACTAACTGCATCTTTCTTCCGAGACCAAATCTCACTACATTGTACTGAGCAACTGGGCTTTGCACTTGCATTAATATTTTTAAATTAACCTTGGGATGGGCATGCACATGGTAAGCACTCTTACGGCAGCCAGAGGACAGCCTTCTGGAGTTGGATTTTTCTTTATGATGTATAGATACCAGGGATTGAGTCTTCAGGTTTGGCGTCAATTATCTTTACTTGCATTTCAATGAGTCTGTACTTCCAATTTAAAATACCACCTACACTAACTAGTGAGTTTCCCTTTGCAGATAGGTTTTTTTTTCTTTATTAATTACACTTTATTCACTTTGTATCGCCCTTGTGGTTCCCTCCCTCCTCCTGTTCAAATCCCTCCCTTCCTCCACCCTCTGCATGCATGCCCCTCCCCAAGTACACTGATAGGGGAGGACTTCTTTTCCTTTCTTCTGATCTTAGTCAATTAGGTCTCATCAGGAGTGGCTGCCTTGTCCTCTTCTGTGGCCTGGTAATGCTGCTTCCCCCTCAGGTGGAGGTAATTAAAGAGCAGGCCAATCAGTTCATGTCAGAGACAGTCCCTGTTCCTATTACAATGGAACCCACTTGGATACTGAACTGCCATGGGCTACATCTATGCAGGGGTTTTAGGTTATCTCCATGCATAGTCCTTGGTTGGAATAGTAGTCTCAGGAAAGACCCCTGTGGGCAGATTATTTGGTGCTGTTGCTCTCCGTGTGGAGTTCCTGTGCTCTCCAGATCTTACTGTTTTCCACTTCTTTCCTAAGATTCCCTGCACTCTGCCCAAAGGTTGCCCATAAATCTCAGCATCTACATTGATAGTCTGCAGGGCAGAGCTTTTCAGAGGTCCTCTATGTCAGGCTCCTGACTTGTTCCCTCTTTTCTCCTTCTTCTGATGTCCAGCCTCTTTGCCTTTCTGGATGGGGATTGAACATTTTAGCAAGAGTCCTCCCTCTTAATTAGTTTCTTTAGGTGTACAGATTTTAGTAGGTTTATCCTATATCATATGTCTATATGAGTGAGTATATACCGTGTGCATCTTAATGCTTCTGGGATACCTCACTCAGGATGATCTTTTCCAGATCCCCCCATTTACCTGCAAATTTCATGATTTCCTTGTTTTTTATTGCTGTGTAATATTCCATTGTGTAGATATACCACAATTTGTGCATCCATTCCTCCACTGAGGGGCATCTGGGCTGTTTCCAGCTTCTGGCTATTACAAATAAAGCTGCTATAAACATGGTTGAGCAAATGTCCTTATTGTGTACTTGAGCCTCTTTTAGATATATGCCTAGGAGTGGTATAGCTGGATCTTGAGGAAGCGCTATTCCTAGTTGTCTGAGAAAGCACCAGATTGCTTTCCAGAGTGGTTTTACAAGTTTACATTCCCACCAGCAGTGGAGGAGGGTTCCCCTTTCTCCACAACCTCTCCAGCATGTGTTGTCTCTTGAGTTTTTGATCTTAGCCATTCTGAATGGTGTAAGGTGAAATCTTAGGGTTGTTTTGATTTGCATTTCCCTGATGGCTAATGAGGATGAGCATTTCTTTAAGTTTTTCTCTGCCAATCGATATTCCTCTGTCGAGAATTCTCTGTTTAGCTCTGTTCCCCATTTTTTAATTGGATTACTTGGTTTGCTGCTTTTCAGCTTCTTTAGTTCTTTATATATACTCAATATTAGTCCTCTGTCAGATAAAGGGTTAGTGAAGATTCTTTCCCAATCTGTAGGCAGTCTTTTTGTTTTGATGACAGTGCCTTTGCTTTACAGAAGCTTTTCAGTTTCATGAGGTCCCATTTATTGATTGTTGCTCTTAGAGCCTGTGCTGTTGGTGTTCTGTTCAGGAAGTTGTCTCCTGCACCGTTGAGTTCAAGGGTATTCCCCACTTTTTCTTCTAAGCGGTTTAGTGTGTCTAGTTTTATGTTGAGGTCTTTGATCCACTTGGACTTTAGTTTTGTGTAGGGTGATAAGTATGGATCTATTTGCATTTTTCTACATGTAGACTTCCGGTTAGACCAGCACCATTTGTTGAAGGTGCTGTCTTTTTTCCATTGAATGGATTTGGCATCTTTGTCAAAAATCAGGTGTCCATAAATGTGTGGATTTATGTCAGGGTCTTCTATTAGATTCCATTGATCCACCAGTCTGTTTCTATGCCAGTACCATGCAGTTTTAAATATTGTTGCTCTACAGTACAGCTTAAGATCAGGGATGGAGATACCTCCTGAAGATCTTTTACTGTAGAGAATTATTTTAGCAATTCTGGGTTTCTTGTTGTTCCATATGAAGGTGAGAATTTTTCTTTCAAGGTCTGTAAAGAATTGTGTTGGTAATTTGATGGGAATTGCATTGAATCTGTAGATTGCTTTTGGTAAGATGGCCATTTTTACTATATTAATCCTGCCAAGCCATGAGCATGGGAGATCTTTCCATCTTCTGATATCTTGTAATTCTTTCTTCAGAGACTGGAAATTTTTTTCATACAAGTCTTTGACTTGCTTGGTTGGGTTCACACTAAGGTACTTTATGTCCTTTTTGGCTATTGTGAAGGGTGTTGTTTCCCTTATTTCTTTTTCGGCCCTTTTGTCCTTTGTATACAGGAAGGCTACTGAGTTTTTTTAGTTAATTTTGTATCCAGCCACTTTTCTGAAGGTGTTTATCAGCTGTAGGAGTTCCCTGGTAAAGTTTTTGGGGTCACTCACGAATACTATCATATCATCTGCAAACAGTGATAGTTTGACTTCTTCCTTACAATTTGTATCCCCTCGATCTCCTTCAATTGTCTTATTGCTCTAGCTAGGACTTCAAAAACAATGTTGAAGAGATATGGAGAGACTGGAAAGCCTTGCCTTGTCCCTGATTTCAGTGGGAATGAATTAAGTTTCTCTCCATTGAGTTTGATGTTGGCTATAGGCTTGCTGTATATCGCCTTTACTATGGTCAGATATGTGCCTTGTATCCCTGATCTCTCCAATACTTTAAACATGAATGGGTGTTGGATTTTGTCAAATGCCTTTTCAGCATCTAAGGAGATGATCATGTGGTTTTTCTCCTTCAGTTTGTTTATGTGGTGGATCACATTGATGGATTTCTGTATATTGAACCACCCCTTCATGCCTTAGATGAAGCCTACTTGGTCATAGTGTATGATGTCTTTGATGTGGACTTGGATTCGGTTTGCAAGTATTTTGTTGAGTATTTTTGCATCAATGTTCATGAGGGAGATTGGCCTGAAATTCTCTTTCTTTGTTGGGTCTTTGTGAGGTTTAGGTACCAAGGTGACTATGGCTTCATAGAATGAGTTTGATAGTGTTCCTTCTGTTTGTATCTTGTGGAACAGTTTGAAGAGTATTGGTGTTAGCTCTTCTTTGAAGGTCTTGTAGAATCGGCGCTGAAACTATCTGGCCCTGGGCTTTTTTTGCATGGTAGACTTTTGATGACAGCTTCTATTTCCTTAGGGGATATAGGACGATTTAATAGGTTTACCTGGTCTTGATTCAGCTTTGGCATGTAGAATCTGTCAAGAAAATTGTCCATTTCATTTAGATTTTCAATTTTTGTGGCATATAGACTTTGGAAGTAAAACCTAATTATTCTTTGTATTTCTTCAGTGTCTGTGGTTATGTCCACCTTTTCATTTCAGATTTTGTTGATTTGTATAGTTTCTCTCTGCCTTTTTGTTAGTTTGGCTAAGGGTTTGTCTATCTTATTGATTTTCTCAAAGAACCAGCTCTTGGTTTCATTGATTCTTTGAATTGTTTTATTTGTTTCTAATTGATTGATTTCAGTGCTGAATTTGATTATTTCCAGCTGTCTATTCCTCTTTGGTGTGTCTGCTTCTTTTTTTTTCTAGGGCTTTTAAGTGAGCCATTAAGTTGCTTGCATGAGATGTTTCTAATTTCTTTTTGAAGGCACTTAGTGCTATGAACTTTCCTTTTAGCACTGCTTTCATTGTGTCCCATAAGTTTGGGTATGTTGTGGCTTCATTTTCATTGAATTTTAGGAAGTTTTTAATTTCTTTCTTTATTTCTTCTTTGACCCAGCTGTCATTTAGAAGCAAGTTGTTCAGTTTCCATGTGTGTGTAAGCTCTTTTTGTTGTTGAGTTCCAGTTTTAGTCCATGGTAATCAGATAGGGTACAAGGGATTATTTCAATCTTCTTGTATCTGTTGAGGCTTGCTTTATGACCAACTATATGGTCTATTTTGATGAAAAAATTCCATGAGTTGCTGAGAAGAAGGTAAATTCTTTTGAGTTTGGATGAAAGGTTCTGTAGATGTCCGTGAGGTCCATTTGATTCATGACCTCTGTCATAGTAATTGTTTCTTTGTTTAATTTCAGTTTTGATGACCTGTCCTTTGTTGACAGTGGGATGTTGAAGTCTCCCACTATTAATGTGTGGGGTTCTATGTGTGGTTTAAGTTTTATTAAAGTTTCTTTTACAAATGTGGGTGCCCTTGCATTTGGGGCATAGATGTTCAGGATTGTGATATCTTCCTGGTGGATTTTTCCTTTGATGAGTATGAAGTGTCCTTCTCTATCTCTTTTGATTGATTTTGGTTGAAAATCTACTTTATTAGACATTAGAATAGCTACTCCTGCTTGCTTCTTGGGTCCATTTGCTTGGAAAACCGTCTTTCAGCCATTTACTCTCAGGTAATGCCTATCTTTGTGATTTAGGTGTGTTTCTTGTGTGCAACAGATTGTTGGGTCTTGTTTACACATCCATTCTGTTAGGCTGTGTCTTTTTATTGGAGAATTGAGTCCATTGATGTTGAGGGAGATTAATGACCAGTAGCTGTTAGATCCTTTGATACTGATGTTGGCCATGGTAGTGTGTTTGTGTGTTTGGCTACTTTTTTGTTTTGCTGTAGTGAGGTTATTTATTTCCTGTGATTTCTTGAAAGTAGTTTTCTTGGGTTGTATTTTTCCTTCTAGTATCTTCTGTAATGCTGGATTTGTGTGTAGGTATTGTTGAAATTTGTTTTTGTAGTTGAATATCTTGTTTTCTCCGTCTATGAGGACTGAGAGTTTTGCTGGGTACAGTAGCCTAGGCTGACATCTGTGTTCTCTTAAGGTCTGCATGATATCTGTCCAGGCTCTTCTGGCTTTCACAGTTTCTGTTGAGAAGTCAGGTGTGATTCTGATGGGTTTGCCATTATACGTTACTTGGCCTTTTTCCCTTGCAGCTTTTAGTATTTTTTCTTTGTTCTGTATACTTACTGTTTTGATTATTATGTGGCGGGAGGATTTTCTTGTCTAATTTATTAGGTGTTCTGTAGGCCTCTTGTATTCTTATTGGGCTCCCCTTTAAGTTGGGGAAATTTTCTTCAATGATTTTGTTGAAAATATTTTTTGGGCCTTGGAAGAGGGAATCTTCTTTTTCCTCTATTCCTATTATTCTTAGGTTTTGTCTTTTTATGTTGTCTTGGATTTCTTGGATGATTTGTGTCATGAATTTTTTAGATTTATTATTTTCTTTGACGGATACATTGATTTCTTCCAATGTATCTTCCACATCTGAAATTCTTTCTTCCATCTCTTGTAGTCTGTTGGTTATGCTTACCTCTGTAGTTCCTGTTTTCTTTCCTAGGTTCTCCCTCTCTGTGATTTCCTCCATTTGTGTTTTCTTTAATTCTTCCAATTCTATCTTCAGATCTTGAACCGTTTTGTTGATTTCCTTCACCTGTCTGACTGTATTTTCCTGTTTTTCCTTCAATTCCTTCAGCTGTTTGTTTGAACGTTCCTCTGTTTCTTTTATTTCTTTCAGTGACACAAACTGGTTCCATCTTTCTGTATTTCTTTATGGATGACCATAATCTGTTTTATTATATCTTCCCCTAATTCTTTACGAATTTTGTTTACTTCCCCTTATTCTTTATGCATTTTATTTACTTCCTCCATTAACCTCTTCATAAGCATAGATGTAAGGTCATCGTCTTTAATTTCACTTATGTTAGGGTGTCCAGGTCTACTTGCCCCTGGATAACTGGGTTCTGGGGATGCCATATTGTTTTGCCTTTTGTTGGTTGTGCTTTTTCACTGGCCTCTACCCAATTCTCTGTCTCGGGTGTTGTCTGTTAATTTCTGGTGCCTGCTGAGTCCTGGGGTGGGGAGAATCCGCTTGGCGGGGTTCTGAAGTTCTCCTCAGCTTTGTAGGTATGGTCAACTAAATGGTGGTGCTTCTCAGGAATTGTCACAGTTCACTTCAGGTGTATGGACCTGTATGGTAACTGTAGTGTTCAGGAAGGCTCTCCTCTCATCAGGAGAGGTCCTAGTGATGGCTGCCCTGCTGCTGTGTTTCTTGCTCTGAATTTAGTGAGTAGCAGCTGTTGCTCTTAAGGTGTAATTTTTGGGTGCAGCCCTCTTGAAGGACCAGGGATTCCCACAGTTTTGACAGTCTAGCTAGGGATAACTGATTGATCCTAGGCACAGTATCTGAGGGCTGCTGTAATGGCTCTCTGGCTTTTTTAGGTCTGAGGATGCAGCTGTGTGCCCCAGTGCCCTGTAGGTACTCAATAATGGCAGGTGAGCACAGCGCTCCTGCCTGCAGTAGAAGGCTAGAGCCTAGAGTCTGTGTGAATCCAGAAAGTCTTTTGGTGCTGGGTGTCCTGAGCGTTAGACTTGATGATCCCCCCACTGTGGGGTTTCCTCCTGCCAGGGACACCCAGTCTTTGCTTTGGGGATAGCCTTTCTGTCTGTGATGGTGAATAGAACCTGCAGGCACAGACTTAGGTGGCTCTGCCTTTTGGGGGATTGGGTGCCTGGGCATCTGCCGAAACTGGGTAACTTTTCCTGAGACCTTTTCGGGGTGGTGGTATCAGCTGAGTGCTCTGAGATCAGACCAGCCGTTCCCCTCCCTGTGGGTTTGCACCAGGCAGAGAAACTCAGTCTCTGGTGCCCTGGGGCCCACAGTTCTATCTGGGGCAGCGAATCAGGCGCGAAGGCAGGACTCTGTGGTGGCACCTGGGTCCCGGTTCTGGCTCTGGGATGGCTCCTGGGGTGCCTCCGGGACCCAAGTCTTTTCCAGGGGATGTCTGGGTTACCTAAGGTCAGTCCCAATCGTGTCCTGCACCGTGGGGTTATCTCTTGACTGGAAATCTCAGTTTCTGATGTTGTGGTGCCCACAGTTCAGTCTGGGACAGTGACCAGAACACGCTGGCTTGTGGCTCTGGGCTGTCGACCAAGCGCCTGGCAGAACCGGGATCTCTTCCACTGTTTAGCCGGGCGAGTTAAAGCTGATTGAATCCCCCACCGTGGGATATCCTCTCACCTGGGAAACACAATCACTGTGTTTTATGGCCTCGAGTTCTGATTGCTGGTCACTGTGCCGATCCTGCTGTGCTGCTGCTCAGAATGAGAGTCCTCCCGGTACTGCCATCTTGCCCTGCAGATAGGTTTATAGTTGGCCTGTTTAGAATATCCAAATCTTCTGTTTATATTTTTTAATTCTTAACTTTAAAAATGTGTATGGGCGTGTTTCTGCCTGCATGTTTTCTGCCTTTGTGTGCATCATGAGCATGCAATGCCCTTAGAGGCCAGAAGGACATCAAAGCCTCTGGAACTGGAGTTACAGAAGACTGTTGTTAGCCATCATGTGGATGCTGAGAAGCAAAATATGGGTCCTCCGGAAGAGCAACAAGTGCTTTTAACTATTGAACAACCTCTCCAGCCCCTTGACTGAATGTTTTTACAATGGTAGATTTAAGATAAGTCTGAAACCCAGCCAGACAAGCTCTTCTATACTGCCATCTTTGATAATTTTGCTTGTTTTTTTCTTGCTGATTCAATTTACTTTGTTTTTCAAGGACACATAAAACACAAAGTAGATTTTACTTGCTCTTATACTGGATTATGATTATATGTATAGTGGGTGTATGAAGAATTAAAGAATTAAAAAGTTACAGTTTTCTACATTTATATGATTTTTAAGCAAATGCGACAGGATATAGCGTCCATGCAAGCAATGAAGTTACTGCATCTTATTATCTTTGAAAGATTATTAGTTTTTTCTTATATATCTTGAACTTATTGCTTAATAGGTTTATTTCTAGATGTTTTGCGATAATTCTTTCTGTTATTGACTGTTACCTGGGATTTGAAGGCTAATTTTGTATCTGACCATCTTTAAAGAATATTTATATTTCTAATAAGACTGATGTGTACACTTAGACATTTTTCTAGTAATAGGACATCATTTGTAAATAGGGCCAACATTTTCCTTTCCTTTCTAATCAATACAACTAATTTCCTTCTTGTCTTATTCTGTTGGCCATGTTCAAAAACACAATGTCTATGACAGAGCTTTCTTTAGCTTCTTCCTGACTTTAATAGAAATTCCTGTGACATTTCATCAATAACTGTGTTTTATTTTCCCAGGGTAAAGATGATGTAACTGATGTGTAACTGTGTAACTGATGCCCTCTTTTGACATCCTAGAGTACCAGAAACACATGTAGTACACAGACATACATGCAGGCAAAACATCTATACTTATAGAATGAAATAATAAATTAAAAAGAAATTTAAAGAAAAATAAGATTTGGGAAAACTATATATATTCAAAAAATGGGAAACATTTGTGTGGACAAATAGCATCAAGGATAACAGAGCAAAGATTTTAGTGTTACTAGAATACAAAGAGCTTAAGGTGGAAACAGTAATAGCATAAGGCAAAATTTCATATCAAATGATTTGGTTTGGGATTAAGATAAAATTATTATAAACCAATAACGATGGCAACTAAATATGTAGAATGTAACACACTGGAAGTTCAGGAAGAACATAGCAAAAATAGTTATAACAAAATACTGTAATAAATTACTTTAAAAATATTAAGTGCTTGAACAATAAATGAATAACAGCAAAAATGATTTGATGAAATAAAAATAGTTATGTGAATTATTCTTACATATATAGTTTATAAAAATTAATCATGTCCCCCAAAGTGAAAAGTATATTTGTTAGTCATATCATCTGATCATAATTAAAATAATATTTTAAATTATCATACTGAAAATATGAATATTTTGAATCATGAAACAAAGACCTTTGTGTATATTAGGAAAATGAAAGTAGTACCCTAGAGAAAGGAAGAAAGTTACCAATAATACATCGAATAAAGGGTTAGTATCTAGAGTGTAAGAGAAGAAAAAACAAAACAAACAAAAAAGATACAAACCCTGAACATAAAAAAAATACCCCACATAACACAACTAAAACATGGGTTACATAATAAACAGAGAGTTCTCAAAATATAAAAAACAAATGGCTGAAAAAAACACCTAAAAATGTACAACATCATTTTTCATCTGGGAAGTACAAAATAAAACCACTTTGATATTTTATTTTACACCAGTCTGGATGACCAAGAACAATAAAACGTGGCAGTAGATGCCTGTGAGGATGCAGGGAATGGCAGGCACTCCCCTATTGCTGGTCGCCAACTCTGGAAATCAGTGTGAGGTCTCAGGAAGCTGGGGAGAGATCCACCTCAAGATCCAGCTCTATGACTCTTGGGCATATACCCAAAGGACACTTATCCTTCCACAAGACACTTGCCCAAACATGTTCACTGATGCTCCATTCATAATAGCCAGAAATTAGAAACAACCTAGATATCTCTCAACAGAATGGATAAGAGAAAATGTGATATATTTACTTAATGAAGTTATTCAGTGATTTAAAAAAAAATGACATCATGAAAATGTCAGGTATATGGATGGAACAAGAAAAAAATCATCCTGAGTGAGGTAACCTGGACCTAAATAGACAAATATTACATTTTTAATATGTGGGTGTTAGCTTTTAAGCTTTAGATATGTGTGTTTCTGCCCAAATAGCCATAAAGGATAGGTAGCCAGTAAGAGACCAAAGGGAGAAGCAGACCTTTCAAGGAAGGGGAAATAGAGTATATCGTTATACCCAACACAATTTATTGACAAGGCTACTGATTACTTTTTACAATGTGATGGTAAGGACCTGTTACTGAAGACTTCAATTATGTTAAGGAACATGGAGAAACCAAACTGCTGTACAACTAGAAGCTTTTCATAAACTGACTATCATTTGTGGTGTTGGAATATACTTCATATGCCACTGAAAGGTAAAGGTAGCCATCAACAGCCAGCTACAATCCTGAGATTCACAGCAGAGGCCTAACCTATAAAATACACTGGGACAATAGTGGCATAAATGTTATGGTAATAACCAGCAACTTTTACTTTTTTATTAGCCCACTATATGAGCTGTAACCTTACATGACATTGCTAATGTGGTGAAGAGCAATAAAATGACTTTAATGACATATTGATATACACATATATCAGAGAAGCTTCTTCTTGCAACAGATGATAAAGACTCACTCCTTGAGAGCCAAAAACACAGGGTAGAAGTTTTTATTAGCCAATGAAAGGACCGGTTTTTTTTTTTTTTTTCAGTTTTATCTAAAAACCATCATCCTTAAATTATTTTTCCTTTTCTATTAATTTTTGTTTTTTATATTAATCATAGGTTATTTACTTTGTATCCCAGCCCTAGCCCCCTCCCTCATCCCCTCCCAATCCCAGCCTCCCTCTCTCAGGGGAGGACCTCCTTCCCTTCCAACTGACCCTAGCTTATCAAGTGTCTTCAGGACTGGCTGCAATGTCCTCCCCTGTGGCCTAGCAGGGCTGCTCCTCCCTTGGGGGTGGGGGGAGGTAAAAAAGCCAGCCATTGAGTTCATGTCAGAAATAGTCCCTCTTTCCCTTACTAGGCTACCCACTTGGATACTGAGCTACCATGGACTACATCTGAGCAGAGGTTCTAGGTTATATCCATACATGGTCCTTGGTTGGAGAAACAGTCTCATAAAAGACCCCTGTGCCCTGATATATTTGGTCCTTGTGGAGCTCCTGTACTCTTCCGGTCATATTAACTCCCCCTTCTTTCATATGATTTCCTGCACTCTGCTGAAGGTTTGGTTATGAGTCTCAGTATCTGTTTTGATACACTGCTAGGTAGAGTCTTTCGAGGCCCTCTGTGGTAGGCTCCTGGACTGTTACTTGTTTTCTCCTATTTCCAAAGTCCATCCCATTTGTCTTTCTTCTTATTATTATTTTTTGTTTGGCATTTTTTTATTGGTTACACTTTATTCACTTTGTATCCCCCCATAAGCCCCTCCCTCCTCCCCTCCCAACCCCACCCTCCCTCCCCCTTCTTCACACATGCCCCTCCCCAAGTCCACTGATAGGGGAGGTCCTCCTCTTCTTCCTTCTGATCTTAGTCTATCAAATCTCATCAGGAGTGGCTGCATTGTTATCTTCTGTGGCCTGGTAAGGCTGCTCTTCCCTCAGGGGGAGGTGATCAAAGAGCAGGCCAATCAGTTCATGTCAGAGGTGGTCCCTGTTCCCATTACTATGGAACCCACTTGGACACTGAACTGCCATGGGCTACATCTGTGCAGGGGTTCTAGGGTATCTCCATGCATGGTACTTGGTTGGAGTATGAGTCTTTGGAAAGACCCCTGTGTTCAAATTTCTAGTTCTGTTGCTCTCCTTTTGGAGTTCCTGTCCTCTCCAGATCTTACTATTTTCCACTTTTTACATAAGATTCCATGCACTCTTCCCAACAGTTGTCCATAAGTCTCAGCATCTGCTTTGATAGTCTGCAGGGCAGAGCCTTTAGGGGCCCTCTGTGGCAGGTTCCTAACGTGTTTCCTGTTTTCTACTTCTGATGTCTATCCTCTTTGCCTTTCAGGATGGGGATTGAGCAGTTTAGTCAGGGTCCTCCCTCTTGATTAGTTTCTTTAGGTGTACAGATTTTAGTAGATTTATCCTATACTATATGTCTATATGAGTGAGTAAATACCTTGTGTGTCTTTCTGTTTCTGGGACAGCTCAGTCAGGATGATCCTTTCCAGTTCCCACCATTTACCTGCAAATTTCATGATTTCCTTATTTTTCATTGCTGAGTAATATTCCATTGTGTAGATATAGCACAATTTGTGCATCCATTCCTCCACTGAGGGGCATCTGGGCTGTTTCCAGCTTCTGGCTATTACAAATAAACTTGCTACAAACATGGTTGAGCAAATATTCTTATTGTGTACTTGAGCCTTTTTTGGATATATGCCTAGGAGTGATATGGCTAGATCTTGAGGAAGCGTTATTCCTAGTTGTCTGAGAATGTGCCAGATTCAATTCCAGAGTGGTTGTACAAGTTTACATAACCACCAGCAGTGAAGGAGGGTTCCCCTTTCTCCACAGCCTCTCCAGCATGTGTTTTTCATCTTGGCCATTCTGATGGGTGTAAGGTGAAATCTCAGGGTTCTTTTGATTTGCATTTCCATGATGGCTAATGAGGTTGAGCAGTTCTTTAAGTGTTTCTCTGCCATTCGATATTCCTCTATTGAGAATTCTCTGTTTAGCTCTGTTCCCCATTTTTTAATTGGATTATTTGGTTTGTTGATTTTCAGCTTCTTTATTTCTTTTTATATACTGGATATCAGCCGTCTGTCAGATATAGGGCTGGTGAAGATTCTGTCCCAGTCTGTAGGCTGTCATTTTGTTCTGACGACAGTGTCCTTTGCTTTATAGATGCTTTTCAGTTTCATGAGGTCCCATTTGTTGATTGTTAGAGGCAGTGCTGTTGGTGTTCTCTTTAGAAAGTTATCTCCTGTGCCAATGAGTTCTAGGCTCTTCCCCACTTTTTCTTCTAACCTATTTATTGTATCTGGTTTTATGTTGAGGTCTTTGATCCACTTGTACTTTAGTTTTGTGCAGGTATATATGCATCTATTTTCATTTTCCTGCATGTCAACATCCAGTTGGACCAGCACCATTTGTTGAAGATGCTGTCTTTTTTCCCTTGAATGGTTTTGGCCTCTTTGTCAAAAATCAAGTATTTATAGGTATGTGGGTTTATTTCTGTTCCATTGATCCTCCATTCTGCTTCTATGGGAATACAATGCAGTTTTTATTACTATTGCTCTGTAGTACAGCTTGTGATCAGGGATGGAGATACCTCCAGATGATCTATTGTTGTCCAGGATCATTTTGGCAATTCTGGGTTTTTTGTTTCTCCATATGAAGTTGAGAATTTTTCTTTTAAGGTCTGTAAGGAATTGTGTTGGTATTTTGATTGGAATTGCACTGAATCTGTATATTGCTTTTGGCAGAATGGCCATTTTCACTATGTTAATCCTACTGATCCATGATCACAGGAGATCTTTCCATCTTCTGATATCTTCTTCTAATTCTTTCTTCAGAGACTTGAAGGTTTTTTTTTTTTTCAAACAGGTCTTTCACTTGCTATTTTAGAGTCACCCCAAGGTACTTTATGTTATTAGTGGCTATTGTGAAGAGTGTTGTTTTTCTGATTTCTTTCTTGGCCTTTTTGTCTTTGATATACAGGAGGACTTCTGATTTTTTTTTTTTAGTTAATTTTGTATCCAGCTACTTGCTGAAGGTGTTTATCAGCTGAAGGAGTTCTCTGGTTGAATTTTTGGGGTCGCTCATGTATACTATCATATCATCTGCAAATAGTGACACTTTGACCTCTTCCTTTCTGATTTGTTCCCCATTGATCTCCTTTACTTGTCTTATTGTTCTAGCTAGGACTTCAAGTGCTATGTTGAATAGATATGGAGAGAGTAGGCAGCCTTGCCTGGTCTCTTATTTCAGTGGGATTGATTTAAGTTTCTCTACATTGAGTTTGATGTTGGCTATAGTCTTGCTGTATATTGCCTTTACTATGCTTAGGTATGTGCCTTGTATCCCTGATCTCTCCAAGACTTTAAACATGAATGGGTCTTGGATTTTGTCAAATGTTTTTTGGCATCTAAGGAGATGATCATGAGGGTTTTTTTTTCTTTCAGTTTGTTTATATGATGGATTACATTGATAGATTTCTGTATATTGAACCACCCTTGCATGCCTGGGATGAAGCCTACTTGGTCATGGTGGATGATATCTTTGATGTGTTCTTGGATTCAGTTTGCAAGTATTTTATTGAGTATTCTTGCATCAATGTTCATAAGAGAGATAGGTCTAAAGTTCTCTTTTTTTGTTAGGTCATTATGTGGTTTAGGTATCAAGGTGACTGTGGCTTCATAGAATGAGTTTGGTAATGTTCCTTCTGTTTCTATTTTGTGGAATAATTTGAATAGAATTGGAGTTAGCCTTTCTTTGAAGGTCTGGCAGAATTCTGTGCTAAAACCATCTGGTCCAGGGTTCTTTTTGTAAAGGAGACTGTTAATGACTGCTTCAATTACCTTGGGGGATATAATAGGGCTATTCAATCTTTCTACCTGATTTGATTTAATTTTGGTAGATGGAATCTATCAAGAAAATCATCCATTTCTTTTAGATTTTCAAATTTTGTGGCATATAGGCTTTTGTAGTATGACCTAAAGATTGTTTGGATTTCCTTGGTGTCTGTAGTTATGTCACCCTTTTCATTTCTCATTTCGCTGATTTATATAGTTTCTCTCTGCCTTTTAGTTTGGCTAAGGGTTTGTCTGATTCTTTGAATAGTTTTATTTGTTTCTAATTGGTTGATTTCAGCCCTGAGTTTGATTATTTTCAGCCATCTGCTCCTCTTGGGTGTATCTGCTTCTTTTTTTTTTTCTAGGGCTTTCAGTTGTGCCATTAAGTTGCTTGTATGAGATGTCACAAATTTCTTCTTGAAAGCACTTAGTGCTATGAATTTTCCTCTGAGCACTGCTTTCATTGTGTCCCATAAATTTGGGTATTTTGTACTTTCACTTTCATTGAATTCTAGGGAGTATTTAATTTCTTTCTTTATTTCTTCTTTAACCCAGCTGTCATTGAGTAGCAAGTTGTTAGTTTTCATGCGTGTGTAGACTTTTTGCTATTTCCATTGTTTTTGAGGTCCAGCTTTGATCCATGGTAGTCAGATAGAATATAGGGGATTATTTCAATCTTCTTGTATCTATTGAGGCATGCTTTGTGACCAATTATCTGGTCTATTTGGGAGAAGATTTCATGAGGTGCTGAAAAGAAGGTATACTCTTTTGAGTTTGGGTGGAAAGTTCTATTGGCATCGATTAGGTCCAATTTGATTTAGGACCTCTGTAAGTGCCTTTATTTCCCTATTTGGCTTCTGTCTAGATGATCTATCTCTTGGTGAAAGTGGGGTTTGAAGTCTCCCAGTATTAAGGTGTTGGGATCTATGTGTGATTTAAGTGTTAATAATGTTTCATTTATGAATGTAGGCGCTATTGTACTGGGGCCATAGATGTTCAAAATTGTGATGTCCTCCTGGTGGATTTTTCCTTTAATGAAAATGTAGTGTCCCTCCTCATCTTTTTTGATTAATTTTGGTTAAAAGTCTACTTTATTAGATATTAGGATAGCAATCTCAGCTTGTTTGCTGGGTCTGTTTGCTTGAAAGACATTTTTCCATGCATTTACTCTGAGGTAGTGTTTATCTTTGTTGCAGAGGTGCGTTTCTTGGATGCAGCAGAATGTTGGATCCTGTTTCTGTACCCATTCTGTTAGTCTGTGTCTTTTTATTGGCAAGTTGAGTCCATTGATGTTGATAGATAATAGCGACCAATGAACATTAGTTCCTTTTATTGTGGAGTTGGTGGTCTTACTGTGTTTCATTGCTTGTTTTCTTTTAATTTTTCTGGGTATATTATCTGTATGCTATGTTTTTTGGGGTGAAGTTGTTTTCATTGGATTGGAGTTTTCTTTCCAGTATCTTCTGTAGGGCTGGTTTGCTGTGTAGCTATTGCATAAATTTAGTTTTGTCATGGAATGTTTTGTTTTCTCCATCTATGTTGACTGAAAGCTTTATGGGGTATAGTAGTCTGGGTTGGCATCTGTGGTCTCTTAGAGTCTACATGACACCGCCCCAGGCCCTTCTGGCTTTCATAGTTTCTGATGAGAAGTCCGTTGTAATTTTGATAGTTCTACCTTTATATGTTACATGGCCTTTTTCCCTTGCTGCTTTTAATATCTTTCCTTTGTTCTGTAGATTTAATGTTTTGACTATGATGTGACATGATGTGTTTCTTTTCTGGTCTAGTCTATTGGTGTTCTGTAGGCCTCTTGTATATTTATGGACATCTCTTCTTTAAGTTGGGAAATTTTTCTTCTGCGATTTTCTTGAAAATATTTTCTGGCCCTTCGAGCCTGGAGCCTTCTTTTTCATTGATTCTTATTATTCTTAGATTTTGTCTTTTCATGGCATCCTTGATTCCTTGGATATTTTGTGCTTGGAACTTTTCCAATTTTACTTTTTCTTTGAGAGAAGTATCAATTTCTGCGAGTATATCTTCAGCACCAGAGATTCTCTCTTCCATCTCTTGTAGTCTGTTGGTGATGCTTACCTTTGTGGTTCCTAATCTTTTCTCTAAGTTGTCCAGCTCCAGGGTTTTCTCAGTTTGTGTTTTCTTTATTGATTCTAATTCTGTTTTCATGCCTTGCACCATTTCCTTCATTTGTTTGAATGTGAATTCCTGTCTCTCTATGATGGTCTCTATTTTTTGTTCATTTCCTCTCTATATGCCACTAAATGTATCTCTACTTTTGCCTCTATTTATTTGGCTATATTTTCCTGTGTTTCTTTAAGAATTTTGTTCATTTCCTCTTTCTTTGCCTCCAATTGACTGAACAAATCTTTGATAGATTTGTTCATTTCCTCTTTAACTGTCTGAATTTGCATGGCTATTGCTCTGAGAGATTTGTTTGTTTCCTCTTTATGAGCCTCAAATAATTGGGTAAGCATAGCTTTAAAGTGATTTTCCTGAGCTTCTGATGAATTGGAGTATCCATCAGTTTTGGGGATTGCTGGTGAAGCCATGATGTTCTGATTTATGTTGGATCTGTTCTTTCACCTACTCATGGCCACTGGCTTATCTGAAATCTTCCATATTTGTTTCTGGATTCTGCAGTTCAGACTGGTGCTGTTTCTGGTGTCTGGAGAGTTCTTCAGGAAGCTGAGAGAGGTCCTGTGGCCTCAGTGTATGCATTGGTGCATTAGCTGTACCTGTGGGAGGAAAGTATGCAGGAACAGAAGGGCAAATGCAGTTTTGTGTGTGTGTGTGTGTGTGTGTGTGTGTGTGTGTGGAAGTGTGCCTCCAGGGACAGAGTGATAGAGAATATTGAACCCTTGAGTGTGTGGGAGGGGCTCTCTCTGCCTTGCAGGCTTCTAGGGGGTTACTTGTGCATGTACTGTATATGTAGCAGGCGCTGGTGATGGTTGCGGTGCAATTTCCAGCATTAACTGCTTTATCTCCTCAGTTGGACCTGCAGAGCAGGGCTTCAATGTCTCAAGTGACCCTCTGTTTCCCACAGTGGGTATGTGGGTGGGAGGGGTCCGATGCCTGGCTTCTAGTTTAGAAGGACCCTGGGGCTCTGCATACACTCAAGGGCAGACTCACTCTCAAGCAGCTCATGTTGGCAATGATCGGGGTATTCAGGCTCTCTGCTCTCTGGTGTGGCCCTGCTTGGTCTTATGCAGGAGGACTGTAGTGCTCCGCCAGCTCAGTGCTGCTGTAGCCATCAGGTTAGGAAGTCCAGCTGCAGCTGGAGACTGGGATGCTGGTCCAGATGCCTTCTGGGAAGTCCTGGGGGCCCTCCACTGTGCTCTTCAGGCCTGGAAGGCCCAGTGCCTGGTGTGCCTAGCTTGTATGACAGGTGTGCTGGGCTTTGGTGAGTATATAGCATATTATCTGTAACCCACGGTTTGGGTGGGCCATGCAGTCAGTGGCTGAGAGACCCTGCAGAGTCATTATGGTGGCTAGTAGACCTGGGACCCTGGGAGGATGGTACTGCGGATCTGGGACTCCAAGACAGATACAGCTCCTTGCTGCTAAGGGGCTAGGAGCCCTGCCTCAGCCGCTACAGACCCCAGGCAGTGAGCTCTAAGTTGAGAATCTCCATGAGCTGACTGTGCCAAGGAGGAGGGATGTCCGAGCAAGGGGAGTGCTGAGAGATCAAAGGATCATTTCTTTCCTTCCCCAAACAAGTCCCCGGGTGACCCAAGACCAAAGTTCTCACCTTGTGCGACGTTCCCTGTCATTTACAAAGCCTCACTGTCATTTTCCTGGCTTCAGAAGTCCTTTCACTCACCAACTCAGGCATTCAGCTCTTCTGCAACTCAGAAACTGTGTGTGCTAGTTGCCATCTTGGCTCCATGCCTCAGCCTCTTGTATGTTTATGGACATCTCTTTCTTTGAGTTGGGAAAATTTTCTTCTGTGATTTTCTTGAAAATATTTTCTGGACCTTGGAGCCTAGAATCTTCCTTTTCATCGATTCCTATTATTCTTAGATTTTGCCTTTTCATGGTATCTTTGATTTCTTGGGATTTTTGTGTTTGGGACTTTTCTGATTTTACTTTTTCTTTGAGAGAAGTGTCAATTTCTGTGAGTGTATCTTCAGCACCAGAGATTCTCTCTTCCATCTCTTGTATTCTGTTGGTGATGCTTACCTTTGTGATCGCTGACCTTTTCTCTAAGTTGTCCAGCTCCAGGGTTTTCTCTGTATTTTCTTTATTGATTCTAACTCTATTTTCCTTGCAGCATTTCCTTCATCTGTTTGAATGTGGCTTCCTGTCTCTGTATGGTGGCCTCTATTTTTTTCTTTGTTTGTTTCTTCTTTATATGCCACTAATTGTGCTTCTACTTGTGTCTCTGTTTGGCTATATTTGCCTGTGTTTCTTTGAGATCTTTGTTCATTTCCTCTTTATTTGCTTCCATCTGTGTGGCAATTTCTTTGAGAGAATTGTTTGTTTCCTTTTTATGTGTCTCTAATAACTGGGATAAGCATATTTTTAAAGTAATTTTCCTGTGTTTCCAATGAATTGGAGTATCCATTGATTTTGGCGGGTTGCTGGTGAAGCCATGATTTCCTGATTTTTGCTGGATATGTTCTTTTGCTATCCTCTGGCCATTTGCTTATTTGTAACATTCACTGTTTGTTCCTGGATTCTGCAGTTCAGACTGGTACCGTCTTTCTCTGGAGTCTGGAGAATTCTTCAGGAAGATGAGAGAGGTCCAGTGGTTTCAGCGTGTGCGTTGGTGTTTTAGCTGTTCCTGTGGGAGGAAAGTCCATGGGAGAGAAGGACAAATGAGGACAAGCGTGTGCATGTGCATAGAAGTGTGCCCTGAGGAACAGGGTGCTCGAGAATGTAGATGCCTTCAGTGTGAGGGAGGCTCACCTTGCCAGCACTGAAGGGGTCGCAGGCTCTACAGGTATTGCAAGTGCTGGTGATGATTGTAGGCACACATTCCCTGAGTACGTCAGTGGCCTACAAGCTACTGGTATTCATCTCTAACTGAGTCCAGGAGTTATTTGCCTATACTCCACTGGTAGATCCACAGAGCTTCAGTGTCCAAAGAAATCCTCTGTTTCCCACAGTGGGTGTGTGGGTGGGAGGGGTCTGATGTCTGGCTGCTAGCTTAGAAGCACCCTGGATCTGGGGCTCTGTAGGCACTTGAGGGCACACTCACTCTCTAGCAGGTCAAGTTGTAAAGCGCAGGGGTTCCTCCTGTTCTCTACTGTCCCGATTGGACCTGCTAAACAAGTGCGGTAGGATGAGCTCATCAGCTCTGTGCTGCTGCAGCCGCTGGACTAGGGAGTCCAGCAGCGGCTGCAGAACTGGAGTGTCAAGGTGCCTGCTGGGAAGTCCTGGGGAGCCACAAAAGTGGTCCACAGTCCTAGGTGGCCTGGAGCCTGGTGTACCTGGGTGATTTTGCAGGTCTGCTGGACATTGGTGGCTGTACCGCTGGCTATCTGCCACTGAGGGATTGGGGAGCCCATACAGTTATTAGCTGGGAGGCCCTGTGGAGTCGGTATGGCTGCTCGCAGACATGGGACACGGGAAGGATTGTACCATGGGTCTGGGGCTGGGCAGGCAGGTACTTGGCAGGCAGGTACAGCAGGCAGCCCTGGCTGAGGAGCCAGGAGCCCGCCTCTGCTTTCTCGGTCCCCAAGCAGTGAGTTCTGTGCTCGGCTCTCTGGCCCTGTGTGTCAGCTCCCCCGAAGGAGGAGGGAGGCCCAAACAAGGGAAGTGCCCCTCTCAGTTCCCAGAGAAGTCTGTACCTGACCTGAATCTAAATGTTCTCTGCTCCTGTGATGTCCCCTCTCTTTCAGGAAGCCACAACTTTGATTTTCTGGCTTCAGTTGTGCTTCCACTCACCAATTTCAGAGTTTCAAATCCTCTGCCTCTCAGAAATGGTGCAAGCTGGTCACTGCCATCTTGGATCCCTGGATTCTTTTACTTTGCTTTTATCCAGTATTTATCTATTTTTTATGTTTCAAGAGTTCATTCTGTTTTATTCCCCAGTAGTATTTTATTGTATTTATCTGTCACAAATGCTTAATCCATTCATCAATGGAAGGACATTGAAATTATTTTTGTTTCAATTTATTACAAATAAAACATAACTATTCTAGTGAAAAACACAACTAAAAAGTAAAATAAAGTCTACAAGTGATGCCAAAACAGCCTTGAAAAGTACAGAAGTCTGGTTCCATACTCAAAAACAGTAGCCTTTTTTAAAAAATAAAGAATTAAACCATCATTGCTTCTTTTTCAAAGATATTTGTGAAGTAGTATAATGATGGCTACCACTGAGTGAATTTCTTTTCATATCCATCACCAGCAAATTATATATATATATATATATATATATATATATATATATATATATATATAAAATGCTTTCTCACTGTTGTTCATCTTCTATCTGAAAGTTTATAGTCTTTAACCAGGAGTTAGGAAGAATGCAATTATAAAGACAAATGTAAAGAAGAAGTTAATAAAGAGCAAAACTGAAATTCTAAATTTAGAAAACATTTAAATGTAGTGCATTAGAAAATGAATGAAGAAAATGAGAAGAAAAGGAAGGAACATGACTGCTCCTAGGTAGGGTGAAGGAGAAGGTTTATTATAGCTATGTGGGAGAGCATAGCCAGAGGCAGGAGCATCTGGGATAGTCCAGAGTGATCATCACTCTGAGCTCAGCTCAGAGCGAGGAGACAGAAAGGGGAAAGGAAAAGGGAGAAAAGAGAACTGGATGCAGCAGTCCAAAGGGGCAGGTAAACAAAATATCAGCATTATACTGGAAAGAGCCTTTGGGAGAAGGGCAGGCAGCCATATCAGCCAAACCCTGTAACAGGTAAAAGTTGAAAAATGCTGGGAAAACCAAGCAGCCAGGTTTGATATGTTAAATAGACACCTCAGCCATTTGTCCCAATTTGAAACTTAACAGACAAATTTTAGACCTAACAGAGATAACATTATCTGTGGATACAACATTTGAAAATATAGATAAAATGCTTATTTTCCTAGAAAAGGCAAGATTAACACAATTGGTCCCACAACTCATTTTTAAAAACTGAGGTGACTAACAAGAGCTTGAAAACTTCCTTACTTTTCAGTAGGTGTTAAGATGGTTTTGAAGCAAATGAATGACCTCAGTGCTTGACTGGCCAGTCACCTCTGCCTTAACGCTGTCATAGAATGCCTGGAAGCTAAATCCTTGTCTACTAAAACTGGAAGAGAAAGATGTCTATTATTGTCACGATTGTTCACTATTAAATTAGAGACTACAATGAATTCAAACACTCAAAAAATAGCTGTGTCTGACATGAACTTAGTGGCCTGCTCTCTGATCACCTCTCCCTGATGAGAAAGCAGCCTGACCAAGCAAGATCTTGGAAGACCATGAAAGACAGACCTGATGAGACCTGATAGACTAGGGTTAGTTGGAAGGGGAGGAGGACCTCCCTTACCAGTGGACTGGGAAAGGGGTATAGGAGGAGATGAGGGAGAGAGAGGGGGCAGGATTTGGGAGGTGATGAGAGTGGGGTTACAACTGGGATACAAAGTGAATAAATTGTAATAAATAAAAAATTATATTAAAAATATAAAATCGTATTATTTTAAAATTACTTATACTATAGTTTCTTCTTCTAATGTACAAGGCAAAAGGGATCATAATAATAGTCAATAAAGTTTTAAAGAAGTTTTCAACTAATTAGAAGACAATATTCTATTATCTAGAAATAACCAAAAATTAGCATAAATCAATCCTTTCATATTAAGAGCAAAATCTACAAAAAAAAAATGTAAGTCTGAAAACATAACAAAAAATTTATGTGAAAAAATTATAAATCTTGGGCTGGAGAGATGGCTCAGAGGTTAAGAGCGCTGGCTGCTCTTCCAAAGGTCATGAGTTCAATTCCCAGCAACCACATGGTGGCTCACAACCATCTAGAATGAGATCTGGTGCCCTCTTCTGGCATGCAGGTGTACATGCAAACACATATTGTATACCTAATAAATAAATAAATCTTTAAAATATTATAAATCTTACTAAAAAGCATAAGAGAAATTTGTGTTATGAAAGAGATGAGTAAAAGAATGAGTCAAAGATTCCCAAAAATTAAAGTGTACTATAAAGGTACCATTGTACCTTTGATATATATGATATCATATATATTTTTACACATATATCATATATAAAATATATTTTATAAATGACTGGAAATATCCCAGCTGCATTAATGGCATAGAAAGATGATGAATGGCAAAGACTGAAAATCATGGGGAAAAGCAGTTTGCAGCAGAAAAGTGTAACAGAGGTGACAGATTGGACTCCAACCTCATGCACAGCGAGGTCAATTCTATTTAGTCAGTGTAGAAATCAGAAAGAAAGAGACTGTAAGTGTTTGGGGGAACAATTTGGAAAAAGCAATGGAATTTTTACAGATATGTTTTGGTTAGTTTGTTTTAGGTTTGTGAGCCAGTGTCATCTGTAGCCCATAGCCCAAACTGGTCTTGACTTTGTTGTGTAATCAAGGCAGGCCTTGAAGGACTAACCCTCCTCTTGCCTCAGCTTCCTATGTTCTGGGATTATAGACACGAGTCACCACAGTAGGCTTGGAAACAGCAAGAAGTCATGGAAGAAAAAATGTTGATAAATAACTTTGACTTTATAAAAAAATTAAATATGTGATGAAAAGTAGTGGCTTAAAGGAGAAGTGTCCCCCGTGGGCTCATGCATGTAAACACTTGGTTCCCAATTGCTGGTGCTTGTCTGGAGGATACAGAACCTCCAGGTGAGCTCTCGCTGCAGTGAGGCCGTCACTGGGGGCAGACTTTGGGGGTTTATAGCTTTGTCTCACTTTCATTTGACTCTCTCTGCTTTCTGGGTATGATGATGCAGTAGCTTTGTCTCCTCTCACAATGGCTGTGGCCTGCTGCATGACTCTCTGCCAGCAGGACCTGTAGCCCATGGAACGTAAGTCAAAATCATTTTTCTTCCTTGAGTTGCTTCTGGTTGTAGGATTTCGTTACAGCAACAGAAGAGTAACTAATATAGTGATGCCACCCAATATTCACAGAGTTCTTACAAATTAAAATTTTAATTGAAAATAGGCTTATGGTATAAAAAGGAAATCTGTGGATGTGCAAATACTAATGAGAAGTAAACATAGAAAATGCTCAAATTTGTCTGTAGTCAGATATCAGAGATCCAAGTGAAAACAGCATCACTTTCTAGGACCTAGACTGGGGAGAAATCAGTGTATAATGTGTATGCCTGTTACTGGCAGGAATGCAGAAAAAAGGCTTCCTGTAATTTCAAGCCAATATGAACATGCTTTCTAGGGTCTTTTAGAATTAATATCTCAAGTAATACTTTATAGAACTTCAAAATACAAGCCAACTGTGGTAGTACATGTCTGTAATCGCAGCACTGGGGAAGCTAAGACAGGAGGACTGTGAGGCCCAGTTCAGTGCAGGCTGCACTTGGAGTTCCTGTCTTCAAAATGCAAAACAAGGGCAGCAAGGAAGTGAATAGATGGATATGCACACACTCCTAATTTTTGAATCCTCATATCCAAAGTGTGTAGCACTGAGAGACAGGTGCTGAAGGCTGAACGTGCAAGTTTGCTTTCTACAGTTTGGAGTGCAGAAAGAGTAGCAACATCCATTAGTGGGCAAACTCACCAGTTAAATTATCATTTAAAATCTCACCGACGACCTGGGCCTCCAGGAGTTGGGATGGATGCACTTCTGTACTACCCTGTTAGGAAGCACAATGACTAGGACTGTACCTAGTAAAATTGCTTTAGAGACAGTGGTACTTTCGTGTTTACTAGGTGAGGTGAGTAAAGAGAAGTGCTTCAGTCTCTATTTCCATAAAGCAGATGTGCACATGGACTTAAGAACCACAGAGATCTTTCCAGAAATGTCCCTGTGAAAGAAAAATGGAAGAAGACTGGCAGGCTAGAGCATGCCTGGGAATATGCTTGTATCTGTCACAGTGTATCAGCCAAGTGCATGGTGATGGCCAGAGCAAAGGTTGTCCTCTGGAGCAGCCTTACGCAGGGCACAAATGCCCACTTAACCTTCCTGCCTGCACACACTCAGTCACTGTCTGTGTGGAACCATCCTAAGGCTATGGCATCAACTCCAAGGCTAAGATGTCAACTGAGGTGCTAGGAAAGGAGGCTATCTTCAAAATTCAATCTCTGCAGCAGCAGATCGGGGGCTTGCTGCAGGGAGGTGAACCGTGTATCTCCATGCAAAGGTGTGCAGGACTTTTAAAAGGAACAAAAGGTAAGCTGAAAGAAAGAGGAGAAGGAAGTACAAACAAGAAAAATACACAGTACTCTGTCATTCCCTTGCTTTTATTTAGAGATTAATCACATATGCCTGAAAAAAAAAAAAAAAAAAAAAAAAAAAACGAGAACCAAAAAAGGTTTTCTAGTCCACATGACCCAGAAATAGACAGCTGCTCACAGGGTCATCGTTGCAAAATAATACCAAACGCTTTCATGAAGAGATAGTAAAGAGCTGATACCATAAACTTTATATGAAATCACATGTGTGTGTGTGTGTGTGTGCGCGCACAACGAGATATGGTTGTGAGATTTCAGAATATTTTCTTTTCATCTAGGTAAATGTGTCTCTCAAAACATTCCTTTAAAAATCAAGTATTATTTATATAGAATAAAAAAGCTAGCTAAGATAGGTTTATCATAAGAAATGAATTCTCAGAACTTGGTAGCCATGGTAACTTAAATGCTATTATAAGAAAAGCTAGCTAGGACACCTCATTAAACAAAGCAAACTGAAATTGACGTGTCTGCTGAGATCCATTGTGTAGTCTGAGAAATAGTACAAATGGAAGCTACCAAAATAGACAATTCACAATCCTTGATTCTTAATCCCGACTAATTTAACCTTCCTATGATGGATGCCTTTTCAGTTAAACAGTGGACGCTCTTTGCAAAATGCAAGAAGCTCAAGAGAGCAATGCCTAAATGCCTTTTTTCCACTCTGAGAAGGAAAAAAATTGGAGAACTCAATGAGCTCCTGCTGACTTCATGATTAATCTAGAAGTCACAATTCTGTAGGATACTGTAGTTTTGACTTCCTGGGCCAAAGCACCTCTCCCTTTCAAAGTTCTTAAAATGTGTTTTTCTATTAAGTTTCACAACATTTGCGGAAATATGTTCTTGTGGAGCAATCAGAATATGCAAAAATATTCTAAATGTTCCATCCCTTTCATGCTTTGCTATGTAGTCATTAGTAGCCTCCTTTTTAGTAGTTTGCTTTTTATCATCTTGGATGGGAAATCCTCGAAGACTTAAAGAAGAAGATTCTAAAGTCACAGCAGAGTGAATTATTAGTCAATATGTCCTGGTGTGGTAGATGGCACACTAGGTTCTATGGACAGGAATTATTAATATAAAGGAGTGCCTCCCCATCCCTGAAGAGGGAACATGCTAAAAACAATCCCTTATGTAGAAGCCACAGGAAACAGCCGCCATCTAAGAGCTGAGCAACAAAGGCCAGGGACTGGGCTAATTAAAATAGAACAGGTAGACAAGAGCAGTCACCAAGGGTCCTGCCAGGTTGACATAGAGGAGAAGCCTGAGGTGCTGAGATCCAGGTCTCCTGGGAGGAATTAACCATTGATGCTGGCATCACTGAGCCCAGAAGAGGCCTCAGGGGGCTGCAAAAGTCTTGATAAGGCATTAAAGTTAATCACAAGATTTAGAATGGGGTCAGAAAATGCCTGTTCATAAAAGATGAAAGAAATACAGTGACATACAGCTACTTAGTGGACACACCCCATAGACCCCTCTCATAACTTAGAGGGCATCTTCAGTCGCTGGGTGTTAGGTGATTTTTCTGACACAGAAATCAAGTTCCAAGCAGATGTGGGTTAGTCCTGTGCCTTATTTAGCAATCACATGATCCATTTCAGCTTATTCTGATTTGAGGCTCTTGAAGAAGCAGAGGTTTTTCTATGTTCCACCTGTTTGATTAATATGAAAGAAAATCTTTGAATTGCAGATGAACAAAATATTATTTCAGAAGATGCAAAGATGCATTCAGTATAATGATGGTATTAGCTTCCACTGTCAAATTCAATAGTGACTTAATTGTGCTTTTAAAGAAGTATTTTTAAGATGATTTTTTAAAAGAAAAATGGATCAGAGAAGAAAGCCACCTAAACACATGTATTCTATCTTTTAAGAAACTGTATTTTTATTTATTGTTATTATTTATTACAGCTTATTCACTTTGTATCCCTGCTGTGACCCCCTCTCTTGTCTCCTCCCAACCCACCCTCCCTCTCTCATCTCCTCCCATGCCCCTTCCTTAGTTCATGTTAGGGGAGGTCCTCCACCCCTTCCATTTGACCCTAGCCTATCAGGTCTCATCAGGACTGGCTGCATTGTCTTCCTCTGTGGCCTGGCAAGGCTGCACCCCCCCCCCCCATGGAGGTGATCAGAGAGCTAGCCACCGAGTTCATGCCAGGGACAGCCCCTGCTCCCCATTCTTTTGATAAAGATTAATTGAGCCTTTTATGCTTGCTGGGCTCTGTACTGGGTAGATAAACAAAAGCTGTTTCACCTACGGTGGGATTCCTCTTTAAAAGACAGCAAACAGAGGTGCATGTATAGCTGTTGAAAATTTCCCTTTATATTGCTTCATTGTGCTTATATTACATAGTGTATCATTCAAATATGTGGTAAAAATATAACACCATTAAGTAGATACTACACTTATTTGAGTAAAGACTGCACAGAAAACAATTTCCATTTTCTAGGAATCCTTAGCACTTTTTGGTAGTCTGAGTCATAATTATATTTGAATAATAAATTTTAAGTCAATAAATCAAATGCATAAATAATGGAGCTCTGAAAAATTCCAACTAACTTGAGAATGTAATTATGAACTTTACTGCCACCTAGTGGCAAAATCCTTAAGCCTTCGAACCAAAAAGAGAGAGCTTAGGGGTTTGTGGAGCTGTGTATTTGAAGGAGTCAAGTACCACAGAGCCCGAATCTCTTTGTTCTTAGTGTCTTGGCAGTTCCTGGCTATGCTGTGCAATCAGCATATTTGTCTCCAGCTTCCTCTGTGGAAGGAAACCACGTCAATAGAATATAGCACAGGTGAATTTGCCTCCATCTCCTTTGCTTCAAAGAGCCGGTCAAAACATGTTCTATCTTAGAAATAAGTGCTGCTTACAAATTTGGCAAATACTAAAACCAAAAATGCATGAGCCACAAAAAATTGGAAACACAAAAACTGATAGTCTCTCAAGTTTCATCTTATCATAGAGCAAGTAAGTTATCCTATTACAAAGTGACCAAGAGTTTGTTAACACACATGAAATTGACTCTTTGTTTCAAATTACTCCTGTTTCACTTTTCACCATTTTCTGCTATGTATCCCAGGGCACTCTTGAAATTCTCAAACTTGCTATGTAACCCAGGCTAGCCTTGAACACAAACTTCTTCTTCAGCCTCTCAATTGCTGGATTACCTACGCTAACTAGCCACACCTACTTCTAGGTTTCACCCCTTCCTTCCTCCCTTCTTTCTTTCCTTCTTTTATATTCCTTCCCTCTCTCCCCCCCTTTTCTCTTTTTCATTTATTGTGTTTTAATGTCATTTACATTAAGTTTTTTCTTTTTGATTTTTTTTCTCTACTCAAACTCACCTATTTCAGGTATTGTTTACATTATATATAATGTTTATATATAATATCTGATACATACATGTACATGTTTATATATAATGTCTGATATATATGATAATGTATGATACATGTATTTTCTAGACAAGGTTTCTCTGGCTTTCTGGAACTTATTTTGTAAACCAAGCTGACCTAGATCTCAGAGATTCACCTGCTTCTGCCTTTCAAGTGCAGCCTTTCAAGGGTTAAAGGAGTGTACCACCTCGATTAGCCATTATATATATTTTTTAAATTATTGATTGGTTTCTTTGTGTAGGTGTGTGTATGTTCCTGCATGTGTGCACACTGTAGACATGGGTGGGTGCATGTGACTGCACAAGCCTATGCCTACACAGGGACCTGAAGAGAAGGTCAGATCTTTGGAGCTAGGGCTCCAGGTATTTAGCATATTTGGGACTTATCATGTGGGTGCTTTGATCTGAATTCCAGTTGTGGTGATAGTGCAATCATCTCCCTAATGACCTTCTCCCCAGCCTCCTTCCATTGTTTTAATCCAAACCTACCAGCTCTCTTCAGAGATTAAATCTTTTTTTTTTTTTTAATAATCACTAGGCTTTTGTAAATCCTGGTTCTTTTATTAACTACATACAAATATTTTTATTCTACATCTTAAAATAAGAAGAGATTACATTTTAAAAATATGCAATGGAGTCACACAGCTCTTATAGTGCCGGAACGTGAGATGTTAGCAAAGGACGTAGGAATGTCAAAGGACCCAGCTACTGACTTGACAAGGCTTTCCTCTGCCAAAGCATGGCACTTTGGGTAATTAGGTAAGTAACAGCAGTATTGGATTCTAGCCCAGAGTACAAGAAAAATATTCACGGGCTCAGACTAAGAGAATAAAGATTTGAAGAAGAAATAAATGAATGGGGGAAGAATGGAACCCCACCTGAACAGGATTCTAGTTAAAAAGTGCAGGAAGAGGCTGCAAAGCTGCTAGACAAGGAGCAAATGTTTGAAGGCAAGGTCTGCAGATAGAGGCTGAACTTGCTGGTCAGAAGCCTGAGAAACAAGATGTATGTGTGGTCTTAAAAGAAATCCCTCAATGTTAAGGGACAGCTGATTCCAATTTTTCTCCCTTTTCCTAGTTAAACATAAGGTTAGAATTTCATTTTTCTATATTGTTCTTTTTTTCTCATGATATTTTTATATTATATAATATAAATATTTTTAAAAATTTATAATTTATTGACTTTATATCCCAACTGTAGTCCCCTCCTTCATGTAATCCCAGTCTTACCCTCCCTCCCTCTTTCTCACCATTCCCCTCCCCTGGTCCACTGAAAGGGGGAGTCCTCCTCCCTCTACTATCTGACCCTAGCCTATCAAGTCTCATCAGGACTACCTGTATCCTCTTCTTCTGTGGGCTGGCAAGGTCACACCTCCGGGGGAAGTGACCAGAGAGCAGTTCATGTCAGAGATAGTCCCTGCTCCCCTTACTAGGGAACCCACATGGAGACTGAGCTGACTGTGGGCTACATCTGAGCAAGTGTTCTAAGTTCTCTCCATGCATAGTCCTTGGTTAATGTATCAGTCTCTGCTGGCCTCCCTGGGCACAGATTTTTTTGGCTTTGTTGGTCTTCTTGTGGAGCTCCTGTCCCTAATCTGGCCTTCTACCCCCCCTACTTCTTCCATATGAATCTCTATACTCTGCCCAAAGTTTGGTTGTGGGTCTCTGCATCTGCTTCAATCCTCTACTTGGTGGTCTTTCAGTGGACGTCTATGGTAGGCTCCCATCCTGTTACCTCTCTTTTGCCAGTTCCCATGACTACCATGTTTGCCCTCTAAATGAAAATTAAGCATCCTCCTTAGGGATCTCCTTATTGTTTAGCTTCTTTAGCTCTGAAGACTGTAGTATGTTTATGATATACGGTAATTATATGGCTAATACACGCTTATAAGTGAGTATATACCATGAGTTTCTTTCTGGGTCACTCAGAATGATCTTTTCTAGTTCCATCCATTTGCCTTCATGATTTCCTTATTTTTAATAGCTGAGACTATAGTATTCCATTGTGTAAGTGTATCACACTTTCTTTATCCATTCTTCAGTTGAGGGACATCTAGGTTGTTTCCATATTCTGGCTCTTACAAATAAAGCTGCTATGAACATAGCTGAGCAAATGTACTTGTTGTATGGTAGAGCATCTTTAGGGTATAAGCCCAGGAGTGGTATAGCTGGATCTTGAGGGAGAGCTATTCCTAATTGTTCGAGAAAGCACCAGATTGATTTCCAAAGTGGTTGTACAAAGTTTGCACTCCCACCAGCAATGGAGGAGGTTCCCCTTTCTCCACTTCCTCTCCAGCATGTGTTGTCACTTAAGTTTTTGATCTTAGCCATTCTGATGGGTGTAAGGTGAAATCTCGGGGTCATTTTGATTTGCCTCTCTCTGATGACTAAGGATGTTGATCATTTCTTTGTTTCTCTGCCATTGGTTATTCTTTTGTTGAGAATTCTCTGTTTAAATCTGTACCCCATTTTTATTAGATTATTTGGTTTGTTGTTGTTTAATTTCTTAAATTCTTCATATATTCTGTAAATTATCCCTCTGTCAGACGTAGGGTTGGTGAAGATCTTTTCCCAGTCTGCAGGCTGTCATTTTGTTCTGATGACAGTGTCTCTTGCTTTACAAAAGCTTTTCAGTTTCATGAGGTCCCATTTATTCATTGTTGATCTTAGAGCTAGGGCTGTTCGTATTCTATTCAGGAAGTTGTCTCCTGTGTCAATTAGTTCTAGGGTTTCCCCCACTTTTTCTTCTGACAGATTTATGTGTCGTGTTCAGGTCTTTGATCCACTTAGACTTTAATTTTGTTCAGGGTGATTGATACGAATCTATTTTCATTTTCTACATGTAGACATCCAGTTAGACCAGCACCGTTTGTTGAAGATGCTATCTTTTTTTATTGTATGGTTTTGGCTTCTTTGTCAAAAATCAGGTGGTTGGAGCCGTGTGGGTTTATTTCTGGATTGTCGATTTGATTTGTTCCATCAGTCTGTTTCTATCCCAGTACCATGCAGGTTTTTGTTTGTTTGTTTGTTTGTTTGTTTGTTTGTTTTACTGTCACTCTATATATACCCTGAGATCAGGGATGGAGATGCTTCCAGAAGATCTGCTATTTAACAAGATTATTTTAGCAATTCTGGGTTTTTTCCATATGTAATTGAGAATTATTCTTTCAAGCTCTGTAAAGAATTGTGTTGGTATTTTGATGGGAATTGCCTTGAATCTGTAGACTGCTTTTGGCAGGATGGCCATTGTTACTATGTTAATCCTGCCTATCCAGGAGCATGAGAGCTCTTTCCATCTTTTGATGTCCTCTTCAATTTCCTTCTTCAGAGACTTGAAGTTTTTTTTTCATACAAGTCTTTCACCTGCTTGGTTAGAGTTACACCAAGATACTTAATGGGTTTGTGTGTGTGTGTGTGTGTGTGTGTGTGTGTGTGTGTGTGTGTGTGT
>NW_026585504.1:2199035-2227775 GCF_907164565.1 Psammomys obesus
T
Organism: Psammomys obesus; assembly: GCF_907164565.1. Classification (NCBI taxonomy): domain Eukaryota; kingdom Metazoa; phylum Chordata; class Mammalia; order Rodentia; family Muridae; genus Psammomys; species Psammomys obesus. The sequence goes on from NW_026585504.1 coordinate 2,199,037, forward strand.
GTGTGTGTGTGTGTGTGTGTGTGTGTGTGTGTGTGTGTGTGTGTGTTTGTGTGTGTGTGGCTATTGTGAAGGATGCTGTTTCCCTAATTTCTTTCACAGCCAATTTGTCTTTTGTATACAGGCGGGCTACTGATTTTTTGAGCTGCTTTTGTGTCCAGCCACTTTATTGAAGGTGTTTATCAACTGTCCTTTGTGTTGTTATGTCTTTGCTGCTCATTGCTCTGCTTGAAATAACTCTTTTGCTGCTCCACCTTAGCATGCCTGGAGAGCAGTCATAATTCTTTTCTTGATTGTTCTTAAAAAGGAAAAACCAGAGTGCGCATGATACTGCCTTAAGCACCGGTTCTCACCTTCCTGGTGCAGTGATGCTTTGTTCAATGCATTTCCACATGTTGCAGTGACCCCCAACCGTCAAATTATCTTTTTGCTGCTTCATAACTTTAATTTTGGTGCTGTTATGATCCATACTGTAAATATCTGATATGAAAGACATCTGATAGACCAGCCCCAAAGGGTCAGAACCCGCAGGTTGCAAATCACTGCTAGCTGGTTGTGCTGAGAGAGGTTGGCCAACAGCGCCCTCTTTGATATGTTAATATTTACCAGGGCAGTTTGTCCCAGGATTGAGACCTAACATAGAAAAGGTACTATTGGCCCTGGGATCCATTTATTATGATTGTTATTATTATTATTATTTTACAATAAACAAAAGAAAATTATTTGGTGGCAGCTGTAAGGCAGCATAATGCTTACTCTGGCTTTTCCGTTATGCGAATAATGAAGAAAGGAATTATGACTGTTAAGAAACTATTTTTGTGACTGATTTTTTTTTTTTTTTAGAGCAATGTAGTCAAATTTATACCTAGTGTCAGCTTGGTTTTAATTGTTCTGCTTGTTTGGTTTTTTTGTTGTTGTTTTGTTTTTTTCTCATCCACCACTAGACACGGAAACTCTGCAAACCTGCACTTTCATCATGTGCAGTCACATCAGGAGCCAGTACCCACTATAACTTCACTGTCACTAAATCTTCCTATTAGTCTAACAGTCTTCTTACAATGGGTTCTGTCTTGACAAGGCCAGAATCTCCTCCCCCACTTGCTTCCTGAACTCAGTAATTATTTTATGGTTTTGGTGTTAAAACTCCAGTCCTCACACAAGTCAGGCAATTGCTCTACACTCACTTGGATTTCAGGCTCCCATCTGAAATGTACAGTTCAGCACCATCATTGTATCCACAGCATTTGCAGCCATAACCACTGTCAGATAAGGCCCAGCACATTCAGGATGACTGTACACTCCCGTAGACTCCCGTCACCATTGTCTAATTCCAAACACTTTGCACCGCCGACAGCTGAAACCCCATCCATTAAATAACGACCTTTTTTTCTTGATGAGTCCCAGAAACTACTGATACTTACGTTTTATAAAGGTTCCTGTTGTAGCTATTTCATAATAATGGGCATCCACATAATGGCCTTTTCCATCTGTCATTACATTCAGCCTAATGTTGTTATGATTCATCTGCCATGTATCCTGTATTAGGCTTCATTCTTTCAGGACTGGAGGCTGTGAATGGTTAGCATATAAAAACAATTCCACTACTGAACCTAGATACAGAACATTCCTGACTATTAACAGCATGTTACTCATGGTGATGTAAAATGGCACTATGACTAGGAGAATGAGTTTGTCAGTTTTTTAAGAACTTAACCATGCATGCACCATTTGACCCAGAAATCTCAGTCATATCAAATATAAATATGACTGCATGTAAAATTCTGCATGTAGCTACACATGGTAGCTCCATTCATTATCACTTCTACAAACTGAGTGCAATAGTATCCCATCTTTACAGCTCACATTCACAGCAATAGAATACACTCAGAAACAACAACAAAACCAAAATACTATTTAAAAGATCACAGATGAGGTCTTTATGGATATAGGCTGAGAAAAGCTCTCTAGTGACCGGGATTAATTACACCAACATAATTAAAAGTGTAACTCTTCACTAATGGACTAAGCCAAGTTTCTTCTAAACGTGGTGAGCAATGCACATGGTTTCCAAGCTACGACGATTTGGTGTACAAATGTTCCTTTTATTGATACGGGAATCCAGTATCCATTTAACAGAAAGTTGTGGGATGTATGAAGGTTCATGTGCACACAGAGAAGCACTAGGGGAGCCAGGAATGTTAAGCACACAGAGCTGTCCCTTCTAAGGGGGATGGATAACTTGTCTTATACCCAGAAGCAGAGATGGCTAGTAGCCTGGTAATGCCTGAGCTGTGTGGCTGAGAGCACACCAGCCCCTCCTGCAGACTCTCATTTTGAGCCTGTCAATCTATAGAACCCATCTCTATGGAATACAACATGAACCTTGTAAAGACTGTCTATGTAATTTTTTAACTTTCATTAATTACACTTTATTCACTTTGTATCCCTCCATAAACCCCTCCCTCCTCCCTTCCTAATCACACCTTCCCTCCCCCTTCATCACACATGCCCCTTCCCAAGTCCACTGATAGGGGTGGTCCTCCTCTCCTTCCTTCTGATCTTAGTCTATCAGATCTCTTCAGAAGTGGCTGCATTGTCATCTTCTGTGGCCTGGTAAGACTGCTCTCCCCTCAGGGGGAGGTGATCAAAGAGCAGGCCAATCAGTTTATGTCAGAAGCAGTCCCTGTTCCCATTACTATGTAACCCACTTGGACACTGAACTGACTTAGGCTACAACTGTGCAGGGGTTCTAGGTTATCTCCATGGCTGGTACTTGGTTGGAGTATGAGTCTCTGGAAAGACCCCTGTGTTCAATTTTTTTGGTTTTGTTGCTCTCTTTGTGGAGCTCCTGTCCTCTCCAGATCTTACTGTTTCCTGCTTCTTTCATAAGATTCCATGCACTCTGCCCAACAGTTGGCCATAAGTCTCAGCATCTGCTTTGATAGTCTGCAGGACAGAGTCTTGTAATTTTGTCTTAACCTTTCTTGTGCACGTGATTGAGCTAATTACCAGGAAGAATTTCCCCAAATTTTGCTGTGATTCATATGCCAAAAATCAACTACTCAGGGTCAGACATTTGAAGCAAATGTTTGAACCAACACTGGTTACTGAGTCTTGTTCAACCAAACCTGTAGGAAGTCATTTTGAAATCTGAGTTTTTATTTTTGCATGAGCTAGCGTCAGTCTTCTGATATTGAGTGGTCCTCACCCAACAACTTTGTCACAAAATAAACATCCATTATTCCAACATGTGCTGCTTTGCTTGGCTGAGATGCTCAGAAAAGACAGTTTTTACTTTCTTGTCACTGTGGCCACAACTCTTGACGGTAATAACTGAATAGAGGAAAGATTTACTTTGATTCACAGTTCAGAGGCATTGAGTTTCTCATGGTGATGAATGCTTGGCAGGTAAGCTCAATTCATGGTGACGGGAATAAGAGACAGTTGCTGCTTAAATTATGGCAGACAAGGAAGTAGAGTGAGGCATGATCCTTCCCCTAGTAACCTACTTTGTTAGGTAGGTCCTATTTCCTAAATGTTCTATAACTTCTTAAAATAGAGCTAACAGTCCCAAAGCATAAACCCTTGGGACTCATTTCAGACTCATTCAGATTCTATGGCTAGTAGATGGGACTATTAATCTTGATGCTCAGCCTGACCAGATTGAGAGAAGCCTATGGGACTAGGAAAGCTCAGCTCTGTATGTATCTTTGAAGGTATTTCCAAACAATGGGATTAAGGTGGTGTTGGGGTAATCTTTTTGTTCAGTATGGAAGGTTGTCTTTGCAATATTCCAATGTTGACGTTTGTAGCAGCAAAGAGCTGAGCACTGTCCAGGCTTTGGCATTGTTATTTTTGCGGATCATCACCTGTCTCAGCATTCTATAAACATGCATCTCCCTTGTCTTCTGATTGGATTAATACAGATCTGATGGCCAATATCTAAGCAGGAGAGGAAAGTCAGGACTTCAGGGCAGAGATAGTACCTGGGAGAAGATTCAGACTGGAAGAGTCACCAGAGTGACATGGAGATGGAAGGAACAGTTGCTGGGACTAGAGTGAAAGGTAATGGGCCACTACATGGCAAGATGTGCACTAGCACACCAGGTTAGTTAAGTTAGATGAGCTAGCTTGGAGGTAGCCTAAGCTATGGCCCAAACTCTAATAATAGTTTCTGGTTAACTACTCAGGAGCTGGCAGATCCAAGACAGTCCTGCAATAATGGAAAAGGCCCGCTTGAATGCAGATGTCATGATCCCACAGACTGGGTATGCGTGAGAAAAAATAGGTAAAAGAAAATGAGTCAAGGATGTGAGCTCTATTGTTCCTGAGTGATTCTATTGTTTCTGGCATCAACATCGAAGCCAGGAACTCTCTTCTTTAGCCTTCCCATATCCATGATCTTCCATAAGTTTTCAGACCTCCAGGCTTGGACACAGAAGGCATTCTTGGTTTTCCTTGTCCTGAGACATCATAGATTTTGGTACCAAGAATGGGGTCCTTGCTATAAATAAATGTGACCTTATAATTTTTAAGAGTTCAAAGCTCATTTGTGGAAGAAAATTTGGAAAAAAATAAAGTGTGGACTAGAGAAGCCATTTATTGCTAAAGGTAGAGCAGTTCTTCTGGGATCTCAGAAAAACAAAATGCTGATAGGAACAAAAAAAGACTATATACAGTCGATGGGAAGAAAAACCATGGCCAACAGGTAAAATCCCAAAAGAGAGACCACACGAGCTGCAAGCAGTAAACCCACAAGACCAGGGTTGTTTAAGCCCTTTGCAGATCCCATCAGGACTCCACAACAGCCCGGCTAAGTTGGGTCTTACTTTGAGTAATCCCTCATTTCTGTGCTCCTATTCCTCCAATTTTAGAACTGGAATTTTAACTTTGTACCATTGTAGCTTGACTGTATATAACATTATTTTTGGTGTTCTGGGGCTAACAGCTAAGAGAGTGCCTCAAGGGTCAGAAGACACATTGGATTTGGACATTTGCACAATGTGGTAGAAATCATGAAGACTCCTGGAAATCTTGAAGGTGGAATGAATAATTTTGACTTATGTGATGGCCAGGAGCTTCTGGGAACCAAGGTGGAGTGGCATGGTTTGAATATGAAGTTTCTTTCACCAGCACACGTGTTGAATGCTTGGCTCCTAAGTGACGGTGGTATTTTGGTAGATAGTCAAACGTTTAGGAAGTAGAGCAGGAGGAAACGGGTCCCTGGGGGTGTGCCTTGGAAGGCAAACCTGAGTGTAATTACCTTCCACTTCCCCTGATTTCTGTCGACATGAAGTAAGTAATCTCCGGATCATGGTCCCACCGCCAAGAAGTCCTGCTTCATTGTGGGCCCTCAAATCCAGAGCCATGAGCTGTGAACACAACCTCTGAAATTGAAAGCTAAAATAAATCTGAGCCCTTTAAGTTTTATGTCAGATATTTTGTAACAGCAACACAAAGGCTTACTGATATGTTAGGTTAGTCCATTAAAAGCATTTCAATTAAAATATTTTAAAATTATAATTAATTTCATTGTAATTTAAGCAGCATGCACACTAGGGCTTTGGGGAGAGACCTATTGTTTTGAAACTTTGACATACTAGCCAAATGCAATGTATTTCGTTTTCCTATCGGGACTTTTGGCTCCTCTGGCAAATTGAAGATGACAATGAACATTCATACCACAGTCCTGAATATGGAATTCCATGGGGTAGTGGAGGGCAAAGGATGCCTCTTTGCAATGCACAGAATTGAATGTCATCGAATCAAACCCTTGAGAAAGTGGAGCTATGCAGATCTCACTCAGTATCTTCTTCCTTTTCTTAACACATGGGTTAAAAATACATCTTTGTCAAATATCAGGTGTCCATAAGTGTGTGGGTTTATTTCTGGGTCTTCTGTTCAGTTCTATTGATCCACCATTCTGTTTCTATGCCAGTACCATGCAGTTTTTATAACTGTTGCTCTATAGTACAGCTTGAGATCAGGGATGGAGATACCTCCAGAAGATCTTTTGTTGTAGAGGATTATTTTAGCAATTTTGGGTTTCTTGTTATTCCATACGAAGTTGAGAATTTTTCTTTCCAGGTCTGTAAAGAATTGTGTTGGCAATTTGTTGGGAATTGCATTAAATCTGTAGATTGCTTTTGGTAAGATGGCCATTTTTACTCTGTTAATCCTGCCAAGCCATGAGCATGGGAGATCTTTCCATCTTCTGATATCTTCTTCTAATTCTTTCTTCAGAGACTTGAAATTTTGTTCATACAAGTCTTTAACTTGCTTGGTTAGGGTTACACCAAGGTACTTTATGTCATTTGTGGCTATTGTGAAGGGTGTTGTTTCCCTAATTTCTGTCTCAGCCCTTTTGTCTTTTGTATACAGGAGTGCTACTGATTTTTTTTGAGTTAATTTTGTATCCGGCCACTTTGCTGAAGGTGTTTATCAGCTGTAGGAGTTCCCTGGTAGAGTTTTTGGGGTCACTCATGTATATTATCATATCTCTGCAAATAGTAATAATTTGACTTCTTCCTTTCCAATCTGTATCCCCTTGATCTCCTTCAACTGCCTTATTGCTCTAGCAAGGACTTCCAGCACTATGTTGAAGAGATATGGAGAGAGTGGGCAGCCTTGTCTTGTCCCTGATTTCAGTGGGATTGCTTTAAGTTTCTCTCCATTCAGTTTGATGTTGGCTATAGGCTTGCTGTATATCGCCTTTACTATGTTTAGATATGTGCCTTGTATCCCTGATTTCTCCAATACTTTAAACATGAATGGATGTTGGATTTTGTCAAATGCTTTTTCAGCATCTAGGGAGATTATCATGTGCTTTTTTTTTTTTTCTTTCAGTTTGTCTAAAAAGCGCCATATTGAATTCCAGAGTGGTTGTACAAGTTTACATTCCCACCAACAGTGGAGGAGAGTTCCTCTTTCTCCACAGCCTCTCCAGCATGTGTTGTCACTTGAGTTTTTGATTTTGGCTTTTTGCTATTTCTGTTGTTGTTGAGGTCCAGCTTTATTCCATGGTGATCAGACAAGATTTTTGACAAAGATGCCAAAATCATACAATGGAAAAAAGATAGCATCTTCAACAAATGGTGCTGGTCCAACTGGATATCTACATGTAGAAAAATGAAAATAGATCCATACTTATCACTCTGCACAAAACTGAAGTCCAAGTGGATCAAAGACCTCCACATAAAACCAGACACATTAAATCGGCTAGAAAAAAAAAGTAGGAAATACCCTAGAACTCATTGGTACAGGAGAAAACTTCCTGAACAGAACACCAACAGCACAGGCTCTAAGAGCAACAATCAATAAATGGGACCTCATGAAACTGAAAAGCTTCTGCAAAGCAAAGGACACCGTCATCAAAACAAAGCGACTGCCTACAGATTGGGAAAGAATCTTCACCAACCCTATATCTGACAGAGGACTCATAACCAGTATATATAAAGAACTAAACAAGCTGAAAAGCAGCAAACCAAGTAATCTACTTAAAAAATGGGGAACAGAGCTAAACAGAGAATTCTCAATAGAGCAATATCGAATGGCAGAGAAGCATTTAAAGAAATGCTCAACCTCATTAGCCATTACGGAAATGCAAATTAAAACAACCCTGAGATTTCACCTTACACCCATCAGAATGGCCAAGATGAAAAACTCAAGTGACAACACATGCTGGAGAGGTTGTGGAGAAAGGGGAACCCTTCTCCACTGCTGGTGGGAATGTAAACTGGTACAACCACTCTGGAAATCAATCTGGTGCTTTCTCAGACAACTAGGAATAGCGCTTCCTCAAGATCCAGCCATACCACTCCTAGGCATATATCCAAAAGAGGCTCAAGGACACAAAAAGGACATTTGCTCAACCATGTTTGTAGCAAGTTTATTTGTAATAGCCAGAAGCTGGAAACAGCCCAGATGCCCCTCAACTGAAGAATGGATGCAGAAATTGTGGTACATGTATACAATGGAGTATTTCTCAGCAATGAAAAATAAGGAAATCATGAAATTTGCAGGTAAATGGTGGGACCTGGAAAGGATCATCCTGAGTGAGTTGTCCCAAAAGCAAAAAGACACACATGGTATATACTCACTCATATAAGCATACAACATAGGATAAACCGCTAAAATCTGTACATCTAAACAAACAAAGCAAAAGAGAGGACCCTAACTAAAATGCTCAATTCCCATCCTGAAAGGCAAAGAGGATGGACATCAGAAGAAGAAGAAAACAAGAAATAACCTAGGAACCTGCCACAGAGGGCCTCTGAAAGCCTCTGCCCTGCAGACTATCAAAGCAGATGCTGAGCCTGATGGCCAACTGTTGGCAGAGTGAATGGAATTTTATGTAAGAAGTGGGAAATAGCAAGAGCTGGAGAGGACAGGAACTCCACAAGGAGAACAACAGAACAAGAAAATTTGAACACAGGGGTCTTCCCAGAGACTCATACTCCAACCAAGTACCAGGCATGGAGATAACCTAGAACCCCTGCACAGATGTAGCCCATGGCAGTTCAGTGTCCAAGTGGGCTACATAGTAATGGGAAGAGGGACTGCCTCTGACATAATCTGATTGGCCTGCTCTTTGATCACCTCCCCCTGAGGGGGGGAGCAGCCTTATCAGGCCACAGAAGATGACAATGCAGCCACTTCTGATGAGAACTGATAGACTAAGATCAGAAGGAAGGAGAGGAGGACCTCCCCTATCAGTAGACTTGGGGAGGGGCATGCTGCAGAAAGGGGAGGGAGGGTGGGATCCAGAGGGGAGGAGGGAGGGGCTTATGGGGGGATACAAAGTGAATAAAGTGTAATTAATAAAAGTTAAATAAAAAATAAAATAAATAAATAAAAATATGTGTGTGTGTGTGTGTGTGTGTGTGTGGTGCTCTGCTGCAGTGGACATATGAAGGAAGTTCAAAAGATCAAAGTGCAGCTTGTGAAAGTTGCTTCTTTCCTTCCATGATGGGGCTGGAATTCAGCTCCTCAGGTTTGACAGCAATTGCTTTTACCCACCAAACCATCTTACCAGCCCTCTTTCTTTCTTTGACCAACTGATTCCATGTCTGGGTTCCCTTTAGCAACCCAGGAAATCCTTTGCCAGGTGGGCATATCTGTGGATGATCACAGCAGTGTATTTCCACTTGTCCTATGTCCCCTTACTCTTTGTTTTTCTGGTACTACCTCATCTCCCAGGTTAGTACTTTCAGTGTGTCAGTAGGAAGGCTTTCTTTGCTCTCTAGAGTTTGGGCTCAAATAGTTCCCACTGGTTTCTCTATGTTATAGATGGGGAAACTTCAAAGAAGCCGATTAAATCTGAAGCTTTATGATAGAAAATGGCCACATCCACCACAGATAAATCATTAGATTTTCACCACTCAGTTCCATGTCTGATCCAAAGGTGCAGTGTGTCTTCTTTGAGCAGTAAAGTAAAACAAAATCAAGGACTAGTGTGGGAATGTCCTAAAACTTGATCATTATTTCAGAAAGAATGTGGAAAACTAACAGTCAAACATGCAAAATAGGTGCACTTCACTAATATGTTTTAGGAGAGGGAAAGAGAAGTCTGATATTCGGCAGGGATCCAAAACCAAACACAAAGATCTGTACTGTTCTTAGTTAAAGAGTTTAAACTGTGACACACTCTAACTTGATCCCAATCTTCCCCATGCCAAATAGTCCATTTTAAAAATTAAATTGGCAAAGCTTTTCTGCAGCAAAGAAGCACTCACCATGAATATAAAATGTCAATCCAGAAAATTAATGGTTTTTTTTTTTTTGTTGTTGTTGTTGTTGGTTTTTTTTTTGGTTTAAAAATTGCATGCTTTGTCTTTGCTTTTGCTAATTGTTTATTTAAATTGTTTTAAATTAGGTAACAGATTCACACAGAACATAATGATTTTCAATTTAAAAGCTCCATTGTACACTGTTCTTTCCTATATGTCAAGCTCCCTTGCATATTGTTGTGTTACCTTTTTCTGAGGAAGGAGAACCATTGGCTGCCTGAGATCCACTCGCTGTTTGAAAGGAGCCATCATTGTAGGAAAGGCAGAGTGTCAACTATCCGCTCAATAACCTGCTGTCATCAAATCTGGTAAATGCATTCATTAATATGTATTCAGAGGAACAGGCATTGTCTTCAGTTTTTAACATTATTTATTTTATGTTTATTTTGTCTACATGTATGTCTGTGCATCACTTGCATGAAGTACCTATGGATGCCAGAAGAGGGCATCTGGTCCTTTGGACCTGGACTTACATAGTTGTCATGTGGGTGTTGGGAATTAAACCTGGGTCCTCTCTGAGAGCAGCGAGTCCTTGCAGCTGCTAAACCAGCTCTCCAGACCAAAGGTCTTGTCTTCAAAATTCTCAGGACCACAGTCCCTGCACTAAACTAGCCCAAAGTCAGTAGAACCAGAATCACTGAAGTGTTGCTCTTTGGAGAACGTCAAATAGGTTATTCCTTAGAGCTTCGTAACGGAAGTGCGTCACAGTCACAGTCCGGAGCATCTCATACAGGGAATGCAGCTCTCAGAGATGTCATATGAAAGTCATTGGGACTGCACAGGCCTCACCCTGCTTCACACTAGCATTTGATTGCTACACTTAAAAAAACAAAAACTAAATGGAAGGAGGCATCTCTGATTCATGGTGATCTTGAGTCTCAGCCCTTAAAAGACTCTTACGTACCTTCTAACACTTTGTACAATAAAGACAGTGCTGAAACTTGATTTTTTCTCCAATTAATTTGCAAATCTTACAACAAAAAGAATTGGGAAGAGTTCTACTCAAAGTACTGGCAAAATATCTGAGCCAGTTTTGTGGGGGCAGAGCGGGAGCAGATACAAACTCTATTGAGAAAGGCACGGAAACAGCTATTCTCATACACTGCTTCCGGAAGAATGTGCTGGGAAACTCCCTGCGGAGGGGCAAGGCTGTAGAGCACCACAATAGCCCGAGTGGCAAATGCACATTTCCTTTAGGCCCACAAGTGGGCTTCTAGAAAGCGACATATACATAAGAATGAGTTTATGTATATGTAATGCAGTCAGGATTCTTCACTGAAGCATTATTTTCAGAATGAGTCTGCATTCTAAATACCCGGATGCCATCAGTGGAAATCTTTCACCGTGTAGCCTGAGTACATCGAAGCTGTTAAATAAGGACGTGGAGGGAGTACTAACACAGCTCCCGTGAGACACCGCAACACTTTATCAACCACTAGGTAATTACTGGTGTACAGCCTTCAAATGTTGTCTTTCTTTGCCATTCAATTACATACTTTTCCAATACACCATTTTATTTTAGTGTATTTTATTACTTTTCTCAGATTTTTATACAATACGATATATCATGTTACATATGCTCTTTCATTACACTCTCCAATATTGCTAGACTGCGCATATGTTAGTAAACCTCACCAAGATGCGATGTTGAAATGCTCCAATTAAAGTAACAGGCATTCTTTTTAAAAGTGAAGAATCTGCAAGTGTGTGGCTAAATGAATCAGCACAAAGCAGACAAACTGAATACCTGTTCACGCTGACGTGTTAACGATTTAATCACAGGTTATCTCTGAAACAGGACCCTATCAGTGTCTCGGGTTTTATAGACCAGTGTATTTTTCTGTTTTTTTTTTCTTCTTTTTTTAAAAGAACGAGTTGTGACAAACCTGAGCTTAACAGGTGTCTATGAAATTGTCTCTGTGAAACTGAAACTATCCATATGAGCTCACATGTCTCAAGACTTATGGCTTCTGGCCAACTAAAGCTACAACTTCTGGGGCTGAAGAGACAGCTTAGCAGTTAAGACACTTGCTGCTCTTGCAGAGGAAGCATTTTCGGTTCCTGGTGCCCATGAAGGGCAGCTCGCCAGTGCCCGTCGCCCCGCTCTAGGTGAGCACTGGCTCAAGCCTCTGGCCTATGTGGGCACTGCTCTCATGGGTGGGTCCGCACTCCACCCTCCCACACTCACACATGATTAAGATAATTAAAATATTAAAGCTACAACTTCTGAATAGCTTTATTATGATTGTCATTGGGACAAATGCTTGCAAATGTTTAAGTCTGTTATTTTATTATTTGTCAGTAAGTACATTTTCACACTTTGAACAAGGACATCTATAAGTCACCATAAAGATGTCAGCCTGAAAAAGGTGATGAAGAATGATGCTTAAGCAGGGTGTGGTGGCACACAGCTTTAGTTCCAGCAGGCAGATTTGTGAGGTTGAGGCCAGCCTGATCCACAAGCAAAAAGGTACAGCCAGGGCTATACAGAGAGACCTGTTTCAAAAATAAAAAAAAAAGAAAGAAGAAAAATAAAGGTGGTTAAATATCAAGCAATGCCTTAAAAATAGCAAATGTCTTAAAACATGTTTCTCAGAAACAATTGCAAAAGTTCCACAGAAATTGGTATCTCCATGTCTTAGTTAAGATCTTACCCTTCCAAGCAATAGTCTATCACTGAGGGAAGTTAGGACATAGACTCTGGCATGGCAGGAAGTGGAGGCAGGAAGTAGAGAAGAAGCTGGAGGAGTGCTGTTTACTGGCCTGCTCACCATGGCCTGCTCAGCCCTCCTTCCTGTAGTACCCAGACCCCGCAGCCAAGGTGTGGCACCACCTACAGTGAACTGGGCCCTCACAGGCTTCCCATAGGCCAACCTGACGGTGGCAGTTTCTCAACGGAAGTTCCCTCTTCTCAAATGACTCTAGCTATGTCAAGTTGGCATAGAAGTAGCCAGGACTGTGTAACATTGAAGGGAAAGAACCAATCGCAGGACACATTGTTCTTAGAAATGCCCAAATACGTACAATTGTTGGCATGTTACAATTTGCCTTTCTAAATGGTATGATCTCCATCGAGGACCAAAGTCCAAGCCTTGCATCAGTCTCCGATTTCTTGCTTTGCTGAGGAAAAGTCAGTTTTTCCCTCCTTACTCTAGAGTGGAGGCTGGGTTTGAGAAAAAGAGAAATGAGTCTTATTTTTTTACAGGTGCATGGCTGTTGGGGATAGGGTGTGTATGTGTGTGTGTGAGTACAGGAGGAAGATGGGGTGGGGAGATGATTTCTCAAAATACCCGATGTATCAAGATTTTCTCAGGATTGATTTTTCTCTCCCTTTCCCTCTCCCAATCTCTGTTTCTCTCTGTCTCTCTGTTTCTCTCCCTCTGTCTCTCTGTCTTTATCTCTGTCCCTCTTTCTTGTCTCTCTCTGTCTCCCTCTCTCTGTCTCTGCCTCTGTCTCTGTCTCTCTCCTTCTCTCTGTCTGTCTATTTGTCTCAGGTTAAAGGTCCATTTTGTGATATGGAGATACAAGTTGGCTACTCAACATTACTTTGGAGTGTGGTGCTCACAAAGGAAATGTCCAGTGTGTCCTGTCCTGTGAATCATGAACACAAAAATCTCAGCTTTGACCCCTAAGGATCCCTCATTAACAAACCACAGATATACGATAATTTAATGTGTAGGTTGAGCATGCATGTTCCCTCAGGTTTAAGACTTAGTGTTTTTTAAACACTGTGGTGACTGAATTCTCTCTGTGGATTTTTTGTGGGTACTATGGTTGCTGAGAGGCAGGGTGGCCTTCACATGAAAGGCCTGGTCTTAAACTTTTGATTCTTTTAGCTCAGCTTCCTAAGTGCTTGGATTTTGGACATCCACCACTCTATGGGGCCTTCATCTTAGAATTCTGAATGAAATAAACAAAATTAGGTTAACAAAACCTACTTTATTTTAAAAAGTAAACATGAAATAATTCGTGTTTGAGATAAGTTTTGGAATTGTCTTCACTCAATAGCTGTAGATACATTTCTGCAGTGGCAAAAGACTGAAAAAACAAAGGTGATCTATTAAGATATTTTTGAGTATTAGAATATGCACTATATTTATCTTGATAATCTGTAAAAGCTACATCAGAGTTGAACAGTTCTCTAGATTTAGAGAATTTTCCACTGATGTCTAAATTATTTGGAAGGAAAATAATAAAATTTGCCACAACTCTTCCAGAGAAGATGCTGTGTGAAGTGACCATATTCTTTCTTCTTTTTTTATTATCATTCATTACAATTTATTCAATTTGTGTCCCAGCTGTAGCCCCCTCTCTCATTGCCTCCCAATCCCACCCTCCCTCCCTCTTCTCCCCTATGCCCCTCCCTTAGTCCATTAATAGGAGAGTAGCTCTTCCCCTTCCTTCCCCTAGCCTATCAGGTCTCATCAGGACTGGCTGCATTGTCTTCCTCTGTGGCCTGGCAAGGCTGCTCCACCTCAAGGGGAGGTGATCAAAGAGCCAGTCACTGAGTTCATGTCTGAGACAGCCCCCGTTCCCCTTACTAGGACACCCACTTGGACACTGAGCTGCCATGGGCTACATCTGAGCTGGAGTTTTAGGTCCACTGCATGCATTGTCTTTGGTTGGGGTATCATTCTCTTCAGGGACCCCAAGGCTCAGTTTTTATGGCTCTGTTCGCCTCCTTTTGGAGCTTCTGTCCCCTCCCTTGGGTGAGGTAACCCAGAAGCAGAAAGACACACATGGTATATACTCACTCATAAGTGGATATTAGCCACATAATATAGCATAAACATACTAAAATCTATGCTTCTAAGCTGAGAAACAAGAAAGGCCCTAAGGAAGATGCTCATTCCTCATTCAGAAGGACAAACACAATAGAAATTGGAGGCAGGAGAAGACAAGAAACAGGGCAGGAGCCTACCACAGAAGGCCTCTGAAAGACTCTACTGATTAAAGTACCGAAGCAGAGGCTGAGACTCATAGCCAAACTTTGGGCAGAGTGCAGGTAATCTTAGGAAAGAAGGGGGAGATAGAAAGATCTGGAGCATATTCTTGATGTTAAATCAAAGAGAAAGAAAGAAAGAAAGAAAGAAAGAAAGAAAGGAAGGAAGGAAGGAAGGAAGGAAGAAAAAGAAATTACAGATAAAAGCATTGTTGTCAAAAATTAATATATTACATGCAATAATGTTTGGCCAATGTGGTCAAACTACATTAAAACATATAAGAACACAATATAGTAACTGACTTACTTTTCCCACCTTTGCCTCAACACAATGGTGTTGCTTCAATGTTACTGTAGAAGTCTCTGTAACTTAACACATTAGATATTTCAAAACAAATCAAGTAATTTTTAAAAGGTACAGAAAAGGCGTTTAATAAGGAAACAACGCAACACTGGCAAAATATTTCCAGGAAACTAGAAGCAGAAGAGCACTGTTCAATCTAATCAATGATTATTTATAAAAATCCCACATATTCTAACAACGTTGAAGCAGAGAACACACACCACTACAAAAGCCCAACCCATAATACCACTTCTACTTGTTCTAGTCAAGTTTTCATTAGCTGTCCTAAATGGTAGAATAAAAATTAAGTTGTTCTCTCTGCTGGCCCTTGCCTGTCCCTGCTCTCCCCAGGTCTGATCTCCACCCTCCTCTCTCTCTCTGTGCTCCCTCTCCTACCTTGTTCCCTCTCTTCAGCCACTTCTACTCTCTAGTCTATTTCCCCTTCTGAGTGAGGTTTAAGCATTCTCCCTTGGGTCCTCCTTGTTACTCATCTTCCTTGGGTCTGTGAATTGTAATATGTTTATCTGGTACTATATCGCGAAAATCTGCTTATAAGTGAATATAAACCATGTGTCTGTTCTGGGTCTGTGTTACCTCACTCAGGATGATTTTTCTCAGGTTCCTTCCATTTGCCTGCAAATATCATGATTCGTTTCTTTTTAATAGCTGAGTAGCATTCTATTGTGTAAATGTCCCTCAGTTTCTGTATCCATTCTTCAGTTTAGGGACATCTGGGTTGTTTCCAGATTCTGGCTATTACAAATAAAGCTGCTATGAACACAGCTGAGCAAGTGTTCTTGTTCTAGGGTAGAGCATCTTTTGGGTATGTGCCCAGGAGTGGTATAGCTGTGTCTTGAGGTAGAGCTATTCCCACTTTTCTGAGAAAGCGCTAGATTGATTTCCAAAGTGGTTGCACAAGTTTACATTCCCACCAGCAGCAGGGGGGGTCCCCTTTCTCCTCATCCTCGCCAGCATGTGCTGTCACTTCAGTTTATTATCTTAGACTTTCTGGTGGGTGTAAGATGGAATCTCAGAGTTGTTTTGATTTGCATTTCCTTTATGACTAAAGATGTTGATCATTTCTTTAGGTGCATCTTAGCCATTCGAGATTCCTCTGTTGAGAATTCTTTGTTTTAATTGGATTATTTGGTTTGTTGGTGTTTAATTTCTTGAGTTCTTTATATATATTGGATATTAGTCTTTTGGCAGATGTAGGGTAGGTGAAGAACTTTTCCCAATGTGTAGCCTGCCTTTTGTTCTATTGACAGTGTCCTTTGCCTTACAGAAGCTTTTATGTACACTTATATTTAAAAAAAAGAAACTGTTTTATTTAGAGTCCTTAAGCACCTCTATCTCCCTTCCAACCCCCTGACCCTAGTTAGGAGAGAAAACAGGATTGTAGGGACAAGGGACTCAGATCTTTCTAGCTACTTGCTGCTGGTTAGGGTTGTTGGGTTCTTTAGGGCAATAACAACCTCAGTCATCTAGATTCCACAAGTCCAGTCAAAGAGCAAACAGCAAACGGTAGCAGCAACCTGGAAGTGTTCTCTGGAGCCTTTCTCTCTAGAAGCATCTTGAACAAAAGCAAATTGAAGATGTAGGAAGCAATGCAAGGCAAAGTAAAGTGATCCAAAGCATTTTCTCTCTCTCTCTCTCTCTCTCTCTCTCTCTCTCTCTCTCGGCTCTTGTTTATATGTTCTCAGAGTCCAAATCAGGATGTTTTCTAGCTGGCAAGAACTGTGCCCATAACATGAGGGAGTTTGCAGCTGGAAAACATCACACATTGCTTATGAAGACTAAGCCGTGCATGAGTGTGTTCTATGCTGATAATGACCAGCCCCACGTGAGTCTGCTTTCAGTGGCGGGTAAAGCATTTCTGCACTCCACACTTAGGTCCAAAACAAAAACACATTCACATAACAACTGTTTTTTTGGAGATGAGGGAGGGAGGGAGGGACTGGGAGGGAATGAGGGATAGGGACACGGCTGGGATACAGAGTTAATAAAATGTAACTGATAAGAAAAAAAAAAAAAAAAAAACAAGTAACAGGACAGGAGCCTAGCACAGAGGGCCTCTGAAGGACTCTACCTAGCAGTGTATCAAAGTAGATACTAAGACTCATAACCAAACATTCGGCAGAGTGCAGGGAATCATATGAAAGAAGGGGGAGTTAATATGACCTGGAGAGGACAGGAGCTCCACAAGGACCAAATATATCTGGGCACAGGGGTCTTTTATGAGACTGTTTCTCCAACCAAGGACAATGTGTGGATATAACCTAGAACTTCTGCTCGGATGTAGCCCATGGTAGCTCAGTATCCAAGTGGGTTCCCTATTAAGAGGAACAGGGACTATATTTCTGACATGAACTTAATGGCTGACTCTTTGACCTATGCCCCCTCCCGACGGAGGAGCATCCCTGCCAGGCCACAGAGGAGGACTTTGCAGCCAGTCCTGAAGATACCTGATAAACCAGGGTCAGATGGAAGGAGAGGAGGTCCTCCCCTATCAGTGGACTTGGAAAGGGGTAGGGAGGAGATGAGGGAGGGAGGGTGGGATTGGGTGGGAATGAGGGAGCTGGATACAGCTGGGATACAAAGTTAATAAACTGTAACTAATCTTAGAAAAATAAAAATGGAAAAAATGTGGTGTGTGTGTGTATGTGAGAATGTGTGTGAGTGTGAGTGTGTAGGTTTGTGTGTGCGTGTGTGTGAGCATGTGCATGCATGCGTGCGTGTGATCACTCTAAGGTGTTGGTTTTCAGGAACCATCTTCATTAACTTTGAGATAGGATCTCTCACGAGGACTTGGAACTCAATGGAGTGGGCTGGCAAACTAATGAACCCCACTAATTCTACCTTATTTACTCACCCATCACTGGACTTATAAGCCTGTGTCACCACAGCCAGCTTTATTGGTGGATGCTGGAGCTACTACTCATGTCCTCAAGCTTTCTCTGCAAGTACTTTATCGACTCAGCCATCTCCCCAACTCTCTTCATCATCATCTGATTATGAGTGTCATAAAGAGCATGTGTTACCAGAGTGCATAAAATATTTAAAACTGGCTTATTCTGGAAAAAAAAAGTCACCATGCATAGTGCATGGAATTAGAAAAAACAAAAACTTCCAGTCTAGTTTTCTGTTTCAAGAAGTCCCATTTATTAATTATTAATGCCTGAGGACATGATATTCTGTTCAGGAAGTTGTCTCCTGTGCCAATGAGTTCAAGGCTGATCTCCACTTTTTTGTCTAATAGATTTAATGTATCTGGTTTTATGTTGAGGTCTTTGATCCACTTGGACTTGGGTTTTGTGCAGGGTAATAAATTTGGATCTATTTGCATTTTTTCTACATGTAGACATCCAGTTAGACCAGCACCATTTGTTGAAGATGCTGTCTTTTTTCCATTGTATGGTTTTGGCTCCTTTGTCAAAAATCAAGAGTTCTTAGGTGTGTGGGTTTATTTCTGGGCCTTCAGTTAAATCCATCGATCACCATTCTGTCTCTGTGCCAGGAACCATGGACTGGGCACCGTTGTGACAAGCTGGAGACCTACTACAGGGTAGGCTCCTGGGAGGATGTTGCGGTGACTCTGGCTGAGATCCTTAGTAGCACAGGCCATAGAGAGTGAAGAGCCACCCTCTAACTAGACAGGGCTACTAGTGGAGGGAGGGGATCACCAAACCATCCACAAAAACTTTGACCCAAAATTTACCCTGCCTAAAAGATATGCAAGGATAACTATAGAGCAGAGATCAAGGGAATGCCCAACCAATGCCTCGTCCAGTCTGAGACCCACCCCATGGGAGGAAGCCAACCCCTCAACTCCTCCCAGCCTCACCCTCCCTCTCTCTTCTCCCCATTGGCTTTTTCCCCAGTCCTCAGAAAGGGAGAGTTCTCCTTCTCTGCCATCTGCCCATAGCTTATCAAGTCTCATCAGGACTTCCTGGATCGTCTTTCTTGCCAGGCCACAGAGGAAGAGGTCCCCTGACACTATTATAATGCTCTGCTAAGTTTACAGACAAGAGGCTGACATAAATGTCCTCTGATAGGCTCCACCCAGCAGCAGGTTGAAACAGATTCTGAGCCTCACAGCCAAATATTGGGGGAAGCATGGAGAGTCTTGGGGAAATGTGGGGCATGAGGACATGGAGGATGATCTGGAGGTGACAGGAGCTCCACAAGAAGACCAATGAAGCCAACTAAGTCGGGCCCAGAGGGGCTTGTGGAGATGAAGCACCAACCAAGGACCATGCATAGACTGGACCTAGGCCCCTTACACAGATGTAGCTGGTGGGCAGCTCAGCCTCATGTGGGTTCTTTAGTAAGGGGATCAGGGGCTGTCTCTGACATGAACTCTGTTGTCTGCTTTTTGATCACTCCCCTTGGAGGAGCTGCCTTGTGTTCTCAGTCCTGAGCCAACTTGATGTGCTGGTGTGGTTGGGGGGTGCTCCTCTTTTTTGAGGAATAGGGGACGGGGAATGGGAGAAAAGGGAGGGAGGGTGAGACTGGGAGGAAGGAGAGGGCTATGATTGAGATGCAAAGTGAATAAAAAAATATAAACTTAAAAATTAAGTTGCATTAAAACAGGAAAAGAAGATATAAATTTCTCATTATTTATTTAGAATAAATTAATATGCAAAACATGTACAAAATATGTGCAGCAAATTAGTATAAATCCAGTGGCTTAAAAATTACATATTTAATTAGCTCAATTTCTGTGGCTGGGGCTACAGAGAAAGCAGGAGTCTCTGCTAATGTTCTCAGTAGGTACAGGAGTTCTCACAGTTCTTTTCCAAGCCTTGAGGTTGCTGAGGAGACTGAAGACATCAGCTGCAAGAGGCTAGCCCTTTCAAAGTGTGCCTGCTTGCTGCTGGCAGTACAGCAGAAGCATGCCTCCTCAGAAAAAGCCTGGTTGTTCCCCCTTCAAACCATTCAACTGAACTTTTGTTCATTTGTTCACTTTTTTGTCTGTGTGTGTTAGGGATTAGCCCAGGCATTGCATTTGCAAGGCAATTGTTCTGCATTTTCAGCTAATAAATTCCAGTTTGGTTAATTAAAAATCAAATTGTTGGAATCCCTCATGGAACTGAAAAATACTGTCACCTTTGCCATATAGCTAATGACAGGGTGCTATTTCATGCTTGTAGCCCTGCTCACCCTCAAGGTATGTGTTAATGTCCAGTTGGAAGGGCAGGGGCCGTCCTAGTTCTCTTTTTGCTACTGCACTTAGGTGTTTAAAAGAAAAATTATCAGTAGTCATTTAGCCAGGTAGGTGTATACAAAACTTACATTCGAGGTCATTTGTATTTTTCAGTACTAGAAATTGAATTAGAAAAAAAAAAAATTCAAGGGATTATTTTTTTTAATTTTTTAAATTTATTACAATTTATTCACATTGTATCCTAGCCATAGCCCCCTCCCTCACCCCCTTCCAATACTGCCCTCCCTCCCTTGTCTCCTCCCATGTCCCTTCCCCAGTCCACTGATAGGGGAAGTCCTCCTCCTCTTCTATCTGACCCTAGCCTATCAGGTCTCATCAGGACTGGCTACATTGTCTTCCTCTGTGGGCTGGTAAGGCTGCTTCCCTGAGTTCATGTCAGAGACAGCCCCTGTTCCCTTGACTAGGGATCCCACTTGGATACTGAGCTGCTATGGGCTACATCTGTGCAGAGGTTTCACGTTATCTCCATGCATTGTTCTTGGTCGGAGTATCAGTCTCAGGAAAGACACCTGTGCCCAGATTATTTTGGCTCTGTTGCTCTCCTTGTGGAGCTCCATTGCTCTCCAGGTCTTTCTGTCTCCCCCCTCTTTCATAAGATTCCCTGCACTCTGCCCAAAGTTTGGCTATGAGTCTCAGCACTTGCTTTAAAACCCTGGCGCATTGTCTTTCAGAGGCTGTCTGTGGAAGGCTCCTATCTGGTTCCTTGTTTTCAACCTCTTCCAATGTCTATCCCATTTGCCTTTCTGAATCAGGATTGAGCATCTTTCCCAGGGTGTTCCTTCTTGCTTAGCTTCTTTGGGTGTACAGATTTTGATATGTTTATCCTATATTATATGGCTAATATCCACTTATAAGTGATTACATGCCATGTGTGTCTTTCTGCTTCTGGGATACCTCACTCAGGATGATCTTTTCTAGTTCCCACCATTTGCCTGCAAATTTCATGATTTCCTTGTTTTTAATTGCTGAGTAGTATTCCATTGTGTAAATGTACCACGATTTTTGTACCCATTCTTCAATTGAGGGACATCTGTATTGTCTCCCGATTCTGGCTATTACGAATAAAGCTGCTACAACATGGTTGAGCAAATGTTCTTGTTGAGCATATTTTCGGTATATGCCTAGGAGTGGTATAGCTGGATCTTGAGGTAGCACTATTCCTAATTGTCTGAGAAAGCGCCAGATTGATTTTCAAAGTGGTTGTACAAGTTTACATTCCCACCAGCAATGGAGGAAGGTTCCCCTTTCTCCACATCCTCTCCAGCATGTGTTGTCACTTGAGTTTTTGATCTCAGCCATTCTGATGGGTGTAAGGTGAAATCTCAGGATCGTTTTAATTTGCATCTCCCTGACGACTAAGGATGTTGAGCATCAAGAGATTAAAGTGGAGAAAAATATTTTTAGCAATATTAACAGTGTCAACAGGAATAGCCTAGAAGCTCATTAAAAAGATAGACAATTATATAGTTCCAAAATCTATAAAAAATATGTAAGAAAAATAGCTGGCTGTGGTGTGCCTGCCTCTAGCTTCAGACTCATAAAATGGAAACAAGAGGATTGTCACAAAGTCAAAGCCAGCCTGTTCTGCAGAATTCCAGATCAGCAAGATACTAAAACTAAATGTAACTAGTTAAGTACATAGCAGAATAGTGCTAATGCAGGAAAGAAAAGCTCAGCAAAATAGTTGAAACTCAGAAAACTGATTCCTTCCACCCAAACACAAAGACAGACAAGTAAAGTCTGACCATCCCAGGGAAAGTGCAGATCATTCATTAAGTATTCCAGGGATAACTGGGCACTTATATAACACCACACACCATATTTTCAAAAAACATGTAGAATGCAAAAGGTAAAAACATTAAAGGTATCAATTAAAAGCTTTTAGAGAACAATACAGAAAGATACATTTGTGACCTAACATAAGAGAAGTTTTTTTTGATAACGAGAAGTAGTTCTTTTTTTAAGCAGTATTTATTTATTTAAATATTATCACTGGTTATAAAAGAATATTTTTTTTCCTTCCTGTTGTGATAAAATACTCTGACAGAGTTTATTTTGGCTGTGGTTCCAGAGGGGTAGAGATAATAACAGCAGAGGACATGGCAACAGGCAAAGAAAGTTGCACTTAGTCCATCTTCAAAGTTCTTAATAGTATGCTAATTGCACTGAAGAGATGAAAAATGTTGGTTGTTTTAGTAAAACCTTGCAAACTTTTACTAATCATAATGCTGCAATGAAAGTGAATAATTGATGTGTAACTCAAAGGACAAAGTTTAAGTATGTATAATAAAACCCTTATAAGTCACTGAGACTATGTTGATGAGGTTTGAATGAGAATACTTCCTAGGCACATATTAGAATACCTTGTTCCCAGTTGGTGGAGAGGTGTGGCCTTGTTGGAGGAAGTGGGCTTTGAGGTTTCAAAAGCCCAAACCAGGCCCAGTCTCTCTGTCTCTCTGTCTCTCTGTCTCTCTGTCTCTCTCTCTCTCTCTCTTTCTCTCTCTCCCTCTCTCCTTCTCTCCCTCCACCACCACTCACCTCTCTCTGCTGCTACAAAGCTCTCAGCTACTTCTCCAGCACTACATCTGCAAGTGTGTTTCCAAGCTTCCCACCATGATGATATTTCATTGAAGCAGGTAAGCTGGAAGACAATGTTGTATAAGAGACGTAAGTACTACAAAATCTCCACCAGGAAGCTAGAGAGATAGCTCTGTGATTAAGTACACCTACCTCCCTTGTGGAAGACTGAATCACGGTGCCCAGCACTCAGACTGCAGCTCCCAGCTTTCTCTAACTCTCCAGAACATCTCATGCCTCTGGTTTCTGAGGTAATTAGAAGCAGTGCACACACACACACACACACACACACACACACACACAGGCACACACACACTTAAAGTAAAGTTAATAGTTTTTCTTAATAGAAGATCAGAGGCAAAGAAGTTAGAACAGGTAGGATCAGAGGGTCTTGCACAAGCTATGCCTTATACCAAGCCAGGTTATTAAGAAGTACAGCATCTTACATACTATTTGCAGGGAGAGCATGGGGTGAGACAGAGTCAACAGAAAGCTACCATAAGACAGAATAGGCTCAGCAGGAAGCTAATCAGGGGATGTTGTGCAAGAGAAACAGGATACAGAAGTCTAGTTCACAATAGCTTTGGGACTGATAACAACAGTCTTTTCAGGGGAAAGGCAAGTTCCCTGAAATTGAAAACTTAACTTCTTTTAGATCAGGGCCCCAGCCTCAGACCAGGCCTCGCCAAGTCTGCCCATGAACAAGGAGACAGAACTGGGTTCCTTTTCAGCCTTTCATTAGGGTCTCTGAGAAAGCCCTAGACTGGCCTGGCTCTGACAGCAGGGTGGGGTGGGCTGTGAAGAAGTCCTACTCCTAGCTGGGGAGCTATTTGGCAAATGGTTCTTGCTGAGAAATGCGCACTCAGTGTTCTTTAAGGATTTAGCCCCTAGCAGGTCAGCTTCACTCTGGTGGATAGCCCCACACCCACGCATAAATTGGAATTAATAATTTTACAAGAACAAAAAGGCCACAATGTTGCTTGGTTAGGGAAGCGAAGTGGATCTTGGAGGAAGAGGGAGGACTGAATATGATTAAAATACATTGAATGGAGTTCTCAATTACCAACACAATTCTTTACAGACCTTGAAAGAAAAATTTTCACCTTCATATGGAACAACAAGAAACCCAGAATTGCTAAAACAATTCTCTACAGTAAAAGATCTTCAGGAGGTATCTCCATCCCTGATCTCAAGCTGTACTACAGAGCAACAATACTAAAACTGCATGGTACTGGCATAGAAACAGACTGGTGGATCAATGGAAGTGAATAGAAGACCCTGACATAAATCCACACACTTATGGACACCTGATTTTTGACAAAGATGCCAAATCCATTCCAAAAAAGACAGCATCTTCAACAAATGGTGCTGGTCTAACTGGAAGTCTACATGTAGAAAAATGCAAATAGATTCATACTTATCACCCTGCACACAACTCAAGTCCAAGTGGATCAGAGACCTCAACATAAAACCAGACACACTAAACTGTTTAGAGGAAAATTGGGGAATACCCTTGAACTCATTGGCACAGGAGACAACTTCCTGAACAGAACACCAACAGCACAAGCTCTAAGAGCAACAATCAATAAATGGGACCTCATGAAACTGAAAAGCTTCTGTAAAGCAAAGGACACTGTCCTCAGAACAAAACGACAGCCTACAGATTGGGAAGGGATCTTCACCAACCCAATATCTGACAGAGGGCTAATATCCAGTATACATAAAGAACTAAAGAAGTTAAACAGCAACAAATCAAGTAATCCAATTAAAAAGTGGGGTACAGAGCTAAACAGAGAATTCTCTGCAGAGGAATATCGAATGGCAGAGAAACACTTAAAGAAATGCTCAACCTCATTAGCCATCAGGGAAATGCAAATCAAAACGACCCAATGATTTCACCTTACACCAATCAGAATGGCTAAGATGAAAAACTCAAGAGACAACACATGCTGGAGAGGTTGTGGAGAAAGGGGAACCCTCCTCCACTGCTGGTAGGAATGTAAACTTGTACAACCACTCTGAAAAGCAATCTAGCACTTTCTCAGACAACTAGGAATAGCACTTCCTCAAGATCCATCTATACCACTCCTAGGCATATATCCAAAAGATTCTCAAGTACACAATAAGGACATTTGCTCAACCATGTTTGTAGCAGCCTTATTTGTAATAGCCAGAAGCTGTAAACAGCCCAGATGCCCCTCAGAGGAGGAATGGATGCACAAATTGTGGTATATCTACACAATGGAATATTACACAGCAATAAAAAACAAGGAAATCATGAAATTTGCAGGTAAATGGGGAGATCTGGAAAAGATCATTCTGAGTGAGCTATCCCAGAAGCAGAAAGATGCACACAGAATATACTCACTCATATAGACATATAATATAGGATAAACCTACTAAAATCTGTAAACCTAAAGAAACTAATCAAGAGGGAGGACTCTTGCTAAAATGCTCAATTCCTAGCCAGAAAGGCAAAGAGGCTGGACATCAGAAGAAGAAGAAAAGAGGGAACAAGTCAGGAGCCTGACACAGAGGACCTCTGAAAAGCTCTGCCCTGCAGACTATCAATGTAGATACTGAGACTTATGGACAACCTTTGGGCAGAGTGCAGGGAATCTTAGGAAAGAAGTGGGAAACAGTAAGATCTGGAGAGGATAGGAACTCCACAAGGAGAGCAACAGCACCAAATAATCTGCCCACAGGGGTCTTTCCTGAGACTGCTATTCCAACCAAGGACTATGCATGGAGATAACCTAAGACCCCTGCACAGATGTAGCCCATGGCAGTTCAGTATCCAAGTGGGTTCCATTGTGATAGGAACAGGGACTGTCTCTGACATGAACTGATTGGCCTGCTCTTTAATTACCTCCCCTTGAGGGGGAAGCAGCATTACCAGGCCACCGAAGAAGACCACACAGCCACTCCTGATGAGACCTAATTGACTAGGATCAGAAGGAAGGAAAAGAAGTCCTCCCCTATCAGTGGACTTGGGGAGGGGCATGCATGCAGAGGGTGGAGGAAGGGAGGGATTGGGATGAAAGGAGAGAGAGAACCACAGGGGGGATACAATGTGAATAAAGTGTACTTAAAGAAAAATTAATAATAAAAAAACAAAAAAATTAGTAAAAGATATTTTTAAGTGTAAAAAAAAGAATATCTAACAAAAGTATTACATTCATCTAAAATTGTATCTATAGACTATTTAAGGCAAGCAGAGCATGCGGGCGTTGCTAAGAAGCTCTGCAAACTGTGCAGGCAGGCAGGGAAACAACCACCACACAAGCAGACAGAGATCAAGGAGGGATGCCGAGTACAGTGACTGGGAGAACCAGCCGGGTTTCCTCAGTGGTGCTGGTGACATGTCATTTCTATATGTGTGGGAAGGTCTGTGGACAGCACAAAGTTCCTTTTGACTTTTCAGCTTCTATTGACTGATAGTGTTCTGTCATCATATGCAACAGCACCTTTAGCTTCTGCCTACCAGAGACCATGATGACTCTTCCTACTCCTGGAGTCCACCCCAAAGGCCCAGACACTTCCAGAAGCCCTCCCCCATCTGAGGAGGAAAAGCCACCTTTTCAGTAGAGAACCCTTGATCCCAGAGTTCTTTGATGAAAATTTATCAATACGAGAAGGGTTGTTTCTCCTGTACAATGTGAACTTACGATCTTACACGGCAAACAATGGTGTGTCCCTTCTCCCGGGGGGAGTTTCTGTTCCTCCAAATCACAGCTGTGATGTCATCTCTATTTTCTAGTTCTTTTATTCACAGAGAACTTTAGAAGCCAAAAGAGAAATTTTTAGTCATCTATTAAGTGATTTGATGAAAATTCTGTTTTGTATGGCAGAAAATATGATAAATTGACAAAATGATTATATATTTAAAAAATATCTCAGAACTTACCTATTATTTCTGGGCCCTTGGCATAGGAAAGATGATATTTTTAAGAGTTGGTAGGTTTATTTTTATTTTTATTGTTTGAAACAGGAGCAGGCACTGAAAACTTGCCAATAAAACATGTTTCATATAGCAGATGTTTTAAATGTATGTTGTCTTTTATTTAAATCCACTCGAGGAAAAAAGTAGTGTTGTGATTCATCAAGGTTTAGGCAGTGCTGAAAATCTTGTCTGAAACAGAGAAAAAAATCCATTGGAAAAATGATCATTGCCACAGCCCAGCTAGCTGTGCTGAACTGCACGAGTCAAAGCCAAGATGTGCATGACTGAACAGTTACAAGCAGGCACCTAACATCAGCGACGTTCAGATCTAAGGATCCCCTTAGCCTACCTGTTCCTTGGTTATGCTTTAAATGGCACTTTACGGGAAAGAAGCTTAGTGAGTATCAAAGGGCATAGGCTTGGATCAAGCGCAGGACTGCACATCCGTGCATAGCAGCTTGTACAGAGGCAGGATAGCATAAAAGGAGATCCAGGAGACATGGAAAGGAAATGAAACCATTCTCTCTAGGATCGGGTTGTCTTTCCTCCTGACAATCAAGAAAACATCAACACCATTGGGAAACAGAAATCGCCAACAGAAATAATGCATATTTCCCCAAATACATTGCAAATGATGATGTTAAAAACAGCAGGTGACTTTGCTTACTCAGGGCCAGAATGTTTGTAACCTCGAGTTCTAGCATGTTACCATACACCCTCATCCCTAAATCTCAATAGCACACCTCATAATGCTACCTGAAAAGTTCAAGCACAAGAGGAAGATATTTAAATAAGAGAAATAAGTAAGCCAGCTAAGGTCATTCTACTCGTCTTTTAACCATTACTCTTGGAAAGTGTACTCTTTCAACAGTGTAGCTTAGAAAGCCACAGGGCATATACATAACCACCATAAAGAAGGCTGTCCCTTGAGAAGTCAGATCCAGACTTCCACATATGGCATTCTTTCCCTGAGTGCCACTCTTTCTATTAAAGCCCCTGCTTAAGACCTATGTTTAAAGTGGCCTTCAACACACTGATGGCTTCATACTGGCTCATCCCAAAATTCCTTTCTGCTGTGGAGGCAAGAATCCAGGTTTACCAAGCAGAAGTCTTAGAAAGAGAACTCCCCAGGCCAGCTGAAGCCTGTCTTTCCCCTTACCACTTCGACAAATTCTATGTGCCAATAGCATTTAGAGTGCAGGGTTACCATATTGTTAGTATGCTATTATAATCTTTGCTTGCACTGAGTTCTGGGGTCAACTTGCACCAAAACCAAAACAAACACTAACCAAGGTGCTTGAGTGGGTGACAGTGCTTGCTCTGCAAGCCCAAGTACCTGAGTTCAAATCCCCAGCACCCGAGGAGGTGGAGCCAGCCAGCTGAGTCAAAACTGGGAGCCCGATTCAGAGAGAGAGAAACTTTGTCTCATGGCAGAGTGATAAGTAAAACACCTGATGCTCTGGCTGCCACATGGGCTCACAGGTGGGCCACCCCCGTTCACACTCATTCATGTAACACACACATACATACACACACACAAAGAGGTGAACTTCAGCCATTTTGATAATGAGTATATGTAAAGTTAGTAGTTGAGATAGATATGATGTTAATACTTAAGTCGTGGAAATTGGCCAAGTCAAGAAACGAGGGAGGGCTCTTCTCCGTCAGGGAGGAGGTAAGGATAGCCTGTCAAGTCTCATCAGAACTGCCTGGATCCTCTTCCTCGGTGGCCTGGCAAGGCTGCACTGTCAGAAGCGAGTGGCCTAGGGGAAGGCCATGGGAGGAAGAGGGAGGGAGGGTGAGACTGGGGGCAGTTGAGGAAGGGGGCTTCAATTGGGATATATAATGAATAAATTTTGGAAAAAAATAAAAGTTATATATATATATATATATATATATATATATATATATATATATATATA
>NW_026585504.1:2227785-2230540 GCF_907164565.1 Psammomys obesus
ATATATATATATATATATATATATATATATATATATATATATATATAACAGTATATTACTGATGACTAGCCTAAATGGTGTGACATATACTCTATCCCACTTAGCAGTATTTTAGTATTTGGTAGTATAGTGCACAACTGATTTTTATGAAATACAGGCTATTATTTCATTTGTATTTAATCTTACATTATTTACCTTAACTTTTCCCCCAGCTTCCATCAGAAACAAAAGTTATTTCGTAGCAATCTTCTCAAAGTATTTCACCAGAAAAATTCAAACTTTAGATTCTTGGCTACCAGAATGAAATATTTCTATTACGATGTGTATCTGAATTCAAAATCAGAAAACAAAGGGAGAAATGCTTTCTGTAGTCAAAAAAGGTTAATTAGAAATACAAAGTTTTCCCCAATCAATAATTGTTCTCTACATGTATTGAAATGTAAGGAAAACACAGTCATGTGTATGGCCAGATATTTGGATTAAGTATCAAGGATTACATCCTAAAATAAAGTGTATAAAATAGAACCGAAATTTGGTAGCCACAGAAGAATTACCTCAGTTGTGTGTTATGGGCTCGTAGCAGAGCAGCACCCTGAATGGGTGTCCTGGCTGCACTGCTCCTTCTTCTCAAAGGTGTTCTGTGAATAAATGCAGGCCTTCATTCCCTAACCTTCAAGTACCAAATGACAAACAAGGATGTTCATAAGAAACCTAATTGAAGTTACTTGTCTGTTGACGTTGTCAGTTTGAGGTAAACGCTGAGCTTCTTACCCAATCATGTTCTGTTATTTCCCCACCAAAACTTTCTCCTCACTCCTTTTCATCTGCTTCTATGTGTATCAACATAGTCTGAAGTTCTGTTATTTCCACATTGTTTTCTCACCTTTCTCGTTGCAAACTGTAAAGCCTGATATCAATCTCAGCATCCCACACAGTACCTCTGAAGATACCGTTTTCCGGACATTTTAAACTTATTATTTAATGTGATGTTATTATGCACAGAGAATTGTACCATCGACAACTAACAGAGCCTAGCACACAATTTATGGCCCGTTAAAATTTTTGGCATAAAAAAAGCTCTAGCATCATCTGGTACCAAGGACCTGGTGGTTATTGGAGTGCATCAAGCATTATAAATAATTTTTATACACAGAAGGTTTTTCTTTCATTCATAAACAGTTTATAGCATTTTCTTTTGCTCTGTTCATCTACCTGAATTTTAAAACTGGTCCACACGTGATAGATTCCCTGATATCATGCTACCGGTTAGCATAATCATGGAGTAGAGGCAGGCAGCTAAATGGTTGTGATACGATTGCTGAGGATTTGGCACTGGTGCCTGTGGTTCTGGTAGTAGTGGGTTCTTCTCCGAGAGGAATTACCGAGAATTTGATAGCCTTAGCAGCTATCAGACATGCTTTTGCGATCGGCAGTGTGCATGAACAGTTTACCATGCCGTCTTCTGCAGGAGTTTATAGTCCACAACTCTCTGCTGGATTGTGTGTCTCTGCATTATTTGTAGGAGTTCTTGATCTTTAGAATTATTATATTTTTTTACTCTTTATACTATTCCATCAGGTTAGCTCTGCTTTTTTTGTGGTAAGCCTCTAGAGCTCCTTTATGTCTCCAGCGTATGACATGATACTTAAGAAAGCTTTGCCTAACAAATGAATATAAAATTATTATCTAAAAACTCTCAAAAAGAACATTTTAGATTTATCAAAAGTGGATCTGGAGCTCCTTTGGAAAACATATATGTGCACACACATATATATGATGAAGGAACTGTCTTAACCATGCTATGCATGCTATGTAATAGTTCAGTTTCCCACGTGGAAACTTATTATTTATTATTATTATTGTGGGAAACTTATTATGTATTACTTCTTGTAGAAGAGCATTGCTTTTTGCCAGCTAGGCAGAACTTTATGATTTATTCTGACTAATGGACTAACAAGCTGAACTGGCATGTGTTCCTTTGAATTAGGAAAAAGCCGCTTGTGATGTGGGTCGTTTCTTTATTCCTGCCTGGTCATGGAGAAAGTTTGTGCCAAGAAAGAAAAGCCTTAGAGTTGAGATAATGTGTAGTGGACAGCTTCCCTATGGCTCTCTTAGAAGGCAGGTGTGTTTGTTTGATGTGACATGAAATTATCTTTGTGAGTTGATCATCTGAGATTTGTGTTACTATTTATTTATATTTTTATTATTGTTTTCCAAGACTTCTTTATTGTGTTCTATTACCTTTGACATAGATAATTGCTTGGATAAATGTGTATAGTTATAATTTTAAAATGAATCAGGTATTTATGCCAATTCACTTATCTACATAATATTTTCTATACTTAAATCTCATCATTGTTTTGAAAGTTTATGGTAGATTTTCAACCCATGAGAATCAAGACCTACATTGTGCTTCTTTTCAAAATCCCTGTAGTTATTTTAAGCACTATGTTTCTTGTTATTATAATCATTCATTTATAGTTTATATATGTTTGTTTGTTTGAGTCTTGGCAAGTCTTGAACTGTAAAGCCTCCTACCTTAGTCTTGGAATTATATCAGGATGCTATGATGCCCAGGGAAGTATTTTAAGATAGAGTTTTGGAATTGTATTAAAATGGACCTTGGTTAGATTTGGAGGGTTTGCTAAATAAAGTCCTGTAGGTTTTTTCTATGTTCTACAAGTTTATGTATTAAAAATAGTTTTGTTGTGGTCTTACTTTTCTATTACTGTAATGAAGTGCCATGACCAAGGAA
>NW_026585504.1:2230550-2311232 GCF_907164565.1 Psammomys obesus
ATTCAGGTCTCCCTTTGTGTACTCTTTTATTTAGGCTGCCTTACCCACAGGAGTTGGTTGTAATCTCGTCCTTTCCCAATCTGTAGGCTGGCATTTTGTTCTGACAACAGTGTCCTCTGCTTTATAGAAGCTTTTCAGTTTCATGAGGTCCCATTTATTGATTGTTAGAGCCTGTGCTGTTGGTGTTCTGTTCAGGAAGTTGTTTCCTGTGCCAGTGAGCTGAAAGCTCTTCCCTACTTTTTCTTCTAACAGTTTCAGTGTATCTGGTTTTATGTTGAGGTCTTTGATCCACTTGGACTTTAGTTTTGTGCAGGGTGATAAGTATGAATCTATTTCATTTTTCTACATGTAGATATCCAGTTAGACCAAATTTCACTTTTTAATTGTGAGAAAGCAAGAAACTTTTTGCTTTAGGGAGGAATATTAGACAACCTCTGCCCCTTCCTACAGTACCAATAACTAGTCAGAGTTTGATTCCACCTGTTTATCCTGAGGAACGACTAAGTTTATAAAGCTTTCTAAGAAAGCATGGTGTTTAGTTAGAGCATGTGTTGCTGTGCTAAAACACCATGACAAAAGTGACTTGGGAAAGAGAGGGCTTATTTTATATTGTAGCTTATAAGCCCATCACTAAAGGAAGTTAGGAAAGAAACCCAGGGTCCCTGAGAGCAAGAACTGAAGTAGAAGCTATAGAGGGTTGCTGCATGCTTAAAGCACCCAGGACCATCATCCCAGGGATCATTACAGTGAGCTTGACTCATCTTCCCTCATCAGTCATCAATAAAAACAAAACCAAAAAACCAAAGCAAAAAGAAAACCAAACCAAACAAAATGCACCATAGATTTGCCCCCAGGCCAGTTTGGCAGGGGCAGTCCTAGTTGAGGTTCCCTCTTTTAAATTAACTCTAGCTTGTTATTAGAACTAGCCTACACAATGAGTGAAGGCAGGAGCATGGGCGACTGTACAGCAGCCACACTGGAGGGTCTGCCCCTCTACATGGTTGATAACTTACGACTGCGTAAGTTATGGAGCCTGCTTCCCGAGTCCTTCCCTGCCTGCATACTCCTCCTTCCCCAAGACCACAATCCAGTAGGATAGAGTTTCATATAACCTGCTGTGCAGAGTGGCTGGATACTTCGATGAGAGTCCCAAGATCCTCCCAGCCCTTATTTCATGGAGGAATATCAATAGTCAACAGATAGTTTGGCTTGGAAGATAGTTCTGTACTACACTTCAGCTTTTCCTTTGGTTCTTACTTTTTTTCTGCCCTACTTTTCCACATGAGTCTCTGAGCTTGGAAGGGGTGACATGTCTGACAATTCTTCTCCAATTTCAGTGA
Source organism: Psammomys obesus (assembly GCF_907164565.1). Lineage (NCBI taxonomy): Eukaryota > Metazoa > Chordata > Mammalia > Rodentia > Muridae > Psammomys > Psammomys obesus. The sequence goes on from NW_026585504.1 coordinate 2,231,891, forward strand.
GGCATTGAACATCCATGCCCTCTTTCAGTCCCTGCATCTCGAGAACATGAGTGTTGGCAAGTCTTGGATGTTCCTCCTACTATAGAAAATAAGTGAGAAAAAGTGGGAAAAAAGGGAAATGGAAAAATTTTTAGATGCTGAGTCAAGTAATAACCTGATTATATGCCCTACACAAATGTTGGGCAGTACTGTAGCTGGTACATCTGTATTTAACAAAGAAATAGCAGCTGGTTCTTCACTCGGCCTCTGATTTCCTTGACCAAAGTTTATCTAAGTTTCAAGTATCAGATGTGAATCCTTAAATCTAGTCACAAAGTTTGTTCTGTCCATAACTACGTGTGTCACTATTTTGGGGTCTGGCACAGATTGCCTGATACTTCCATGAAGAAGCACACAGCAGCCACAGCTGAGAAAGGTACTTGGTAGCACCTTCAGCACTGTGAACACTACTCTGCAGGAGGTAACACTTGTGGCTCAGCCCTAGCCTTAATTATCCCAGTCCTGAAACCCAAACTCGGTGATGTTGTTATTGTTAGTATCTTGCCATTCAGTTCTAGAACGAAATCAGCAGCAATGGCAACAGCCTTTATTGGTGTAGGAGCCTCTGGGGCCTCTATGGCTAACAAGGCGATAACTGACTCCTAGCACTAGGATTCCCAAGTAAAGATGATGGTTTCTAGGGCTTTCCTCTCCGTACTCGTACTCAGCAGACCCTGTGTATCATGCAGGTCTGCTGCTTCATCACATCTACAAAAAGGATGCCACCCTGAGCTATGCCCATGGCTGTCTCCTGCTCAGAGAGCTTCAGCCTTAGTAACATATCGCTCTAGTCTTCACACTGCTGCTACCCCATCCCCAAAGGCACATCAACCCATTCCACACGGAGATAGAAAATTATGTTCAAATAGCCTCTACAAATGTTTCACCCTCTGAACAGTGGAGACTCAGCTAACTGTCTCACTGCCCCTATCAGGAGCAATGATGTTGCTCTTTGCAAACTCAACACTGATTTTGTCATAGTTTGCTGACTCCATTAATGTGTCAGGAGAATTTTCATCCTAGGTGGGACTAGGAAACGTCTACCACTAAGCACTTTCTAAGATTTCAATGACCAATCAAAGTTCACTTTGGAGAAACTAGTATTTCCTTACAGAGCAGAGTGTGGTTACAGGCAGATGTAGATGACCCTAAAGCAGCCACACGAGAAGATCTACCCCCAGTAAGGATATGACTCTGTTGTGGCTGAGTAGAGGGAACCTATTTCCTTAGTCCTTCCCTACCTCATGCGGTTAGGATAGAATTCCGTACAACTGATTGGTAATACTAGCGGTATATCTAACCCTTCATTCAGTGAGGGACCATAGTCAGCAAGCCTAGCCAGGTAATCATATGTATTATATAAATATAGCTTTATTTTATAAAAATGATGAAAGCATTGTTAATATTATTAAAAGCAAAGCTTCAGTGTATCATATTTCAAGTGACCCAAGATATAAAAATATTCAAACTTGATTTGCATAGATATTTGATTTTGTCCGTATTGTTCAGCAAGAGAGGTAGGTAGAAATAGTAAGTGTAAAAAGGATGTGTGCTATTTTTTATGCTATTTCCCTTCACTCAGTACAGGTACCCTTTTAAATATAATTGATTTGCAAATCACATAGGGCAGAGAGCTGTTTTTCAGTCATTGTGAGTCAGGTTTGCTGCGTGCTGTTTTTTGGTATATGTCTCTGTGAGGCCGTATCAGTTAAACTGTTTCCCTCTGAACTCTGAGAGCACCCTGTCTGCTTTCTTCAACTCGTTATCTTCAGGAGCGATGGCCGTTCCTCAAACAAAGTTTCTTAGGAACTACTTGCTGAGCGAAGGCGACCTGTAGGTTACTCACCTTTACATGCAGATAGCATAACACGTGACGTGCACTTCCTGTTCAGTAACGATCTGCTAGAACACTTGAAAAATAAGTATGCTACATGTACAGTACTTGAAAATTTTATAAATATATAAAGCAATCGGGATTTTAAGTCTTTTTAAAACATTCATTAATGGAATGGACTAGTACAAGTGTCTTTATATTGTTACTGTATTTTACATTTTATGAGACAGGGCATCACTTGTAGCCTGGAGTGGTGAGAAACTTAGTGTGTAGAGGTGCGTTCTGCAGGCTTGTAGTGCAGGATTGCCAACATGCCTCACTGGGCCTGGCTTATATTTGAAATGATTTTTACTTTTAAATGTTCTTTTTACTTTTATATATTTATATAATGAAATAAAACATCTACCCTTGGGTTCCCTCCAGATGTCCTGCTTTTGACTGCATGTATCTTTGCTTCATTCCTCTCTTTCTTTCTTAGAAACTTACTAAGTTTACTTAATTCCTCCCATATGTGCAGGGATATGGGACCATCTACTGTACTGCGGAGAAGCTTCAAGCAGACACCTGTAATGAAGAATGTGTTGTCCTTTTTAAGTTGACAGTTAGTACTTAATATCTGTAATTTGTTGAGTCTTTCACTAGGGAATACATTATGTTCTTAGCAATTTGATCCTAGAATAATTAACTAAGTGTTAATATAGTCATTTTATAGATGAGGCAGCTGAAACTCAAAAAGGCTAAAAAAATTACCTAAGCTATAAAACTAGTTTGGAAAAGTTAGTATTCAGCTTAGATCTATTGCTCTATAATATATCCTTTTAACCTACATACAATGCCAAGTAATACATAAATGAGAAAGTTCTATTATAACACTTGAAACATAAGCATGTATGATGTATCAGTAACTGGGAAATATTAGGAAATAAAAGTCTTTTTTCCCTTAAATAAAAAAATAGTAAATGTGATTCAGTAATTTTAGTGATGTTTGTTCATGTGGTCATGATAGCAGTCTTAAGGATGATGCTTCTCAGTGCTTGGGTACTTGAGTTACTTGGAGTTTACCTTTTAACTGTTTTTGTTTATGCCTTTTCTAGGTTTGAGCGGCCGCTTCTTTGTTACCACTCTCCCAGCATTTTTTCAGTAAGTTTTATTAATTTTATGATCTTATAAAGATTAGCATTCAGTGTTTCATGAGAATATGTTAAGTAGGTGATAGTGAACCGTGCTAATGAGAGGTGAAGGGAAAATGACACACACACACACATACAAATTTTCTGTGGATATAGCCCTTGGGGTCATTCAAGATACAAGCCAACGAGGTTCAAGGGATTCTTGGGAACAGAACTCCCAGTTTCACTCAGTAGTATATTGGGAATGAAGAGAAGAAAAGGGCATGTGTAAATTCTTCCTGTGAATCCTATCTGGGCCGAGAAGGTGAGAGAGGGAAGGCTTTCCAGGTGGATGTGCGGTATGTGCTTTGCTATTGATCATGAGCATAGAGATTTGGATGACATAAGTTTGGAAATATGAAGGCATAATTTGTTACTGTGACAACAGTTGCTATTTTGCTTGAAAAAATAAAAATAATTGGTTGCAAACATGCTAACAAATGAGTTGTCTGATTAAATCTTGCTGGAAATTTAGGCTATGGTTGTAGATTAAACAGTGATGAAATAGAATATTTAATGCTTTAAGTTTTAGAATTTCTCATTTATATTAAATTAGAATGAATAACACATGCCTTCTGGTTTATGTCTGGCTACAGTTTTTTTGTTTTCTTCCTTTGAGATAATTTAAAGTCCAAGCAGAGTTTACAAATGTGAACAATAATTATTTTTATTATTATTTTGTAATACCTACTTTGATTTATCTAATTTCTACTTGATTTTATAATCTGTAGTGCAAAAGATGGAATATTCCGCCGTTATCGAGGTCCAGGAATCTATGAAGACTTACAGAATTACATCTTAGAGAAGAAATGGCAATCAGTTGAGCCTCTGACTGGCTGGAAGTCCCCAGCCTCTCTAACGTAAGATAGCAATAAAGTGTTGTATGTAAAAAAATAGGTCCCATGTTAATGTGTAGACCTTACAAGTCTAGATTTTTCTTCATATTCCCTTCTTCTTAGCTAGACTGCCCATTCCTGTGATTGGTCAATGTCGTGTTTCTGGTTTTTCACCCACATCTTCTGCAAGTGGTTTTAGTGTCATGGATAGTGAGTGGCTGGATTGAGGGTTGGTGTAACAGAAAACCTTTCCTGCAACTTTTGCAGCAAGCTATGCCAACTGTTTTCTCTTTACAAATGTGGTACTTAGAGCTGGTCGCCACTATCTGGAAGGACAGATTTTCCTCAAATTGTAGTACTCAGGGATTCTTGTGACTTACATTGAATAAAACTCTGTCCAGCACAGTGTTTCTGGGGGTAGCTTTTGACAATATTTAGTAAAATAGACAAGGCTGAACTACAATAATTCTCAAACTGTTACTTGACTTCAGTCTTGAATGGCCATATTAGTAATTTTATTTTGTATATACAGCTGTAAGAAATATCCTTAATATCATAGAAACAATGTAATGTCACATCCCATTTACCAAATGACACCTGTGTTAGTGCTTGAGAGATAATGGAGCTTATCCTAAAAACAGCCCACCTCTGGCATTTCATTCCATAAATAAATGAACACTGATTTTTATGGTAGATGTTGTTCTAGGAGCCAAGTATTTCTGACTTCATTGCATAGGCTTGCTTTCTCCATTCCCTTTATTAGATAACTTAAAACTAGTAAGACCGATGGCAAAATACACTAGAGAGATATGATCATTTGGATAGAGCTGTGAAAATCAACAGTGTAGCTTCTTATATTATGCTGGAAAAATTTGATCTTGGGCCTATTTGAGGAGGTGTTAAGAGTGGTTGCTCTGAAGGGAGCATTAGGGTAGGAATTTCAGGACAGGAGGAACTATGGCCCAGATAAGAACAGGCATAGAAAAAAAAATCTCTCTGTGATTCCTGTTCAATACTTGGTGGATCTTGCTATTTCTCACCATCAAGATTCTGCTGGACATTAAAGAAAAAAAGATGCTATAGGTTTCAGAGGAAGTAAAGGGTGTTTTGTTTGGGTTGGAGTTGGAGGAAGGCAAGGAAAGGAGAAAGTGATACAATTAGATTTTATCTAAAATATTGAATAAAATAAACTGCTGGATAGCTTAGGGATATTTAAAATCAAGATCATGGCTTCCAGTCAATATTCTAGTGTGGAGTGGAAAGGATTCATGAGCCCTTATCTCTGATTGAGCTATGGATGTTACTGGATTTCTTTTCTGAAAGAGAAAGTCAGTTTTCCTCAACGGTGTGATTTCCTGCTATGCCAATCATACTCCTTTGGATGGCCCACACCTACAAGTATATACCTGGCACAAATTGGAGCTGATGGTAATGAAGGAGGAGAAAAGAAGAAGGAGAGGAAGGTGACAATGACAGCATGAAGCAAGGGGGCAAAAGGGAGGTGGGGATGGAACTGGGAAGTGTTGGGGTAAGTATGATCAAAATTTATTGTGTGAAATTCTCAAAGATTTAATAAAATATTAAAAATGAAGAAGAGAAAGATTGTTAGGCTTTGTAATGCTATTAAGCTGAGTGTGTGTACCTAGTTTCCTGTGGAGAATTAATGAACACAATCACAGGGTTTAAAGCCCTAGAATGAAAGAGAACAGATAGGAAGTAAAGAGTAGTGTGCTTGGGATAAACCTATGACCCACCTCAAAAGCGAGAAGCTCCATACTAAGCAAAAGTCATCAAGAACAAGTGGATGAGTGACATAGCACAGGAAGAAAAGGCACCTGCCACCAAGTCTACTGACGTGAGTTTGATCCCTGGGCCCCTCGTAGAAGGAGAGCAGTGACTTAAGCAAGTTCTCCTATGGCCACCACATGTAGCCCAACTGTGTATTCACACATACCACGATCAATGCATGAGATTAAAATTAGGAAAGGAAACTGAAAAATTATTCTAGTGAGACAGAGAGAAAAACAACAGTGAAACCTTTTTAAGAATCTAAAGAAAAGATACTAAAGGAAGAAATATTAAGTACTTGTGTCCCATGATGCTAGGAGGCAAAGAAAGACAATCTTGGACAAGGAAGAATGCAGCAGGGTGACATTGTTATGACCTTGACAAATGGTGGTTAGGATGCAGCTAGATTTAAATGGTTTGACGACATCCACTGAAGAAATTGCAAGAGAGGACTGCTCTTAGAGAATTTTGTTCTGAAGCTGGAGGGCCATGTGAGGGCAGTGTTGCTCAGTTCACGAGATAGGGGTGAGGATGCCATGTCTTCATGCTAAAGAGGGTGATATCTGATATCGGAGAGGTGGAATAATCAGGAATGCAGGAAAAAGGGATGACAGAAAGAATCATGTCATTCACAAAACAAACAAAAGTCACAGGTTGATAAATTGGCCTGACCAGTCAGGTCGTCTTTGCTGTTGATACCAAGGTGATATGGTATACATCAGGTTCAACTGTGGTGACAGGGCAGTGAGAGTGATCACATAATGGCTTCTGATTTTACAGTTACATACAAGGAGTGCTTGTTAGCTGACAGTGCTTGTTGAAGGAGGATGGGTAGGACTGAAAGGAAGGAAAAGCAAATGAGTTATGGTAGTTATATCCTGAAAGATACTGTACTAGACAGTATTGAGCTTTTGCCTTTGGAAGTTACCTGGATATGTTGTCTTTCTGCATATATAATTTGTTTGCAGTTATGAATTTTTTATATGACAGGATAAGGGGACAGGATTTGAAATCTATTTACAGCAGAGTGATCTATATAATGACCCTGAACTGTAACCTTTTTGAGAACTGAAGTGAATGGAGGAGAGCGAGCCAGGAGTACAGGCTCAGTGAAGGTGGGGTCCCTGGCCTGAGCTTTGCATGGTTTTGTCTTTGTATGTCACTAGATGCTTCTCTTTCTTTCTTAGGATGTCTGGAATGGCTGGTCTTTTTAGCATATCTGGAAAGATTTGGGTGAGTACATTTAAACAGTTATTATATTTGATGATAATATTTTTAAAAAGTGGAAATACAGCTTTTAGGAAAATGAAAATTTATAAGGACTTTTATAAATTCTGTTTTCTCTAAGCCATAAAACTACTCTCATACTTGGTTCATCATGATAATAATGTGTTTATACAAAGGTATAATTTCAAGAGGGACCCCTGGCGCTGTGTCACAGTCATATTTTATTAGATTGGTGTTGAAGTCCTTGTAAAAACAAAAATGCTTATGTGATATGGTTCTATTTTAATTCATTTCCCCCCTGGAAAATATCTATATAGATAAAAAGATTCTCTAGCAAGAATGAAAGTCAGTCTGTGTATCTAGATGCAACAAACTGTAGCCTGAGAAGGGCTTTCTGGTTTTGTAATAAAGCTTTCATTAAACAGCCATTGTTATTACAGCATCTGATGTTTCTTATCTGTTGTTGAACTACAATGATGGAATTGGCATAGTTGCTACAGAAACCAAGAGTTGTGTCCCACTAGTATAAAATACTCTCCTTGTATGTGCTTCTATAATAACATATGGTCACTCCAGATTTACAACAATTATTTAGGCCAAATGCTGAATTATTTCTTGGTCTTTAATATGACCTTTGACCATTTCTTTCCCTTCTCTGTAGAAAGAGCTTAATGCCATTTATTATGTATTGTGTTTGAATTGTTTGTTTCCTGCTTTAGAAGAGCACCATATTGTAAAACTTATGTACTTTTGAACTAAGTCTAATAATAACAGACTTAAGATAAAATTCTGTAGCAGTTCCCATGTGATCTAGATGAGGGCATCTCACATCTTTTCTTCCATTTAACACAATGTACAGAAATCTTTCATAGTAAGTTATATTATGATGGTATACATTCATAAGGTCCCTTTCTTGAAGCCTGCAGAAGGCTGTTAGGTTAGGTTTGATAGATATTCAGAGACAGACTGTGAAAGGAAGCAAGAAGCCTTCGATACCACTGAAGAGATCTTGCTGGTTGCTCCCAGGTAAGAAGGATATTAAAAGGATTCTGAAATGTATGTGTGAAGGGGATCATGAGCTTGTTCCTGAACTCAAGAGTATACTATGCATCCTGTTTTGTGGATGAGCTCTGAACACTAAGCTCCACTGTAACTTTGAATGAGAACGTGCAGTGCTGGCTGCAACAGTTCAGATGTCTAGAGGAAGGAATGGCCTTCCTGGGCACAGAAGAACTTGCCTGTTCATGGAGGTCTTGATTTGACCACTGATTGCAACGATATTATTTCTTTTATTTAATAATTATTTCATTTAGTTTCTTCATACAAGAGACTAAAGATTTGTAGCAAAATTTAGCTCTAACTTAATAATATATAAAATCATATACATCAATGATATTATATTATATTATATTATATATTCTTTTATATTTAGTTATACTATATTATTTTATATATTATATTATTAAGTATATATTTCATAATACATAGTTAATATATATTAAGTAGGTTCAGGATTATCAGCTGACATTTTAAAATATTTTCTATAAAATAGAGTAAGATGTTTTTATATAATGAAAGCATATAACATTGAGCAGGTATCAATATTTTGACCCGAGGATACATGATTAAGGAAACAGAAACATAAAAATCTAAAGCTAAACCGGATCTCTTGTAATCAGCTACATATAAAGCTTCATAATGCCACAACTCTAGTCTTTCATAAAGATCTCTAAAGCTACTATGAACTCAGAGTAAACAGATGGATTTTTATGTCTGTGGCTATACAAACAACTTAATTAATTCCAGCTCTTAATAATTGTTTATTGAATCATTAGTCTTTAGTAATAATTAATTATCTACTAACCCACGGTATTGTTGAATTTCTTTATAATTTCAAATAGATTTATTGAAGGATAAATTTATACAAGAAACTTGAAACATTAAAATAAGAGAATACTTTAAAATGCTAACTAGACTCAGAATGCAATGATTCAGAGAATGATTCAGAATTTTGTAGTTTAAAATTTCACCTAGGAAGTTTCTACTGTGTTTGAATCATTCGTTTTGGAGAAAGGTCTGTGACACTGCCCAGAAGTTCCTAAACTGTGTCTGTTCATTGCGGCCTCCCGAGTAAGGTGAAGCAGCGTGTATGCACAAAGCAAGTTCCAGATATGTCCATGAGTCAGCAAAAGGCAGTGACCTTCAGGGTCCTCTGTCTCTTCAGCCCAGTAATGACAGCGAGTCAAGAAAGCATAAAGTGTTTCATGTACAGTTTTTACATAGAGCCAGAACTTAATAACATCTGTGAAAACATTAGAAGTTGGAAACTACATTCCAAAGAGCTCCAGTCCACAAAATACAATGCAATCAATTAGGCACAGAATTAAAAGGCGCCAATTTAGACATTAGCAGACCACAAAAACAATTATTGAATGATCTTCCCAGAACTCACAAAAACAGGTGAAATGAGTCCAAGTTTCTACTTTTATTTCATGTTTCTCAAAATCTGTTGTTCCTATTAGTTTTTAGTTTATACTAAATAAATTAAATATTTTATTATAGCCTGTTCTAAATTAGAAGCAAAGATGGTCTAAAACAATATGAGGAAATATGGCCGTAGCAGTCTACTTCTAAGTAGACTTTGATTTGAAATTAACAGTTCACATGTATAATTCATATGTTGTTTAACGTTAGGAAAAGTCTGAAAAACTGTAAGTGGTTCATACTCTCAGGCATCATTTTGTTTTATACATAGGCACTGATAAGTGCCCAAGGGTTTCATGTATTAATAGATTCCATGTTCAGATTAAATACTGAACAACAGGTAATGATTTCATGAAGGATATTTGAAAACTGCTTGTGATGGCAGAAAGATCTGGCAAAGTAATTTGACCAGACCTCTGTCAAGATCCTGAGCTTTGAAGAATATTTCTTACAAGATGTGATTTCGATAATTACTGTTTCTCAGTGCTACAAAATTTGATTGGTTAATTAGGAATCACATGAGTCTAAACTTTGGGCACGTGTGGAGAGACAGTCCGTAGACTGGACTTACAGCTGGACCCTGCACTGCAAGTAAACATTTCATTTTCCTTTGGATTGCAGCACCTTCACAACTATTTCACAGTGACGCTGGGGATCCCTGCATGGTGTTCTTACATCTTTTTCGTCATTGCCACTTTGGTGTTTGGCCTCTTCATGGGTCTGGTAAGATAACATCAGTCTTTTTTCTTGCTCTTAAACAGAGAATTTCATGTAAAATTAAAAGATAGTCATGAAAGGAAAAACACATAAATATCATTTTGTGTCAATTAAAGCAGTAAATTTGCTTTTTAGTTTCAATGGTAATGTGTAATATAATGGAAAATTCATTAATTATCACCATCTAGTCTTATCCTTTAAGTGTTCTGAATATTAATGCTTCTAAGAATGTACACAGTGATTAATGAAGAAATAAATATCTTCCCTGAATTTGGTAATCAACTTTCAAGTCAACGAAGTTACTATGATCTCACACAAAGCTCCTTGCTTTGACCACAGTGGTAGAGACAAAGAATGTACTTCGATGACAGACTATTTTGTTTCTATCCTCCACTTGAATATCTAATTGTGACCATATTCTTTTTAAGCATTTTTTAAATTAATGTATTCTCTCATGTATTACATCATTAAAACCGTTTTCTCTCCTTTCTCTCCTGTCAGTCTATCCCCCGCACCTCCCTCTTCCCCATCTACTCCTTTGTTTCCCTCCAAAAAGGGCAGGTCTCCCAGGGATGTCAACCAAACATGGCATATCCAGTTGTAATAAGACTAGACAATTCCCTCACATCATGGGTGTGTGAGGCAACCCAGTAGGAAGACAGGGGCACCCAAAGCTTGCAAAAGCCTGATCAGATTCTTATGTATTGCCTCTGGTTCCCTGAGGTTAGTTTTTTTATTTATTTGTTTGTTTGGTTTGGTTTTTGTTAGAGAACATAGAGGAAAGAACATGGTTACTGCTGTAGAACAAACAAAAAACAGTCAAAGGAAGTCATGGGACATGAAAGTTTGTATCCCATAGGGTTTGAGTATCTTCTCTTCTGGGGTATTAGTGAATAATACACTGAGTTGCTTAAATACAGAAGTTCCTATAATTTTTTTTTGTGACATTTTAAGTTTTTGTTTGGTTTAGTTTAGTTTTTTTTTTTTTTCCTGAGGTAAATATTTTAACTGTTTCACTTAATGTATACATGGACATTTTGATTGTATGTTAAACTCTAATTAAGATAATATGCTTTCTGAAAAGTTTTGTTGGTTATTAATTATGTAGTTTCTAAATATTTTATAATAGAAATTATTGATGATTTTGAAACATCCAGATAAAGAGTACACTGTAGGCTTTTGGTAAGACTATTTACATTTTTTATGAACTTGGGCTCTCTAGCAAGGTCTTAAAATTGAAAATAGCAATTGACCTTATAGTGGCGTCACAGGCAAGTTACAGCTTAGTAGGAAACACTTACTACAGAAAGCTAAAGCAGCTTGACCTCTTTCTTGACGGTTCTTTATCTACACTTTAGCTCAGTTTCTTAGTTTGGCTTTGGATGTTAGCTTTGGAAGTGGGGTGGAACATGGCTACCTGTGTGAGTAATTAATTAGGTCCCAGCTATGTCTTAATAATTTTATTGCTAACTAACGTAGCCTCCATTGCCCTAGTTTAATGGAATTTGACTGTACAATAACAGAGTGTAAATTCTATGCTTCTTCTGCCTTTTGTTGTTGTTGTTTTCACCAGAGTGGGAACTACATGAGTATTTCTCCTCTAGGGGAGACAGTGAGAGACCAAATGTGGAGATGTTGGTGAATCAGAGGTGCAGACCTTGGTTATGTAGGTGTGGATGGGAAAACTCTGCTCAACTGACAGGGTTTTAGCATCCCATGCCTATCTGTAGAGAATGTTTTATTTTATTTTATTTTTTGGAAATTTAGATTGAAATAACCCTTTGGAGGGTATCATAAACTTAAAGGCAGGGTAGAATTGACCGCAGACTGGTCAGTTGATTAAACAAGAAACACTGTTATTTCTGGACAGGGAATTGAGAAGATAAATCAATAAATTAGCCTATTAATAGATTTCCAAAAAGGAGCAAACACCTCTCTGCTCATGATTCTATAATTTTAAACAATGTTAAATTTATCTTCAATAATCATTAATTTTTATGTACCTTTAAAAATAAATCTCTTGTTTATATGATTAAGAGATTTGAAATGGCCATATTATTTTATTTTAAATTACTTACTTCAGAATACCATTTTTGTTATCTTCTATGATCACAGAGACAGTATTTCACAGTTGTCTGTTTATCTTAGCTTCATAAAGAATACTAGTTTGTATATAACATTAAGATAAAGGGAACACATAGATGACAGAGCTCCTTCAGCCTGGTTCTCATTAGCCTAGGGAGCAGCTTCCCATGTCCCCAGGTTCCCAAAGAATGACATATCCGCCAAGATGCCAGACTCTAAAGAGATTTCTTGTAGTGTTGCTAAATGAATCAAATAAATCTGATGAATTTATTCTTACCACATGATTTCCAAATTTTGAAAAATTAGCTTAGTCGTGAAAGGAAAGAGCGTTTTGAGTTGCTCTGTTTGGTCCCAGGTAACTAAAGGCTTTGGAACTCAGGGCCTTTCTGAACAGCATTAGATTGAAGGTGAGCCCTACAGTAGTGGGTCAGTCTGCAGGAGTCTCCATTGCCTGGGGCTGAAAGCCTCGCACTGGCTTGCAGCCGTGTGAAACTTGATCTTGCTTGTCTCTTCCTTCCTGTGAGTCTTCATGTAGCTGAACTTTAACAGACAAGGGCAGGACATTTTTCATAGGAAATGTCTGAAGTCATTGCTTCATATAAGCGTGGATATTGTATTATCTTTTCCCAAAATTCAAAAGATAACTAAAACAATCTGTTAGTTTGGCGTTCTTGATTGAGTCGCCTGACAGATAAAATATTATATGCTATTTTTCACATGGGCTCAGTTTGAGAATCAAGTACATATTTTGCAGTTTTTGAAAGGGATCTGTGCTCACTTAGCATCACACCCTGCTATCACTAATTGCTTGAAAGAAGCCATAGAGAATCTAGGAGTGATCCAGGTAGCGTTAAGTAGTGGCTTTCAGCTACTAAAATCATTCATTGAAGAATAAGGGGTAGGACTTGTGTTTGTTTCTGTTACCTGGTTTCTATTTCTGTTGTTGTGCAGGCACTGCCTAAACTTTGGTGCTAAGTAAATTACATTCACAATGCCTGTGATCTTCGTCTAGCCCAAGGCCTCCTACAGAGGAAGGTCTGGAATGTTATAGGCATAGATGCTGTCATCTGTGGGGAAAAAAATGCATCTGTCTACTTCATTTAGGTGCTTCTTTCTAGGTAGAAGCCAAAACATGAAAGGCTCATTGTATAAGATAAAGAAAGTAAAGAAAGTACCATTTATCTATAAGCAATGTTTATAAACTTTGTCATTTTGTAGTGGCTTAGAAACTGGCAATAACCCTTGAAACAGAAAATAATCTGGAACCGAGAGAATCTTAACAAAAGGATTGGAAGATTTTTCTTCCCAAATTTTGAGAAGGAAGACATAATGGAATTGTGTACAACATAAATAGATCTTGATGATGAGCTAGCCCATAGACAGCTTTTTTTATAAGCTATGGCATGAGATCATACTTAAGTGACATGTCCTCGGCCACACAGCCAACGCCAGACAAAGGCAAGACTGAGCTGTGAATCTCTTCTAGACTGTAGGACCCAGTTAGTCCTCCATAGAGCTCAAGTCTGTCATAAGTGTGACTTGCTCTCTCTGGAGTTTGTGGAAATGCTAGAAACACTGGATTGCTGAACAATTCTACTTCCTTATGGAATTAAATAAAAATAAAGTCACAAAAGGTAGTAAACACATGACTCTCACTTTTAAAATGTAATTTTCAAACTTGGTTCAACAGATAGATCTGTTTTAATCTTTGCAGTTTAAACCAGTTATGTAGGCAGAGGCTTATTCTCTAACCCCAAATTTCTTCCTCTATCTCAGTGGCTTTTGTAGATGCCTTGCCTCAATTACAGGCCTGCTATAGACCCATGAAGATCATGAATATCACTTGGAGCAGTTCAGAGGAGCCAGGCAGCCATGTCTCCCATCGTCTACTGTGCCCAGGACCCTAGTTCTTCTTCATTCAAATGGGAAATCTGAATCCTATAGTGGTTGTCATCTCTTTATCCTTAAAGTATCAGAGTGCTTTATTCATGGTTCATATTGTTGGAGGACACATTAAATAATGATGATTAGGCGTACAGCAGATTTTATGTGAAAGAGGTTTATTAGATGGAGGTGAAGAGAGAGGGAGAAGAGAGAGTAGGACATGATGAGGGGAAAGAGACAGGGGGTGCCCCAACAGAGAAAGGGGAAAGGGCAAGAGGAACCAAGAGGCAAGAGGCCAAGAGAGAAGAGACCAAGAGAGAGACCACATGGCAGGCTGGTAAAGGGAAGGTAACCACGCCTTCCAGTTGTGGCCACCTGGCTGGTGATACATAATGACATCATAGGTTGCTAGGCAACCCAGGAGCAGGCTTAGTTCCAAAATACTAATACATATGAAACAGATGTTTTTTTTCCATATTGATTTATAGTTAAACAGCTGTTTTTCTCCCTTTTCAACATTTCTCTCTGAGCTGTTAACATGAACCTTTAACCTAAGTTGAACAAATGAATATGTGTATACTTATGGTCTTGAATACAAAGTAGGATGCTCTTATGTTTTACTATAATCCGAAGGACTATGGCTTTAATATGCTCTTCCTGTTTTTGAAATCTCATCATTCAAAGAGAAGTCTTCCTCCATGTGTTAGCTAGGTAAAAGAAGACATATGCAAGCAAGCCATGCTTGTGTGCCATACCGCTGAGAGCAGTGCCTGTATTTCTGTAGCCAGGAGGGCGGTGTGTGTGGGTGAGCTGCAAAGGCTGAGGCCACTCAGGTAGAACACTTGTCTGACATTTGCAAGAAGAACGAGGGTGCGTGGTGGGGTAAGATGTCACCTCACACACGGGCAGCTTCTCCCAGGTTTGATCTTTCTGCCTGGTAACTTACATAAGGCAGTTGGAGACTTTGGCGTGGGTCTATTCTGGTTCCAGTTAACTCTATCCTGTTGATTACAAACAAGCCAATTAATGGATTAAGCCAACAGTTTCACTAATATGATCCATGCTTGTCTCTGGGTGTGGATATGGACTGAGGTGATTCTTCCCTTAAAAAACTTGTAGTTTTTCAAGAAGAAAAAAAAAAGACTTTTATAACACAGTAGAAAGTCACTGGTACATCAAGGTCAGATGTGAAGCCACCCAGTCTCTGCTTAAAATAGAATTTAGTTCTCAACAGATTAAAATATATATATATATATATATGAAGTTTTTTTTTCAATATTCAAGAATCATGTACTCTTACACTCTTCTGTATTTTTCTGAAGGCTTTGACTAGCTGCTAAGTGTCTGGTTAAGCGATAGAAATTTGATTTGAGGCAGGTTGGCAGTTTGTCTTGTCTCTTGGTGTGAAGTCACTTTGTTTCCCCCAGGTCCTGGTGGTGATCTCAGAATGCTTTTATGTGCCTCTTCCAAGAGCTTCATCTGAACACTGCGGTGAGTCTGACAAGTCCTCATGGGTAGAGGTAGAGTTTTTTGGTATTTTTTGCTTTCTCATTTTGGCTCTAGCTCTGCACTCCCTTCACCAAGCACACAGTTGCCTCTATTGAGTTCCCTAAAGATGTATTCTCCATATCACTTTGAATAAAATTTACTTTCCTCTTTTAAAATGAGAAAATACTTCATATTGAAGATTGCATTTTCTCTTTGGGCTTATCTGCCTTATTTTTCAGTGGACAACTTTTGCTTTTGAATTGTAATGAAAGATTCTTAGAGGAACTCAACATTTGTTGTGATTCCAAGGCAGTTGTCACCATGTCAAGTACTTTAAGAGCAATTTACCCAAATCTGCATCTATTCTCTCTACTTCTGGGCCTAAGTGGCTCTGGCCGTGATGGCCTTTATTCATCCTGTTGAATTTCTCAGGAGTTTAAATAAAATCATGTCATAGTTGTTGAAGTCTGGGAGACTTCATAGACAGCTGTATAACATGTGGCCTTCAGCACTGCGGAGTGTGAAAGGCCGTGCTAAACTCCGCCCCATCTGCCCCGCCATCACAGTCAGCGATGCTTCTCTAGGGGAACATGTAATGTCTAGATATGGGTAAGCTGCAGCCATAAAACCTCTTCATGTCATCCCAGCACTTTGGGAGCAGAAAACTTCCCATTTGTTCATCTCATGGTTAAAGCACGTGTTAACTACTAAGTTGCCATTGTTTATCCAGAGGTTATTTTCTCTCTTCTCTCCATAGAGCAGGGTCAGAGGCCCAAGGAGGCTCAAGGAGCTAAACAGCTACAGGATGAAGAGGAAGAAAAGGATGACTCAAATGAAGAAGAAAACAAAGACAGTCTTGTGGATGATGAAGAAGAGAAAGAGGACCTTGGAGATGAGGATGAAGCAGAAGATGTTGAAGAGGAGGACAACCTGCCAGGCAGTATGGATGAGGAAAGAAGTGACACCAAATACCAAGGAGTCATGAAGGAGCGCAGTGTGTCCCAAGAGGAACTTGAATCCAATGAAGCTCATCCAGCCAACACACAGGAGGTGATAGAAGACTCACTGAGGCAGCGCAAGAGCCAGCATGCCAACAAGGGGCCATAGGATGCATGGTGCCGTTTCTAAAAATACAGGCCACAAAAAATAAGTCTGCTTCTGTCTGGTCTGCAGTTTAAGCCAAATTCTTAGGGTTTGTTTGCTTGTTTGTTTGTTTGTTGTTTGTTTTGGGGGGACTGAATGAGCAGTGTTCATTTTTTGAAGATGGTTGATCTCTGGTCCTGTGGTTACATGGTAGTAAGCCCCACTGTCCTAACGAGAGTACAGCATGCAGCCACCACGTTGTTAGGATCTTTGTGGGGACTTAAGTGGAGAATAAGTTGATGTGCTTGAGGGCCAAAGAGTCAATCAGAGGACTTCTCTTCAGTCCTCATTAGCACTTTTAGAAGTGAGGCTGCTGGCCTAATAAGGTGAGAGGAAAGTCACATTATTTCAGAGCACCCTTAAAGTACAGGAGGTGTCTGAGTCTTCATTTTTGAACATTTGTTTTTGTCACATTAGAAACATCTGTTATCACGGCCGACAAACACTGTCTTGGGGCTAGAAATTGCAGGAGACCTGGATACAGATACAACCTTAAAAAGGAGCTCTGGTTGCTGTTGTCTTTTATTTCTTAGCTTTAATTCCTGTGACTCTACCTCTGTGGACCTAAAGCCTCCCCACAGTCACAAGTGTTCTACAGTGAAGGCACAGACAGTGGTCAGTCTGCATCCACTGCTGTCATTCGATTTAGAGCTCTAGGTAATCAGCAACCACAGCTGAGGAGGCCAAGACTGCCAAGTATCTCAAAGACATGCTATAGTCCCTGAAAAATAGGTAGTAGAGGCTTCATAAGACAGGTATGAACAACTTGTTTACGTCAACCTGTAGTACTTACAGGGTAACTTCTTCAAGAGTTCCTTCAGCCACATTCTTTGTTTTTCTGAACCCAGAGTGCTCATAGTTTTATCACTACAAGGTAGCTTGGTAAAGGTGACTTCAGGTTTGTGGGGTTTAGTTTCCATCTCAAGGGTTCTCTGTCTCTGGAAGCACTTTAATAACAACTGATAAGGTATGTCTGCTTTGCTTTCAGTGATGTGCTCTTTGTGAAAAAATGATGAAAATCAATATCAGGAGGTAAAATATTTGATTTATTTCTGTCTCCCTTAGTCCTCTAGAGAATTGTATTATAAAATCTCTCCCTACTCAATCTGATATCAGTATCAAGGAACCAAGCTTCCTTTAAAAAAAAAATCTTGCCATCTCTTCTCTTACTTTCTTTTGTTTGAGAATAAGTCCATAAAATTAGATTCTAGCTACATGAAAGATGACTAAAGTCAATCTTATTCCCCTTGGTCGAGTCAGAATAATGGCTACAGGTTTATGAAATTTAAAATGATTGTATCATTTTAAAGAAGGGATATGTGGTATATTTTCTGGCTGCTTAGATAATTCTTTGCCTGCATTAACTGCCAACAGGAGGCTTAGTGGTGGTGGGGCTTCAGAATATGTCCTCCTGTACTGCATGAGGCTGCTGCTAACCTTGCACAAAGAAAGATATTGTGACAAATCATTTTTATTAATGTTTTTATTTCATCTTTGTAACTTAACTAACTATCAGTTCAAAGCTGAGGCTATCACAAAACTGCTTACTCTCCCATGTTTTGGCCCTTCTGACACTTCCTTTCTATGAGGCTCATGTCTGTGCTCTGTGAAGTACCCTTCTCCAGTTGACATGCTGGATTTTAAGGGGATGTTTGACAAGAGAGAAGGCGTGAAGAATTAGTCTGCCTTGGCATTTATAAATGATTCACAACCAGTTTCCAGTTGGACCCCAAAAAACTATTTAATTATACAATGAGATAATATGTTTCCTTTCTGAATAATACATAAAAGAAATCAGAGGCTGGGAAAAAAAGTTATGGATAAGAAGTTCCAGTCCAATAAAATTATATTTATCTGTAGGAGTCATTTTTCCTAGATTTCTGTTTCTAACATCCTGGAAAAAAAATTGAGTTTCTGGTAAATAGTCCAGAAATTATTTAGCTAATTTAATTTCTTTACATTTGAAGACTTTAGATTTATTTTCAGTATTTAGTTAATATAAAATTAAAGGAAAATCAACTTAAACTTAGATCAACATTTAATATAACTTTATTTTTTTGTGTACATAATAAATTTATCCAGAAGTTAAATGCATGGAAACATGATTTTATAAAACAAAACTAACCATGCTTCCCCTCCATTGCCATATCTGCTCTTGTAGGATGCTATTTTCTGTATGTTAAAATCGGGTGAATGAGATAGCATTTGTGGAATGAGGGTGTGCAGTGCTTTATGTACAGGTAGTTAGAGTAAGGTGCCTTGTTCTTCACTCGAATATATGAACATGCCAGTTAAACCTCTTTAAATTTTTTTCTTTTACTATTCACCTCCTTAACTGAATCACACCAGCTTGCTTAGAATCTCATGGAAGCAATGCTCAGGCAATTTCACTTTTTTGTTGTTGTTATTGTCTTCTTTTGAAAGCTAATCATGGCACATGTAAGGGACGGCGCGTTCACTGCCCAGGCCATTGCATGGAATCACTGCAGTCTTGTCCTGCACATGGGATCTACACTGGCTATCTATAGTAACTAGTGTAATTGAAGGCAGACAAGCTTGACGCAGATAAGCTTTGGGCAGCTGAATAATCTACAGGGTTAGTTTTGAGGATCAAATACTGGCTGATAATTATGATATTGCCACATGGTTTGAGTCTATGTAAGCTTGAATAAGTGCATCTTGTAGCATCTATGGGAAGTGTGGGGGGAATTAAAGTGTTAGTGAAGAGAATATCTACCAAGTGGCTTTTTGTAAGATAGGAAACAATAGAGTCCAAAGGGAACTTTTAAGAGATTGAAAAGGGGGAATAATATTTCAGCATAAAATCCTAAATTTGAATAAAAGAAAGAAGAGGAGATTGGTGCTGTTGCTGGTGTGTGCAGATTTTCTGGGTTCTTCCTTTTAATGTTCCACTGTTTTTCCTGTCAGTATTGTAGATGTGTGATGACTTGCCTGTCAAATTTATCAACTGTTGAGAAAGTAATAGTGTAAATCTTTGTGCCAACGAAACCTCTGCCAGTGTTGTGTCTCTTTACCTCATTCTTGTATTTGGTCCTGTCAAGATTGTAGCTTGTCTGACAGAAGCCACAGCGGAGTCTGATGAAACTTGCCAGGTCAGTTTTTTGAGCAGCTACCCAAAGCCGGAGGCCCAGCTTCTCAGCCTTGGACAGCTTCAGCCTAGCCCGTAAACCTCAGTGGCATACTCTCTAACAGTGTGTGTAGACTGGGATGCTGTTCACATGTGGCTTTGGATCATTTCTAATGTGACGGAATTTTATTTGTCTCTTGACAGCTTTGTAGAAATGCAATTTTTATAGTAAAGACATTGTTCATTTGGAAGTCAATACGTTATAAAATTGGTGTGTTTGTTCTTTGTAATAGTTTGATTATTTAGCCCAGTGTATTTTTTTCTCTTTACCTGTGTATTCTGTGCTCTCTAAAATAGATGTGTAGAACTGAAATGAGAAATCAGTGCATCATTTCAAGTACTACATTGCCTGCATTACAAATTCTCTGGTCACAGAATTATACATAACCCTGACCTTACATACTGCCATTTTATTGCCAAGTTCCATTTGTGTCAAAATCTAATGGTAGTGATGACTAAGTAAAACAGAATGGTGTATTGCTTTTTCATATAAATATTTTCACAAAAAAGCATCTGTGGAAGCAATTGAAAATATTACTTCGTTAAAAAAATAATTTTCCTCCGTATTTATTCTCTGACTGTTCGTTCATTCTCCACCTCTTGTACCTGAACTTGGTGAAATCCATGCCATGGTTTCGTGGTTAGTGAACGATGTGTAAGGGCTTCTCAGCACATCACAGCTCATTGTGCCATCTGGAGGAGCTCACCACAGTTGCCGTGGCCAGGGCTGGTGCGTTAATCAATGACTGCTACTCCTCCAAGATGCTGGACTTGACAGTCCGGAGAGTAGGAGTCACGCAAGGACTTAACCTGCTCTCACCATTGCAGCAATACAGAAAGCTAAAGGCGAGGTGACTCCGTGGAACACACACTGATATAATGGATATTAAAATTATCCCTTTTGAAAGATAGCAGTGAGCTCTCTTGTTAAAAACAAAACAACCAACCAAACAAACAAACAAAAAAAGCAATAAAGTCAGTAAGTTTACTTTTTTCGTGTCTTTTTACCAAAGTAAAGCTGAGAATTCTGTCTGTGTAGGTGAACCTTAGTGAAGTTCTTCACTAATCAGGTGGATTTTGTTCCTTGTTGGTTTGTTTGTTTGTTGTTTGTTTTTGGTTTTCACTCTTGAGAGAGTGAAGCCTATACAGTTTCATATCTTTCCATAATGTTTTCTCCTGTTTGAATGATACTTATTAATTTATAAATTCCCTGAGTATATAAAGTGGGATTCTATTTAATCATAATTTAACATTAGTCACCCTCTGGAAAGTCTTTTGCCATCAGAATGTAGAGTGTTTTGTCACTGGTGGAACGCTTCCTTATCTGGAATCACAGTTACCTAGGTGGTAACCATATGATACACACAGAAACTATCTCTGCTGCAAAAGGACGGACTGCCTGCTAGGTTCACACAGTTACCAAGTCATTTCCATGGAATCGACTGTCCTTTGAACCCATGCTCTCTGGGAAACAAGCTATAAGCACAGATCTCAAGCACATGATAGATTACAGGTTGACCCCTTGATTATTTTCACTAATAGCAATAATTTACAGTGTGTTTTGCTTTGCATATCCTTAACAACTGTAAAGCAACGTACCAAGCCAAGCCAACTGATCTTCTACTTACTGGAAAATGAGGAATTTTGTTGTTGTTGTCACTTGTCTCTGTTTTAATATTTTATTTTGTATTTGGGGTTTGTTTTTAGAAGCAGGGTCATGCTGGGTATCATACTAGTACTCAAGACCTGTCCCCTGACTAGCCTCTGATCCATACTCTCTAGACTTATAATTCCTCCCTCAACTTCCTAAGTGTGATTGTAGGCATGTGCCTCTTTGCCTAGCATTGTATTTTTAAGTAGCATAAAGTAGGATGATTAAAAAGCAACTTTTATTGCCTACAACTTCTATTTTAAAACTATAGGTCTGCCCTTCTGTGTTAACAGCAAGATCAGCCCCTCGCCTGGTAGTGTAGGGCGTCCTAACTGTAGATTCAGGTAATAGCCTCAAGACACCATCTGCAGCTACAGGAGCTGGTACAATGACCTTAGGAATGCAGACAGGAGTTTAGGCTTTGACACAAGCCAGAAGAGCTTTGTGTTTGTTCAAATGGAGTTTTGATAAAAACAATTTCTAGATGTATACCTGTGTACCTGGTAAGCACTGTGACAACAGAAATTTGAAAGGCACTACAAAAATGAAATGTTGGTTGCAATAGGAAAGTTGAACTCGAAAGAGCATACAAAAGAGCAATGGGTGAGAACATGGCACAAGTGAGAGAGCTGTTTGGCCCGTCGTGGTGGTGGTGGTGAGAAGCCCACTTCTTTGGAGCCACTGAGTACACACATGCTTTATTGGTTCTCCAGATAACCGGATATACAAAGCTGGGCCCCTACAAGTTGGGAATGAACTGGAAAAACTAATTCTCATCTCTGTTCCTGGCAAAGCAAAACCTCATCAGCCCATGAAGACAAGGGTGCAGACGAGTCACCCAAAAGCATAGTCATGAGCCTGGATTTAAATAAGCTGGCGTTTGAATTCACAGTACCTTTTTACACTCAAAACCAAAAAAACTAAACCAAACATTTTGCATATGAAGGCTAATGGGCCAAATATTTAGAAAGAACCAGTATTGAGCCTAGGAGACCTTGTGGCCAGTAAAGCATGGCTCCATCCAGAAGCAGACTGAAAAAGATGCAGAGACCCACAGCCAAACATTAGGCAGAGCTCAGGGAGTCTTTTGGAAAACAAGTTGGTGGAAGGAAAAAGAGACCCAGAGGGGACAAGAACTCCACAAGAAGACCAACAGAATGAAATAACTGAGGACCATGGGGGCTCACAGAGACTAAACCACCAACCAAAGAGCATGCATTGACTGGACCTAGATCCCTACACATATGTAGCTGATGGACAGTTTGGTCTTCATGAGAATCTAGCAATTAGAGTGGGGCCTGTCTCTGACATGGACTCTGTTGCCTGCATTTGGATCACTTCCTCCTACCTGGGTTGCCTTGTTGGGCCTCAGCAGAAGAGGATTCCCTTAGTCCTGATATGACTTGATGTGCCAGGAAGGGTTGATGGGATGGGGCTCCTCTTTTCTTAGAAGGGGAAGGTGAAAAGGAAGGGAGGGAGGAACCAGAGGGCCAGGAGAAGAGGAAGGAGGGCCCTGCAATCTGTATGTAAAGTGAATCCAAAAACAAAACAAAACCTGAAAACATCCTGAACATGGTTTAAAAATTCTTTGAACTCAGTTTGAAATTACAGTCACATAAGGAAGCTATTCAATAGACAGCAGGTGTGAAGTCCACAGTCTGAAGCCAGGAAAGAGGGAGGGCATCAGAGGATAGGGGTTTGAAGAAGATGGGACAGGGTATAGGCCAAGGAGACACACTTTTTTCCTGGATACATAGGTTGTTAGGCAGGCAGATGCTGGCAAGCACCCAGGCACACACTTGCACGTGTGAGCCTCACATTGGCACATGTGTGGAGCAGCACACAGGCTGTGCGTAGTCCCACAGGCCTCCACAGCCTACCTGGCAAAGGGAAAAGGTGAGGGCATTTGCCTCTGCTCTCAAGGGCGTATTTCTGCAAAACACATGAAAGTGGTATTCTGCCAGGAATATTACATGTTACATCATTGTTTACTGTCAGCTCCCGAATGTGCGGTGTCGGTGTCAACCATCAGGCCATAGTCCACTGAATGTTTGGTGTCAGCCACCTTTTAACTGACTCAAACCAGATACCTATATTAACACCCTGTTGTCCAAATCCTAATTACCCCCAAGAGACTTCTGTTCTCTATAACAAGTAGGACTAGATTGCCTAAATCATTGAGATAATAAAATTATTAAAACAAAATCTGAAAAACTTGAAAAACAAGATGAGTAGGTATAAAGCAATAGAATAATATATTTAAGGTTCACTACTATCAAGAGGATCATCACACCAATGCAGCCCACATGATCCATTCTACTCTTGTGGGGCAAGACAGAGTTTCAACTTAGATGGTTCTTTAATCATTTGGATTATAAGGCATTCTCTGGACTATTTTAACAGTAATCTCTAGGAAACACAAGAATGTTGTCAATCTATACCTTAGATCTTCCTAAGAGCTGTGCTTGACCCCTGGAAAGCAGCTTGTATTATTACACTGACAAAGAGTAGACGCTTGACAGCAGCCACCTAGCAGCCTACTGCTGTCAGATCCCAGTGACACCATCCTAGAGGTGCAAACTCCAGCAAGTGACTACGTTCCCTATGGGGCTAGCAGGTGAGAGTTTTAACCAATCGAGTGAGTACAACTCAAGGAGCTGCTCAAAAATGTAGCATCTTGTAATATTATTAGACTTTAATGGGCAGTACTTCAAGATCTAGGAGTGAACCTGAGGATGGGTGGGGCATATTGAGAAACAGCAATGCTTTCGAGATTCTGCCTTTGTGGAGTCAGTCAGAATTGTCTAAGTCCTTGAGATAATAAACCTTAGTCAGGTTGGCTAAGGGTGGAAGGGCTTGTGAAATCCCAGCCTGTCTCAGAAATAGCTCACTTTAGGAATGAGGATGAGCCTCAACTAAGCAGACACAGAGACAAAACTCAGCCTTTATTGACCGTCTGAAACCTGAGGTGATGCTAGAAGTAGGTGTGCATGCTGGAGGAAGTCTACTGGCCACAGGGTCTCTCAATTCTTTCTAAAATTCTCCTGTGAGATAGTTGGTCAAGGTTTGTTCACAACCTGAAGACCCAGGAGTCCCATTTGAGTACATTATTGATTTCAAAGGAATGTGTTCTAGCAATCATTCACTTCTATATTACTTCCATTCTCTCTTAGTACCCAAAGCTATCACTTCCATAAGCCAGTGTGCATCCTCATTCATCTTTTATACTATCCCTAGGAATTCTCTGCATGTTCCCCAAAGGACACACCTTTTACTTCTACTTCATCTTTACTCCTTTTGGAAAGATTTTTTCCTGCTTCTAGGGTTTTCACTGTACAATTGAGCCTTGGATCTTTAGGTAAATGGAAAGCAGCAACTCAAACAGTTCTTGATTGGGAGAGAAGGTGGATGGAAGCCGCGCATGTCAGAGTCTATAGGAACGCTGCATGTCTGTGACTGCAGTTTCCATTTACTTCTGTGTGGCACGTATGCATGTGCCAATGCAATGCATGGATAGTAGCTTCTTCGATTTCTGTCCATAGTTTTCCGAGACAGAATCTCTCCTTGAACCTGGACTTCACCAGTTTCTCTATACTAGATGGCCAGAGCCTCTTGCATCCTCCTGTCTCATTTCCTTGCTGCTGAACTTACAGGCACCTGCTACCTTTTCTGCCTTTTCCTTAAATCAGTTCCTCATGCTTCTGTGGCAAGGATTTTTCCTGACAGAACCAGATGCTCAGATCTCAATCTTGACTTTTTTGAAATTGTATTTATTTACTGATGCTTATTTATGTGCATGTTGGCAGGCATTTCACTGGTGGATGTGTTGAGGTCAGAGGACAGTTTGCAGGGCTCAGGTCTCTCTTTTTACCGTATGTGTTCCAAGGATTGAATTCAGTTGAGCAGTCTTGATGGCAAACGTATTTAAATGGACACACAGATGCTCTCAGTGGGGATCCACGCAGCCCAGTATGGGAAAGTTCTTTGGAAGCTGCTGCCTTCCTGTAAGAGTGTCAATGAATGCAAGTAGGGAAAGGCAACAGAGATTATGCATCTCGTCAGTAGAACTTGTGTTCCAGGTGCTGTTCTATTTATATGATTCCAAACATTTCAAGAAGCCAGATTCCTCGAAAGAAATGACTTAATTACTGTTATTAGTAAATGTTGGGATTTTTAAAAAATCAGTAATGCTGACTCCTGACTGGAAAAATCACAAAAGTACATTTTCCTTCTGCTTGGAAATATTGGTTAAAATAAATAAATAACCTGTCCACAGGTCCGTGACTTTTAATGCCATCGTTTTACATTTCCTGTGCTTTTGAGCCTATCTCTTTATTGCAAATTGCTTCCTGCATATGGAAAATGATGCCACCTTCTTTCTGGAAAATGTGGGTATCCATTAATACCGAAATTACATTAAGAGATACTTTCCTGTTGCAAAGAGCCAAAAGACTAGGCTAATTTGTATGATCCTTATCCATATGACTTCCCGAAAATCCTATTAAGATAAAAGTGCTGAGAGTTGCTAGCTGGCCAGTTTCCCAAAGTCTAGCTGTTGCGCTCTGAGCAGATGAATGTGGGGCCAAGGAGGGTAGTAAAAGGTAGGTGAGGGCACGCTGAGAACTGAGGAGGTATAGGAGGCCATGCATTGTTACTGGTTACAGAAGTGACATAAGAGATGAAAGGGACAATTGTCATGCATAAGAACTTGAAAAAAATCTCTTGGTGTTGATGATCTCAATAAAATTTTTCCAAGTTATTTTTTTGGGGGGGAAATTTATCATTTCTTCCAACATTCCAACCTTATCTTTGTTGTGTATTATCTTTTTCTTTTTTCTGGACAGAGTACAACAGGATTCTTGAGACCCTGTGGATCTTAATTTCAGTAGTTATTCATTGGGGGTAGGGTCCTGCTTACAAAAGGCATATTTTCATTGGAATATTGACTCACATTAACCTGGAAAGCCAGAGCTAAATATTGGTTACTTGTCTTTTTTTTTTTTTAAAAAAAAAAAAAAAAAAAAGGTTTGTCCATCTCTGAAGCTTTAGAGGAAAAACAAAAACAAAAAAACAAAACCCAAACCAAACTAAAACACAAGAAATAACCGAAACCATTACTGCTTTTATAGTTCACAGTGAGCTGACAGGCTTTGCTTATGGAAATGATGCCTTTGTGGTTTTTGTGATTATAATGAAGCTATTGACAAGAGATAATTTTATAATGACCATTACGAACCCTGAATGGGTTCTGTTGCCTTTTTTTTTTTCCTTCAGAAGAGAGTGATGATCTAATTTACTATACTAAAAGAGTCTTTCTTAGCACTTGACAGATGTTTGATTAAATCACATTAGCACCACCCAGCCATGGCTGGAGGTTTAATGCCTGGGAGGAAAGCTGGCATCTGGTTCAGAATGTTTACCTTGTAATCAGATAGTTGATCAGAACAAAAACTTTCTTCTGTTTGGAATTTAAAAATGCCAAGTGACCTTGACTAGTGATTAGCTATATATTTTATCTATTCCCAGTCATAACTATGGGGATTGAGGTCTTCCCTTCTAATTGGTTGTTTTCCATAGTTTTGCGTGTGGTACCAAGGCTTAAACATAGAGGCTCATGCATGGACTAGTGACACCCGCAGCCTTGGGCATGTAATGTGGAAATAGAATGTTACAAGAGAATTTGAGACAGATTGCATGTTCTACTCTCATTTATCTGTCTCTAGTCATGCTGATTGCTTATATTAAAAAATTTCAGTTGCTAAAAATCGACATATAATCCTCAATTTTATTTTTCTTTTAACGTTGAGTGTCAGTCACAGAATAAACACATACATATAACTTCCACATACACATTCATGCACATACACACATACATGCAAGTGCATACACACCTACACAGACTCACGTGGACACAGACCATACTCATCCCAATATAGTTCAGAAAAGACTATTTCTGGGATTTTACTTAGTGAGACATCCTGTTAACATGTAGTTTAGATTGGTTTCATTTTTTCTGCCTTAAAGAATTCAAAGGCAGGAAAACGTCTTAAAGACAGTAGGCCACAACAAGGAGCAAATTTTACTGCAGGTTATGAAGCATACACACAGCAAAGCACACAGAAGAAAAACTCCTTGTAGATGAGGATGACTGAAATCCATTTTGCCCTGGAGGTCTAGCAGGGAGGTTAAGAGCTTTTGGTGGCCTGGGATAGTTCCCGATTTCCTTATTTCTGATTGGTCTAATTAGACAAATAAAAGAAAGGTCCACAGCTTCAATTAAAATGTTCAGTACTAAACCTTAACATATCTAACCAGGCTGAACCAGTCACAAGGAATGGAGGCCAGGCTAGCAGGAGGAAAATCATTCCTACAGGTCAGCAGAGGTAGAATGAAGGGGAAGTTTTGCTGTCTTTGTTATGAATCAATATGCCCTTTCCCTCTCTGTCTAGTTCCTGGGCCCTCACTCCTATCCCTGGAGCTAGAGATGCTCTCTTATATTATTTAGGCACTGGACACGTCATTAGTCAGAAGCCACAGCCCATCTGCTTGCGGGGTAACAACCTTCGCACGTAGAACAGAGCAGCATAACAGTATGACAACAGCTAAGAACAGAGGATGTCCTTGTTCTTGTTTCTGTCATATCTCATGCCATTTTGAAGACAGTGTTTCCAGAGACCACAACAGAAATTGGCATTTCCAGGTAATAATGTTTTTCAGTTTATCCTTAATCTAAGGTTGTAAGGCTTTTATTTGTTGAGCTTACACATTTGTTTTACATTTCACAGTGATGCTAAATTGTATGTAATGATGAATGGTATAGGACACATACACTATGCTATAATGGGAAACAGAGCATTATTGTAGTTTTTGAAGTATTTGCACATTTATCTGACACTGAGTAATGTATGAAACAATGCATGGTATACAAATGAATTTCATTAAAAATGTTAAAAGTATATAAAATTTCACGTAAGTAACTTATAAATTCTGAAGTCTTATCCTGAACAATTCATGATTAAAGGAGGGAATAGAGAAAAGAAAACCAGGAAGACTGGGAAAACAAGGAGAATGAGTATCACAAGTTCTCGATTGGGAATATTTGAAGCTGAGTTAAGCAGAAATAGGATGTGAAAGCCAGTCAAGAAATTTGTGAAGGGCTGGGGATTCCTGCACCACACTTAAGTTCATTTTTTAGCGCCCATGTCAGGTGGCTGTTCACAACTGTAACTCCAATTCTAGGAGATAAAGCTTTGCTCTTTTTGCCTCTAAGGACACTGTACTCACATGCATAAACTCTCTCTCTCTCACTCACACTCTCTCTCTCACACACGTACACACACACAAGCACACAGACAATTAAAAGTAATAAAAATTTTATTAAGAAATTACAAAAAGAATTTAGTGAATTCATACATACATAACAGAAAATACTCTCTACTCAAAATGCATAAATAAAGCCGTCAATCAAGTGCAAAAATTAACCAATATGAAAAATGTCCAAAATATTTCACAAAGATAGAAAATAAAAGGCCAAAAGTGTGTGAAAATAAATGTCAAAGTCATGAATAGTCATGGAAATGTACTTTGTACCTGTAGGAGACTGTCTTCTGCCATCCAGTGTGCCTGGGGTTCTTGCTTACTCTCAAAGATAGAGAGCTAGTCTCCTTTAATGCTAAAGATGGTGCAACTGACTCATTGGTCCCCTAAATATTACCCCTCACTTTAATGAAATGCCTTTTAAAGTATAAAGCCAGGAAACCAGACATTCTCTCAACAAGAGTCTAAACTGCATATTGGATAAAAGTACCACGAGGATATAGAGTTCTCGTTGGTTGAGTTCAAGCTTGACTTTTACTGGAGATTTAGGAGCAAGTGAATGTTCCTAAGGACAGTCTTGCAGCATGAGAACTCGCCACAGGGGTTGGGAGGTGTTGGGCTGTATTACTGAAGGTTTTATTGTTACACTAGTGAGGATGAGAAGTAAATTAAGCTTTATTAAGTCCAGCATTAAAAAAGAAAAGTCAAGGCTCCAGTGTTTAGGCCACTGTGAATAAGAGTGCGTTGGCATCGTCCTGATTCTCAGAATTGAGATCAGGGTCACTGTAACTGCACATAACTGCACCCTCTAACCACCTGTGTAAAACCTAAACTTGTCTGCTCATGCTCTTCTTTTATATAGCTATACCTAAATACATGATATAGATATTAATTTTATTTTATGGGCACTGGTGGGAGGGTATCGATCCTTGGAGCTGGAGTTACAGACAGTTGTGAGCTGCCATGTGGGTGCTGGGACTTGAACTCACATCCTTTGGAAGAGCAAATAGTTCTCTTAACCACTGAGACATCTCTCCAGCTCCATGCTCTTTTCCCCCATGTTCTTCTTAAATATCCTGTCATGCAGTTCCTTCAGGAAAGTTTTACAAACTATTGTCTCTAAACGAATTGTGATTGTCATGAATTAGCAAAGGATCATAAGCTCCAACTCCTGTTATTCCTATCCGCCAAGAGATAAATGAAATGACATGAGGACCACACATTTCACAATTTCCTTTCTAAGACAGCACTTCAAGTCCACAGTGGCCTGTAACTGAAGGAGCACGGAGGGTGTGCTGGTCAGTTGGTTTCAAAATCCCAGCCTCCTTCTTTATTCCCTTTCTTGCCCAAACCGTGGTTCTCAAATTGTATTTTGAGGCACAGTCACCAGAATGGCTTGGTACAGCCCAGCTTCCTAAAGTGTCTCCTCAGCGGCAGAGCCAGAAGATGCACATGCACCAGAAGATGCTTGGTGCCAGAGGCTGCTCAGCACCTGGTCCAGGATCGTACTTTGAGAATCTCTGGCTCTTATGACCTGCTTAAACTTTATTAAACAGTACTAAACTGCCTCATCATCCTAATTATGTAAGTTGCAAGGTACAACTAATAATTTTAACAGTTGTTGCAAAGGGTGGACTATAAAGAGAAGGTGGTTTACTTTACAAAATTTGAATCTGTACTGATAAGTAGCTAATTCTTTCATCAACTTTCAAATGATCCTGCTAACTGGCAAAATGGGGCAATTGAGACTCCATGATCAACTTTCATGAGGATGCTGCTGTCAGACTGGGACGCTTGCTTAGGAAAGCAACAAAGTTAGCTTTCTCACAGTGATTTTAAACTGAACGATTTAGAGTTTTCATTCTTTGGTGGGAATTACTGGATATTGACACCTGCAATTGCAGTTTTCATGTGGGAAAATGTTTCCACTGGGAAACATTGGAATGTGCCTATGTATCAATACAAACAGTATCAATACAAACAGTAAATCATTGATAAACCAAACAAATCTCCTTTGATTCAATCAAAACCCTTTATCCAAAACAGTTTCATGCTTAAATTCATTACTGCTTTCATTTCCATTTTCCTCATTGTATCACCATGGAGCCATTTTTCTCAGTTACTGGTTCTTTTGTTAAGAGAAGAAGGACATGTATCCTTACTCTGTCTTCTGCTCCTCTTGGTGACCAACATTGTGGGGATTTTACATGACAGTTGGCTAGGCCCTGTGGGTCTCCTGTGATTCAAGTCCAAACTAAGCCATAGATTACACATGAAGTTCTAGGAACTTTTCTTTGGGTGTTTTCCCATCTACAAAATGAATTAATAGGTTCTTCACCAAGTGTAAACTATTTTGATTTTACACTGTATCCCACTTACTCAATGGAGCTTTCTAAAGCATAAGCTAAGGCAGTTCTTCAGAGAATCTGGCTACATAAAGATCATTGTTGGATGAGAATCCTCATGAGGGTGTAGAGAATAACTTGAACTAAGCAAAAAAAAAAAATATTTAAAAGTATTGACATGAGTGAAGAACAACTACAGCAATCTAGAAGCCGGGAAATCTCATGTACTTTCTTGAACTTTAGAAGTTCATGTTGATATAGTTGATATTAAGAAATAATGTTTTACAACAATGGGTTGGTGAAATAAAAGATGGTTATGGTGATGTTTACTCAGTATTTACTGTGTTGCTTTCTTATTGATGTAAAAAGTATAACACTAACACTTGAAAAGGATAACTTATTTTATTTTATTTTTTTTAATTCTGGTCCACAGTTTCTTCGTCCCATGATTTGGGCAGGACATCACAATGACAGATGACAGAAGAGAGGTAAGACACTAAGTAAAGGAGAAGACAGATACAAGATACAACCAAAGACCTTACCTGATTTTTTACAAAGATGCTAAAACCATACAATGGAAAAAAGATAGTACCTTCAACAAATGGTGCTGGTCTAATCTACCTGTAGAAAAATGTAAATAGATCCAAACTTATCACCCTACACTAAACTAAAGTCCAAGTGGACCAAAGACTGCAACATAAAACCCACACACTAAACCTCTTAGAAGAAAAATTGGGGAAGAGCCTTGAACTCATTGTCACAAGAGACAACTTCCTGAACAGAACATCAACATCTCAGGCTCTAAGATCAACAATCAATACATGGGACCTCATGAAAGTGAAAAGCTTCTGTAAAGCAAAGGACACTATTGTCAGAGTGAAGCAACAACATACAGCTTGGGAAAGGATCTTCACCAACAGAGGGCTAATAACCAGAATATATAAAGAACTCAAGAAGTTAAACGGCAACAAATCAAGTAACCCATTTGAAAATGGGGCACAGAGCTAAACAGGGAATTCTCAATAGAGGAATATCAATTGGCAGAGAAACACTTAAAGAAATGCTCAACATCCTTAGTCATCAGGGAAATGCAAATCAAAATGACCCTGAGATTTCACTTTACACCATCAGAATGGCTAACTTCAAAATCTCAAGTGACAACACGTGCTGGAGAGGACGTAGAAAAAGGGGAACTCTCCTCCCTTGCTGGTGAGAATGTAAACTTATACAGCCACTTTGGAAATCAATCTGGTGCTTTCTCAGACAATTAGGAACAGCGTTTTCTCAAGATCCAGCTATCCCACTCCTAGGCATATATCCAAAAGATGCTCAAGTATATAGTAAGGACATTTGCTCAACCATGTTTGTAGCAGCTTTGTTTGTAATAGCCAGAAGCTGAAAACCACCCAGATGTCCCTCAGTTGAGGAATGGATACAGAAATTGTGGTACATCTACACAATGGAATATTACTTAGCAATAAAAAACAAGGAAATCATGAAATTTGCAGGTAAATGGTTGGGACTGGGAAATATCATCCTGAGTGAGGTACCCCAGAAGCAGAAAGACACACAGGGCATATACTCACTCATAAGTGGATATTACACATATTATATAGGATAATCATACTAAAATCTGTACACCGAAAGAAGCTAAGCAAGAAGGTAAGATGCTCAATCCTCATTCAGAAGGGCAAACCAGATAGACATCAGAAGAGGGAGAAAACGGAAAGGATAGGAGCCTACCAGAGGGCCTCTTAAAGACTCTACCCAGCAGGGTATTGAAGCAGATGCTAAGACTCATAGCCAAACTTTGGGCAGAGTTCAGGGAATCCTATGAAAGAAGGGGGATATAGAAAGACCTGGAAAGGACAGGAGCTCCACAAGGAGAACAACAGAATCAAAAAATCTGTGCACAAGGGTCTTTTCTGAGACTGAAACTCTAACCAAGGACCATGCATGGAGATAACCCCTGCACAGATGTAGCCCATGGCAGCTCAGTCTCCAAATGAGCTTCCTAGTAAGGTGAACAGGGGCTGTCTCTGACATGAACTCAGTGGCTGATTCTTTGACCACCTTCCTGAGGGGGAAGCAGCCTTGCCAAGGCCACAGAGGAAGACAATGCAGCCAGTCCTGATGAGACCTAATAGACTAGGGTCAGATGGAAGGGGAGCAGGATCTCCCTTATCAGACTAGGGAAGGAGAAGAGGGAGGGAGGGCGGGATTGGAAAGGGACAAGGGAGGGGGTTACAGCTGGGATACAAAATGAACAAGTTGTAATAAATAAAAAAATAAAAAAAAATAAAAAACAACCCAGTTTGTGTTCTGTATTTTCACCAATGATATATCCTTTAAACCTCTCCATACATGTAGTATTAATAAGTCTTAGTTTGGATTTTGTCAAAAGTGCACTGCCAGACAACTGCTCAGTGAAGATCAGGAAGTGGGTCTAGAAGAGACCCTGAAAACTGTCAGTAGGAATACGTTGTGAGCACCTGAAGCCTGCAATACAGGAAGAGTAATCTCATCTGAGAGAGAGATTATGGTGGCTCATGCTTCACTTTAACTTCTTCACTGAGGCCTTTCCTAGAGCACCCGCTGATCCCATGGCACTCAGCATGCCACATGGATTGGAAAGTAAGGCCCAGGGTCAAGAGAGAAAGTTTTTACAGACTGAAGCATTTGGAATTCAGCTGTTGAACACCTGTGTAGTCTACTAGGTTGAAATCCAGGTCTAGCTTAGGTCAGCTCCGTTGCTTTTGTGGCTATGCAGTGCACACACCAATATTCCCCAGCCATTCCATGACAGAGAAGAAGTTAAGATTGAGATTACCATGCCTTTTAGAATGATACTGCCCTCAGTCACCCCAGAGCAATACAAAATTGAGATTTAGCTGTAACATTCTGTATTAAAGCCACATATTTATGATTGGGTCAAATTTATATTGTACAGAAGTTCTGCAGTCACTGTATAAGTATTTACTTTATAACCTTTTCCATTGTTTTTATATGGCATGTGCATTATAGCAGTGTGGAAGGAAAATGAAGAGTTTGCTCATTGCGGGTGCCAAAGCAAAGTGCAAAGTCATGGAATATCGGAAGACCCAGCCTGATGTAGGCCTGAACCAAAGGTGGCTTCAAGCAAGTCCCTTAACTTTTTCAACTCCTTTCCCTCCTCTGTCAGCGTGATAGTTCCTACTCACTCATGCTTCCTCCACATCTCTAACTCTGTGTGTTTTAGGTACATTTATGGTCAATCTGCAAATGGAATGTCAAAGTCTAGGCATACAATGTTTGCTCATTTGATGTAAGCAAGAGAGAATTAAATATGAACTTTGGCAAAAGTCTATTAATAATTGACAAATAATGGAATGGCCTCAGCATAGAAGGCAATCCATGAAAGCCCTCCAGGGTATTTGAGGTTGCTGTCCCCTGCCACAATGTTGCCCCGGCTGGTGTGCATCAACGATTATGAACAACATGCCCGATCAGTGCTTCAAAAGTCAGTATTTGATTATTACAAGTCCGGGGCAAATGATCAGGAGACCTTGGCTGATAATATTAGAGCGTTTTCTAGGTAAGAAACTTTATTATTTAAAATTGTGTTTTAATATC
This sequence comes from Psammomys obesus, assembly GCF_907164565.1. NCBI lineage: Eukaryota > Metazoa > Chordata > Mammalia > Rodentia > Muridae > Psammomys > Psammomys obesus. The sequence continues at coordinate 2,266,658 of NW_026585504.1, forward strand.
TCACAGTGACATTGCACAAGAATGAGATGTAGTTTTGTGTGCTGGTGTGAAAATGATTGCCTGGATTCGTACTTAAGAAAGGATAGAAAATTCTTGGCATGTGAGAAATCTTGATATCTTAAAATGTTGACATATGATTAAGTCTGGGATTGATGGCAAAAGTGGGCCCTACCTTTACTTGAACTGTGACAGTAATGACTTTAACTATATACACAAATTATCATAAACACTGATGAATTCATTTTCTTTTTGTTAGACTGTGACAGAGAACGCTTGTGTGCATAGACTAGGAGGCCAGCTGTAAGTGTTAGGTAGCTCCTACCAGCCAACCCGCAGGATTATTGCTCTGCAAGTTCCCATCCTGCTGGCTCCCTCCATTAGCACTCATTTTCGTTATGACTTGACGACACTTTCACCTTAGACATGTCTGTGTAGCATTCATCTCTCACCCTTGCGGTCTCACACCTTCTGTAAAGTGCTTCATCTCTCTTCCCAAATCAGTTTTTCCAGGGTTTTATATTTCAGATACAAGATGGTAGGTGTCATGGTTTATGCTTTCTTTTCATGGCAAAAACAAAAAAAAAATAAAATAACTTTAAATGGCTGGGTTTTTTTTCCTTTTTCAGCCGAGAAGCTGAGAGAATTTTCTATAGAGCACTCTTTCCATGCTTTTATTCTTCCACTGTAGCCCTTAGTGATGGCAGTAGATATCAGGGCTCCCCATTTATGAGGGTTCATAAGGCATTTTTCTTTGGTATAGAATGAAGTTACTAGAATCACCTCAATGTTTCAAAATTAGGAGAAGGTAAATAATTTTAATTAAGGCAGTCCTTGTGGCAGCACCTGCTTTGCACAGAAGTTGGTGATGGAGCCTGGGGAGTGGTAGCATGGAGGGCGGGCCATCTCCGCGACCTCTGGAGTCCTTGATGAGGTGTTTTCTGAATTGTTCTTAAACACAAATTCTGGGCAAGTTGTGGATGCGGAGCTGGTTAACAGCGCAGGAGCTTAAAGTTCTACAGGTTCCCAAATTATTATTATTTTAAAGAACAACTGAGGCTTCTTCACATTTCCTACTCTAAAAATGTCCCTTTCTGGATCATGGCACTGTGCTCACCAGGATAATGGCCTTGCTGAATGCTCTTCTTAAGCAGCATCTTAGCCCTATGGGGCTTTTATAGCCTAAGATGTGTAGGTTGGTGTTTGAGCATTGCCGTCACCAAGCTCTCATTCCATTTCTACACAGACTTCTCTATCCTGTTAGACACCCCAGCTCATGGGACCCAACTTTGTGACTTACTTACAGCCCCATTACATAGCTTTGTGTGATGTCTAACTGGCCATGCACACCAGGCTAGCCTGCGCTCACCTCCCAACTCGGCTCCCTGAGTGCTACAGGAATGTGCCAACAGGACTGCATAATTGATTTATGTACACTTTGAACTGTTTCCACAGACAAGATTGCTACAAGCTAGGACCTAACAATGACAAAGATAGAAAGGAATGTACATCTCAGCGTTGACTCAGTTTCCATAATCTAATGGGTGGCAAAGATGTAAAGTGCCCCCAAACAGCTACTCAAGAGAAGGGACCAACATGTACAGTAAACTAGACTACCTTCTTAATCACAGAAATTATAGACACTTTCTGAGGCAGAGAAGACCTGATGACTTCTAAGTTGTCACCGGACAGAAGAGTTTCTTTGCTTCTGTGAATTCTACAGCACTCCCACTGGAAATGCCATCCTAAATGTGGACTAGTTTATCCCAGCGACACAGATAATGCAACTGGGTTTGCAGAGCTATGTCTGTCATGAAACTTGATAATTCTTTTGTTTCTTTAAAGAAATAAAAAGGCATTGTGTAAATTTCTCCAGAGGACATCCAGTTCTCAGTGTTTGTACTACAACAAATGCCAGTCAGGTTCACCTGTTTGACATCTCAAAAACTCCTTTGTACTGAGGCTCCCTGCATGGCCCATCATCCCTGTTTTGTGCCTTTGAGAGTCCTGTGGAAAGAAGAGGATTTCTGCTGGCTTTGGTAGCACTGGCTTGATAGCAGGAAGGAAGTCACCCCAACATTTCTCCTTCTGTTTTAAATAAGGCTACAAAATTATCACTCTTACATAACTGTGGCATAAGGTCAGAGCGTTTCAAAGGCGTTTGTGGAGTTCATGCCCTCTTTCTCCCACAAGTACGAGGAACAGCCTTCCTGGCACTGTCCATCAGTGCTCAGATCTGGCAACCACATTTTAGAGTTCTGGATTCTTGGGCCACTTATGTGAACCAGCAGATGGTTGGTTGGACATGTTTCTTTGTACGATTGAAGCTTGGCATTATCATGGCCAGAAAGGATGAAGAAGGTGAACCACCTTGAAGAATGAAATTTCCTGTTGCAAGCATATAAAAAGAGCAACTGTCAGAATGCTGGGCTGCCTCAGCTCGAATGGCCTGACCAGACTGAGGCTAGTTTGGAAAACTGTCCTGCACTATTTCTTTCACACGCTGACATAAAGGAGCCCCCATCCCCAGCATTGTTGCACACTCCGATGCTTTTCCTGATGGAAACTAACTCCACCGTTTGAGAATAAAGCCGCATTAGGACCTCAGAAGTAGAAGCTGCCTCCTTCCTGCTGCTTCTCCATTGACATTGACAAGTGGGAGGCTTCATTGGAACTATCTGGTGCATAAAAGCAACATCAGCCTCACTTCTTTGTTTGAGAAACATTACAAACCCAGGACTGGCATTTCAGGGTTACATAAGTAGCAAGTCACAGCGTCTCTGGCTGCTACATGGAACAAGTGAGGAAGGAGCTTTTTCAATCATTTGCTTAAAATTTGTGAGTGGGGAGTTCAGATGGAGAAATTGAAACGCATGTGCTGGTATTTTAGGACTCCAGGAAAGTCAATTCAAGTCCTGTTATAAATGAGCAAAAGGCTTCATGCTATGGAATTTGTGAACACTTTCGGGGAGCAGTTATATCCTGGGGAGTGTGTGTCTCTCTTGAGTTTGTGGTTAGTTAGAACCTAGGCCTTTCCTCTATTGAAGTGTAGGCTGAAAGTCCTGCTATAATTTCCTTTATTCGTTTTGGATTTTAAAGAAGGTTCATCACTCAGTGGTCCAGCTGTTCTCTCCACATTCATAGGCTCTTCCTAAAGCAGATTTTACATGGATGCAACAAAAGGTTACAGAGATGCATTATTTGTTGCATAATTGAGGTGATAGCCATTTAAATTTGTGGTCAAAAATCCATTGAAACTATCTAGCAAAGTTTCTGTTATTTAGAAAACACCAAAACTCAGAGGACACTTTAGAGAATGTACACTGTCCTGGCTTTATTTAATTTTGCCCCAAAATGTAAGGGCTGTAGAATCTCTGCAATGTTTGAAACAGAAAATGCCTTGTTGGAAAGTGGGAGCATGCGGTTATTAAGGCGACCGCGCCACCAAGTGGACGAGGGTAAGGCTGCTGCTCATGGACAGATGAACCTTGGTTTATAAATGGGTGACATTTAAAAAGGCTCCTTTTACACATGAATATGCATGTGCGTGTGCGCATGCACATACATACAAAGAGGGAGGAGAGAAAGAGAACCCTGATGCTCCACAGTTTGTGCTTCTCATTATTCTTTTAGTCATAAGTAAATATTGATATTACTGCCTTTCAAGGCCGGTGTGTCTCCCCACTATTAAAATCTTTTTCTTATTCTGTCAACTCTCTTAGAGATTATAGGCAGTAAAACTCCCTCCAGGGCTTCCGTCTCTTCCCCTTCAAAATGCAAATGAGAAAATCATGCTGCACGTGTCCACGGTGAAGCAGAGATTTTCCAGGAACAGAGCACCGAGTGAGATGGAAAATGATGACAATTAGGATGTTCGAAGAACAGCCTAGGAGCCACAAGCACACACTAAACTCCTTTCTTACGCTGTCCAGGGATGAGGTGTTTTTAGTTTGCTGAGTGACATTACAGACCTCTTTCTAACAAGTCCTCAGGACAAAACTGTTGCTGCTGCTGCTCCTGGACAAAACAAGTTTTAGTCAATGAAGGACTTTTCCCTCATTTTTCTAATATAAAGTCCCTCTTCACTGTATTTACAAGAAGAACCTGTTAGGAGTACAGTTAAATCCAGAAAATCAGCTGGACTGTTGGTTGGGCCTGCATGTATGTCTAAACAAGACATTTATTGTAACAATGCTCAGACTTAGTCTGGTGTAAGGAGGAGAATGATCAGCATAAACAAGTAGGAAATACACATCCTACTGATGGAAAAGATAATTTATTGTCTGTAAGACTATGAAAAAATTTTTGATGGTTGACTTAATAGTAACTTCTGTCCTAACTTAGAGAAATCACAGAAAAATATCATTTATAATAATTTTCATGAATTAAAAATTTTAGTTTCTATTAACTAATCTGAGGAAAAGGCTTACCTGATAAAACAAATAACCAAAAATTTAACTGTTCCCTTATTATCATTCTTCATTAAATACGAATTTAGTTAAATAGCTTTGAAGAAAATAAACATAATACTAAAAACAATTGCCTCAAGCTACTCTTTCTTACAGAGAGAATATCCAAACCTTCTGAAATCTGAATGTAACCTCTAGGACTTTGCATATTATCATCTCGGTCTGGGAAAGTAAAATAGAAATTCCATTCACCTGAAAGCCGATAAGCGGATGTTCATGGCTACCGTGTTTATTATCAATATAAAATGGAATGCCCCAAGTGTCCCCAGGAGTGGATAAACACCTCAGGTACTTTCCAGGAGGTGAAATAAGATTCATTGCCCAAAGGTACAGACTGATTATACATGCAGCAGCACAAATGGTTATTGAGCACACTGTGCCAGATTCAAAGGGTTGGCTGCTGTACAAGTCCATATATATGATATTCTTTAAGAGTGGAAGATGAGAATGGACGATTCAGACCAATGTTTGCCAGGGGTTTGAGGTGGGGAGAAAATTTCCCTATATAAGGAAACGAGGAAATCTGAAGCCTGACTGACCGGCTGAGATGTGGGTGTCTTGGCCATTACATGGCTGCCTGGTTCTGTCATAGCTCTCAGAATTATGTGCTGAAATAGATGAGTTCTGCTGTCAGTCATACTTCAGTAAAATTACATGGAAGGCCATTGTCATCTCCATTTTTATATTTTAAAACTGTAACCAAATTCACGAAAAAGACAAGCGCCACACATAATGGGATGTCATGTGATGTGATGTTTATTGTCATCTAGTTTTCTTTTGATGCTAGCAAACATTAAAACTGTCCATTTTTCTTTATCTTTATAAAAATGATTTGTCTTAATGAGAAACATAAATTTTTCACTTTTAAAATATGTTAAAAGTTTCGGTTACACTTTAAAAACTTTAAATTACATACGTTAATATTGTTTTAACTTGCAGATGGAAGCTTTATCCACGGGTGCTCCGGAATGTGGCTGATATCCACCTGTCGACTTCCGTCTTAGGGCAGAGAGTCAGCATGCCAATATGCGTGGGGGCTACTGCCATGCAGTGCATGGCTCATGCAGACGGGGAGCTGGCCACTGTCCGAGGTAGGAGAAGAGAAAAGTCGAGCTCCCTCCCCAACGGCCTCCCCAGGACTCTACTAAATATCCTAATCATGATATACTAATATGCTACTGCTACTAACATACTACAAAAATTACATTCCTTTATATTTCTACAGTCAACTTTCTAGGGTGAGGCTCAGGGCAAGATACTCTCTGTGTGCTTGGTTTTCCCCTGCAAAATAGGGATTAAACTGGCAGTTGTTGCAATTAGGTTGCTGTGAGGGTCGCAAGCATTATACATATAAATGCCTGACGCGAAGCAGTGCTCCATAAATGTTTTCTGAGTGGTAATACCACTGTCTCCGCAAATGATGATCTGAGAGGCAGCCTTGTGTGACACAGGCGGGACCATTCCAAACTGAAATGATTGGCATAGTGAAAGGAAACACAGAGACCTAGTTGGTTCTGTTTTTTGTTTGTTTGTTTTATGGTATTGGAACTTGATTCTATGTTATGGGTGGATTCTATTCCCAATAGAGTATTTCCCCCTGCTTCAGGAAGAAGCAAAGACGAACGCAAACAAGCTGCAAAGAAGTCTCTTTCCGTGGCTAATACAGCAGCTTCTTATTTCCGAAGCAGCACTGAACGTGTGAAAGGCTGCATGTAGACCTCTGAACATTCTGCTTCGGAGTTGAAGAAGCATTGCTAAATAATCCTAGTTGACATCCTTTTATGCCAAGCAGGGTGAGATAGGACAGGAACTCAATGCTATATTTAAAGCACTTTAATTCTGAGAATTAAGAATCATGCAGAAGCTCCTTCTTCATTGAAATGACTCCCACAGACTTCTGCCAAGAACAAGGGACGCTTGTGCTGAGTAAGCATATGCCACAGGCTGGCGGTGTTTTTAGTACAAGAGCCGAGTGCACATGAGTGGCCCCAGACTCCAGGGGCTTGATTTTGGTGATTCAGGAACACACAGGCCCCGGGGCAGGGATGTGGGAAATGGGAATGTGGACCAAATGAGTGTAACAGGGTAGATCTATCTCAAGAAACCTCAGGCAACAAAACAAAAGCAGAGAGGTGGGCATATTAGATTAAAACCTGAGTGCACCAAAATTTCCATAAATTTCAAAAGGAAATATTTCATAGGATACTGTAAGTTGTTTTTGAGGAACTGAAAACTATTTGAGAAAATAAGAGGCAAAGTGCTAATGTTCATTCGATGTAAATACCCCTTGAGGAAGACAGTGATACCAAGACAAAAGTAAGAAAATAAGACATTCATGAATGGAGACAAACAGTCAGCAAGTGGAAATGGTTTATTTACTAATGTGAAAAGCAATGTAAGTCATTATCATATATTTTATTTCAGAATGTAAAGTTATTATTTTAATGTTTTGATGTCTGGTGTGATTTTGGAGAAATGTGTAGTTTCCAACATGGATAGAAAGAATAGAAGTCAGAGGAACCTAAGAAATTGGCACTTTTATCAAAGTTATAAGATATGAGTTCCATAGGAGGCTGTAATTTGTCTTCTTAGAAAAAAAAATTGTACAAGAATTTTCCTGGTTGTATTTGTTATTTGGCAGGTGTTGCAAGAACTGGCATCTAATTAGAGATAAAATGAAAAAAAAAAAAAAAAGGCAAGCATGCCAAAAGGAACAAAAGTTTGAAAATGATGCAGAATGTGGTTATGATCCGTCTCCTTTTAGGTCTTTTAAAAATCTTACCAACTTTCTTTTTTTTTTAATTTTTTTTAATAATAATTTATTGTGTATCTCATCCTGATTCCTCTGCCTCAGCCTCCTGAGCTGATTGTAGACCTCTAGCTACCATACTTGAATCATTTTAAAAAGCATTTACAAAAGGTAGTACGGCTCACAAGTTTCCTGTTTTTAAAGTAGCCAGAAACAACGTTAGATGGTGGAGATACCTATTGTAATTTACATGAAGACACTTATTGTAATTTACTAGTTTTCAAAAGCGGCTGACCGGGAGATTATGTTCTTCTCACTTTTGGCCCATCTTTAGGTCTGTGAATTTGGCCCATCCTTATAAACTACAAGGAGATGAAACCAGAAAATAACTCGGAGGACAGAAACAGAGGGAGGCAAGTAGATCAGTTGGCAGACCTCTCCAGGTTAGTCCCTGAGGAGCCAGGGGACTGTTTTAGATACGTTCTCTTACTTGGGATTGCTGTTCCACTGTGTGGACACATTGCTGAAATTTCAGAGAACTTCTTTTATAACTAGGAATGAAATGATCTCTAACTTACTCCCTATGGTGCTAAAGCCCATGGCTCTTGTTAGGAGGGGCTACAGTGAAATGAAAATGCTCATTTAGAAAGTGTTTGGTTATAGACCAGGTGGACTGGTCATTGAACCTTATGTTCCCTGACACTCACCATGAGCCGATATTAAGTGTCCATTAGTTCTTGCCCTTTTAGATTTATTTAGCAAAAACTACCACCTTTTAGCACTTGTCTGATTACATCGAAGCTTCCAAGTTATTGTATCCTCAGAGAGCCCAGAGAAGCAGCTACATGATTAAGCCTACAGAGACAAATACAAGATCAGTCACATCAGTGAGGGCTATGTGATTCATAAGTAATAAGAACTGTCCAGATCCCAGCAGTTTGTCTCCAGAACAGTGGCTCCTGACTACCGTATGCTGCTTTGAAATGTTCTGAAGGAGATACAACATCAGAAGCCAGAGATGTATAGCTCTAGGTGTGTGTAGAGCAGAATGTCGAGACACCAAAACACAAGTCTATATTTGAATAAAGTGGAAAGACATAAAGAATAGGGATCAGAGATTCAAAACCTGTTCAAGAATCCAAGATCTTTGATGAAGGTCCCATCTGACCCATAGCATCTCAGGTTGGAACACCGATGTATACCAAGCAGCTTCCTCATGGGCCCCAGCATTCCTCAGGGTTTCGTCTGTGTTCTCATGAACATCTATGCTGTGTTGTTCTAGTTAATATTAGAGTTAATCTTTTAAATTAATGGTCATCAATTCAGGGCAAAGACTGTTGGTTGGTCTGTGCATGTGGGCATGGTCTGTGAATTTGGCCATGGCTTGTGAGTTTGGGTGTGGGCTAGTGAGTTTCTTTGGCAGGAGAAGGAAGGACCCTCAAGCTGACACTGCCAGTGGCTTGGGTATTTGAACTCATTCCTTCTGTCTTTCTCCACCCTAAACATTGCATTTTGTGCTTGTTCACAGAAGTCTGCTGTGGGCTGGGTTGGCAGTGTTCAGGGTTTCTTGGCTTATGATCACAGCTACTGATGAACAGACCCCAGTTCTCTATGATCCAGAGCACACAGAATGTTCTGATTCTGCCGTTCAGTGAGACGGAGGCACAGCTTGCCACAGAAATTGCTACTGATCAACACTCTTTTCTCTCTTTTCTTTATCACCCCCTTTCCACTAACTCACTTTGGGATTCTTCATAGCTGTAAGATCTTGTCCAATCTTCCTGACACTATTGGCTTCTGGAGAAATGTACACTGACATGATAGCTCGGCGAAGGATGTAGTTAGCCACAAGAAAATTTAAGCAAGAACGGAGCCGCATTCATGTTTAGGAGATTACTCTCAGTCACAGGACTAAGAATGTATTAAGTTGTTTCTTCCATCATTCCTAAGAAGAATTAAAAACTATAAGTCTGATCCTTTAAAATATTGTAAAATCTGTTCAAGTTATTATGGATGTTTTTGTCAACTTCATAATTAACTGGCCCCTAAATTTTGTATTTCTCTGGAAACAAACTATTTGCAAAGAAAGGAAGTTGGTTCCAAGTTCAAAAGAGAGAGGTTAGTTCAGGACAGAATGTGTCCATCAACCTGACCAATGAGAATAAATGATGATCATTCATGCCCCCAGGGAATGTCTGACCTGTGTAATTATTTTGTTCTCTTGACAGTTCTGGAAATTGCCATAGCATCATAGTCTCACATTCCCCGTGTGATTTCCAGAATCTTCCCAGAATCTGACTCAAAGGCCCTTTGTCTTCCTTTGTCTTGTCCTATCACTACTGTGGGCACAAGTAGCTATGATCTAGTCCCATGTTTTTCCACTGCTTGACGGCTGTAGAATGAGCTACATATTTGTGTTTAATTTTGAAATGCAATGTCAATGCATACAGGGTTGCTGGATAGAACTAACTCTGGGCCCCTTCACATTTTAATGACCAGCGGGTGACTTGATGTAACGGGGAGATTTACGTTTGCATTCTAGACATTCTAGTGTAGAGATAAAATAAGTGCCAGAAAACTGACAGTTCAGGGCATGCCACTCCTTTCTCCCTGCAGCCCCAGGTTCCCCAATCTTCCTCTTGCATACATAACCTCTTCCACAAAGGCACACTCTATCCATATCTTACCATAATGAAAATTAGTTTCTGCACTAAATGCTTTTATCTTATATTTTATGCGAGGTACTCAAAAATTACCTTTAAGGGTTAAGCTTGAAATGTTTTCTCCACAGAGTACAGGAGGTAACCCAAGAACAGTCTACGCTCATGGTGAAGGCAGTGTGATTGCTTGTTGCATCCCAAAGGGGGCAGCCAAGTCCTTGTTTTAGCTGACTCTTCCTGAGCGAGTGAGAGGCTGCCAGAACTGACTGTCTTAAAATGAAGCCAGAAATCTAAACTTTAATGTACAATTTCTTGTTTTTATACGTTGGGAAATAAATCAAAATTCTCTAAAATGCTATTTGGGGCAACAGCGTGTGGGCCAAAGCAAATACTTTTGTGGGTTGTAGCTGTCCCCGGGCTGCTGAGCGGCAACATCTGATCCATGTGGAAAGTCACCACTAACTGGTTTTGCTTCTTGTGGCAGGTCATTTTCACTCTCTAGGATTACTGTTTTTCACTGATAAAGGCAGCTGCTTAAGCAAGGCCAGTGGCTTGCATACTGTGTCACAAGTGGTTTGGGGCTGTTCTGAAGGACCTTAGAGACATAGCCATCACTGAGCATGCGTGCTATTCAAAAGAACGTTCTTTAAGAAAAGCTTTCCACTGTTAAAAGACACGCGATGGAAAAACACGTCAATGAGAAAACTGCAGAACAAAATCAGCTCAGCTTGGTGGCACATGTCTGCAACCTCAGGACCCAGAGTTCAGGGAGGAGGGGTGGGTGGTCCGCAGCAGTTAGGGCCACATAGAAAACAAAATACTAACAACACCAAAAGACCCAAGAAGCAGAACCAGAGAAAACAGACCACAAAAATCCAGGAAAATCCCAAAGAAGAGTAAATGATCTTTACACTTTAAAAAATGGTTTTAATTTTCACCAACTACCAAAGATGGTTCAAAGTATATAGCTGCCCTTATATGTTTTCCTGGGATGTCTTCTTCTTCTTCTTCTTCTTCTTCTTCTTCTTCTTCTTCTTATTATTATTATTATTATTATTATTATTATTATTATTATTATTATTATTATTGTGTTTTATGGAGACAGAGAGCTTGGACAGGGAGTGCCTGTGTGCACTTGCTCTCTTTTCTCACACTGCACTCCTGGGATATAGGACTGGGGTGGGAGCATATTCATCTTTGGAACTTGCTGAAGACACAATTAAGTATGTGGTAAATATTTCAGAAATTCAGAAAATGATACTTCAAAAGCTGTGGAAAGATAACCAACATTTATTGAGCATTTGGTGTGTTTCCAATTTTAAAATTTATTATCTCATCTACTCTTTAACACTATCCTAACCCAAATCCCTAAGGAAATCCTTAACCCTGTTAATGTGGAAATGGAGGATGGTGACATTATACATGCTGCTCAATGTTATTATTCAGTTAGTTGATGTTGAGTAAAAATATCCTGGTCAACTACTGATAGTACCCAAATATTAATTGCAGCAAGAGGCCCAAGGCAAGCCCTGTGTGATAGTCTAGGAATATTAATAAAAAACACATCATGCTTTGATCATCTCCCCCTGAAGGGGGAGCAACCTTACCAGGCCAGAGAGGAAGGCAATGGAGCCACTCCTGATGAGACCTGATAGACTAGGATCAGAGGGAAGGGGAGGAAGACCTCCCCGATCAGTGGACTGGGGGAGGGGCATGGGATGAGATGAGGGAGGGAGGGTGGGATTGGGAGGGAATGAGGAAGGGAGCTACAGGGAGGATAAAAAGTAAATAAACTGTAATTAATAAAAATAAAAATACAGAAATTAAAAAAAAAAAACCCACAGCATGTTTTACCCTTTAGATTTTGAGAAAAAGAAATGAAGCAAAGAAAGTGAAATTCATTAGGAAATAGATGGAGGCACATGTAAGGAGTCCTGAATTTCACATCAACAGAAACTACAGTTTCTAAAACTCTTATCAAGTGGAGCGATGTGGCTGGGAAACATCCTGGACTTTTTATGCATTATGCTGTGACTAAAAGATTTGCTGCCGAACATTATTTAATTAATATCTTAACAACTAGAAGTTGTTCTTATATTTAATGAATATATTTATGTCTATAAATGAGAGACTGTAACTGGCTCCCACCCCACCTTTTTGTTGTTGTTGTCCTTGTCCTTATTCTTCAAAGAAGAAACCACTTCTGTATTTCACATATGAAAGGCATTAACAGTGATCATGAGTCTTACTAGCTGATAAAATAGTGCTATAGTTAGATTTGGTTTCTGTCTTGCAAGATGGGTAGACCACTCTGATTTTTCTCTCTCTCTCTCTTTCTCTCTTTTTGTTATTGTTGTGAGCCTGTTAACAGCTGAGCTGAGTCTCTTAAGCCCCAAGTCTGATTCCTCAAGTGCTTGCTGTTGTGTTACAGGCATTACCAGAGAAGCTGTCCCTTTGTACGCATAGTGGCCATAATGGAACTGTACTCCATCTTCTATGGAGTCGCCTATGCCTATGTATTCACTTTAAAAGATGAGAAATTATATGAGAAATGATAAATGTTTATCCTTGTGTTTCTAGCTTGTTATGTAGACAATAGCCACAGGAGGGAGTGCTGGGATTGCATATAGAGAAAATCGCTGCTGTCTAATGCAATCCAGAAATGCCCGGCATATTAGCAAATTCTTATTAAACTGTCAAAAAAAGTTTTTAAAGAAATCTTAGCTGCTGGATGTAATTAGAGGCTACCACACAGGGTTTGATGGGCCATAAAACCATTAAATCTGAACACTTTCTTTTTGAGCCTGAAACATTCCACAGTGAAGTTTGGGTAGCCGTGACTGCCTACCTATTGTGGTGCAGGTGGAAACAGGTAGCGCAAAGAGTATCCAGAGAAGCACAGTGGAGGAGAACACTCTAGCTGTTGAATTTTCCGGATTTTTCTGAGTCTACGTGATCAACCTTCACATTGACTGAAAACATTCAACAGGAAAGCATTGTCATGTCCTTTGCTTCCAACGCAAACGATACAGCTCTGAAAGTTTTGTTGATTTATCTACTTACATGTCACTCTAGGTGACCAATGAGATATCTATTCCAACATTCCTACTAAGAAAAGAACCTCATCGTTCTCAGTCTTTCTGAACCCAGGCAAAGCTGTGGGCTTGTTCTAAAAGACCTTTTGACCCTTCCTAAGGTGGAGGGCATTCTCTGTGCTGCCTACAATGCTTGTATTTTATATCTCTGCTATCACTCCTCAAAATGGACCTGCAGGATTATTCCCGTTATCATTTGACAGTGGAGAAGGGGACACATGGGCAAGGACTAGTGAGTGGAGGACCGCAGGGGTCAACCTAGGCATGTCTCTGAGCTCTGACTTACCTCACTGTACTAAAGACCAACTTAAAATGGTATGATATTAAGGGCTGTGCACCAAAAGCCAAGCAACAGAGTAGCTTTGTGGAAAGCATGTGATTGCCTTTGTGACTTATGATTGGACATTTGATTGTGACGGTAAGTAATTGGGTGTAGTGTGTCCCAACACTGAGGGATCTAAGCTGTGGGAGTTGACTGAAGTCGCCAGGTATAACCTTGATTATCACCTAAGTCATCATTAGGAAGTGTCTCACTACCAAAGGACCTCTTCCTCGTTAGCTGCCAGTTACATCAGGACTGGACTAGTCAGTCAGTACAGAGGACCGACCGGCTGGTGAGGTGATGTTTTACTGTGTATCAGCATTGTGCTCTAGTGATGGGCTGAAGCAAGACAGGGAGGGCAAAGGTGCCCCAGGGACTGATGGGTCCTTACAAGCACTTCTGTATGTTGACAAAACAACCAAACAAGCAAAAAGTTAAAAAAAAACCTCAATGTACACTGGCAGGCTAGTATGATCTTTGAAGCTGTAGCGCTTCAATTCAGAGAACAACTTGTGTTAAAGGAATTGCAAAACTAAGCCTATTTTTCTCACCTTTGTTTAGAGTACTTAAATTGGTTAAAGTCCTTAGAGGATAAGTTAAGGTTTTCTTGACCATTTCTAAATAGATCAAACATAATTTACACTTCACTTAGTTAATTTCTTCAGAACTTTATTTTTCTAGAGAAGCCTAATATTACTTTCAGAGGCTTTGGCAACAGCGTTCATCATGTCTTTAGTCCCTGCGTGATGAAAGGCTGACACACGCAATGGTCATTAAGGTGTACACTTATGCAAGTACTTCAGCATGTCAGGCCTTGAATTTAGAACACACAGTGGCTTGGTGCTCTGTCACTGCATATTTTCCCCATTACACAAGTACTTCCTGTGCAGATGACAAAATTCGTTTTTCTAACAAAATTGTTTTCAGCACAGATGTTTTGGTGACTAAGTTTTGTAGGAGCACTTTAATCAAATGCATCTTAAAACTTTTGGATCTTTTGAACAAATTAAACATTTTCTTCCCTTCTCTTTTTTTTCTTTTAAAAACATAACTTTGGAAACTCAAGTTTCTTTTCCTGAGAAGAAAGATAATGCTCAAATAAAGCATTTGAAATCAGGATATTTTAAATTGCTCAATTGTTGGGCCCCAGTCCATGTATGGGATGGTCTGTCATGAGTGAATGTTTCAAAGAGAGGTCATCATTTCTCTGCTGTGGCTGTCGATGGACATCTTTAGGTCTACCTTAGTTTTTTCATGTCAAGCACTGCATGATGAGCTTTCGTTTCATTTCATCACTCAGCAACCTACTCATACGACTCCTGGCCTTGGCATTAAGCATTTGGAAGCTATTTTACAATTGGTAAGTTGTAATTCCCCTGATTTGGGTAGCCACACTTCCTCCTTTTCCATCTTTGGACATTTAAATTTAAATTCATCTGTTAGTGAATCCTTCTAATCTGAAGTCTACGAAGCCAAGCAAACCATGGATAGACCAGCTTGTGAGATACATTTGGTGATGGTTAAATCAACTTAGGATAGTCTCTCTAATGCAGTTTAACTCCTTGATGCAAAACCAATGAGTATGGGAGCAAATATAGCATATGACCTGTGCCCCTCCCAGTGGGCACCAACAGAAACAGAGGTGTCACCAGGATGACGTCAGCAACTGCTGAGCCATGTGAGAGTTAATGCCCACTCTGTCACCCCTGGTCAGTGTTTCTCCCATTTTCTTGGAGTTCTACCTAAATACATCCCATCAACATGGATGAGGCCTTCAGAAAAATAATACATGCCATTTTGTTCTCAAAGGAAGGTTGGTGGTCATCAGCCTTGACAACACTCAGCAACTTTGAAAAAAAAAAGTAGAACTCAGGTCTCATTCCAGGACAGTCAGACAAAATCTAAAGTTCATCAACATCTGTGTGGCACCTGTAGACTTCAAGCCTTAGAAAGACAGACAAAGCCTGCAATGAAAGCTCTGTACACTTTCCCAAAGGAATGAATTAAGTCTTCTAATATTAAGCCATTAGATGCAGTGTGGAAGTCATTCCCTTCTAAAGAGCCTCCAGGTCTTCCAAGTACCTGCTGACTAAGGATGAACATGTGAAATGACACAGCAACTCTAGAACATGAGAGAGATGCATTCAGAGTCCCTTGTCATTGAAGACTTGGCATGAGTGGGCTTGGGACCCAAAGTTTTATAATACATAGGAAACAATATACATATGTGTAAATCTAAAAGGGATTCCCTTTTAGATTCTCCTTTGGAGGAGCTCTCTTTTCTGCCTAAATCCAGATGAACTTCCTGGAGAAATGAAGTTCTGAGGGAATTGTATAGAGCCTTTCCCACACTCAGAAGACTATAGGTTAAACAAAACCTTGCAGTGGAAGGTCTTTCAGAATCTCTCTTTTTAAAAGATTTACTTTTATGTGTTTATTTATTCATTGTGTGTGTTGGCATTTTACTTGCATGCACAGCTGTATGAGGGTGTCAGATTTCGAAGTAGCAGGAGTTGTGAGCTGGGGGTGCTGGGAATTAAACCCAGGTTCTTGGGAAGAGCAGCCAGTGCTCTCAAGCAATGAGCCATCTCTCCAGCCCCTGACTCCTAAGCTGTAAAATGAGAATGATATCTGCGCTGTTACTCCAAGATTTTCACACCCACATTACCTTTGATGAAAAGGAAAACTTTTCATTAAAACTTGAAACAAAGAAACCTGCCCCAAATCCAGGGGCACAAATGGCACTGCTCAGCCTTAAGGCAGCCCTTGCCAGGCATGCTGTTTTTTGAGCGATTAACTTGTGCTGGTATAAGCTGCTATATGTTGAACTTTAAACCTGCATGAGCCCTAGAAGTAGCTCAATCCTTATGTAGCCAATTACAGATTCCACAGGGTAAGGATGTAGTTAAGCTTCGCTGCCTGGTGGCCTCCTGGGGCAGAGCCATCCTGCTTACCTCATGTATAGGCCGTCCTAGTGTACCTGATTTAACTTTAACAAGGCACTTTATTTGGGTGGGTCTGAGAGGAGTTTTCCACATAAGAGGGCGCTGCTCCTGTCATTCCACAGCCCGGGATGCAGGGGTTCTGCTTGCTACTGAGCTGAGTTGCTCATATGCTTGAATATCAGCCCCTCCTCAGGTGTGCAGTATGCCCAGGCTTTCTTCGGTCCATGGATAATCTCTTCTCTTGCTGACTGTTTTCTCTAGTGAGACATGGCAGGTCAGTGAAATCCCTTAAAAACTAAAAAGTAAAATTACAACATGATCCAGTAAACCCACTTTTGAGTAAATATTTAAGGGAATTGAAATTGGTATGCTCTCTCTCACTCTCTCTCTTGATATATATATATATATATATATATATATACACACACATATATACATGTGTACATATATATGTATTTGTATTCTGTTCATTTCAGTATTATTCACAATAACCAATGTGGAAGAACCTAAGATCCATTAATGGATAAACAATTAAAGCAATCTGTTGCATATAAGAAACACACCTAAGTCACAAAGATAGACATTACCTGAGGCTAAAGGGTTGGAAGACAGCTTTCCAAGCAAATGGACCCAAGAAGCAAGCAGGAGGAGCCATTCTAATATCTAATAAAATAGACTTTCAACCAAAATTAATCAAAAGAGATGGGGAAGGACACTTCATACTCATCAAGGGAAAATTCCACCAGGAAGACATCACAATCCTGAACATATATGCCCCAAATAAAAGGGCACCCACATTTACAAAAGAAACATTGATAAAACTTAAACCACACATAGACCATACATTAATAGTGGGAGAATTCAACACCCCACTCTCAACAAAAGACAGGTCAACAAAACAGAAATTAAACAAAGAAACCATGTCTCTAACAGAGGTCATGGATCAAATGGACCTAACAGACATTTACAGAACCTTACACCCAAACACAAAAGAATTTACCTTCTTCTGAAGACCTCATGGAACCTTCTCCAAACTAGACCATATAGTGGGTCACAAAGCAAACCTCAAAAGATATAAGAAGATTGAAATAATCCCTTGTATCCTCTCTGATCACCATGGAATAAAGCTGGGCCTCAAAAACAACAGAAATAGCAAAAAGCCTATACACACATGGAAATTGAACAACTTGCTATGAAATGACAGCTGGGTCAGGGAAGAAATAAAGAAAGGAATTAAAGTCTTCCTAGAATTCAATGAAAATGAAGACACAACATAACCAAACTTATGGGACACAATGACATCAGTGCTAAGAGGAAAGTTCATAGCACTAAGTGCCTTCAAGAAGAAATTAGAGACAGCTCATTCACGCAACTTAATGGCTCACCTGAAAACCCTAGAAAAAGAAGAAGCATACACACTAAAAATGAAAACAGCTGGAAATAATCAAACTCAGGGCTGAAATCAATCAATTAGAAACAAATAAAACAATTCAAAGAATCAATGAAACCAAGAGCTGGTTCTTTGAGAAAATCAACAAGATGGACAAACCCTTAGCCAAGCTAACTAAAAGGCAGAGAGACACCATCCAAATCAACAAAATCAGAAATGAAAAGGGGGACATAACTACAGACACCCAGGAAATACAAACGATCATTAGGACTTATTTCAAAAGTCTATATGCCACAAAATTTGAAAATCTAAATGAAATGGACAATTTTCTTGATCAAAATCCATCAATGTGTTCCACCATATTAACAAACTGAAATTAAAAAAAAAACATGATAATCTCATTAGATGCTGAAAAAGCATTTGACAAAATTCAACATCCATTCATGTTTAAAGTATTGGAGAGATCAGGGATATAAGGCACATATCTAAACATAGTAAAGGCAATAAACACAAACCTATAGCCAACATCAAACTAAACGGAGAGAAAATTAAAGAAATCCCACTGAAATCAGGGACAAGACAAGGCTGCCCACTCTCTCCATATCTCTTCAACATAGTTTTGGAAGTCCTTGCTAGAGCAATAAGACAGTTGAAGGAGAACAAGGGGATACAAATTGGAAAGGACGAAGTCAAATTATCACTATTGCAAATGATATGATAGTGTACCTGAGTGACCCCAAAAACTCTACCAGGGAACTCCTACAGCCAATAAACACCTTCAGGAAAGTGGCCAGATACAAAATTAATTAAAAAAAAAACCAGTAGCCCTCTTGTATACAAAAGACAAAATGGCTGAGAAAGAAATTAGGGAAACAACACCCTTCACTATAGTCACAAATGACATAAAGTACTTTGGTGTAACCCTAACCAAGCAAGTCAAAGACTTGTATGAAAAAATTTCAAGTTTCTGAAGAAAGAATTAGAAGAAGATATCAGAAGATGAAAAGACCTCCCATGCTCATGGCTTGGCAGGATTAACAGAGTAAAAATGGCCATCTTACCAAAAGCAATCTACAGATTCAATGAAATTCCCATCAAATTATCAACACAATTTTTTATAGACCTGGAAAGAAAAATTCTCAACTTCATATGGAATAACAAGAAAGCCAGAATTTCTAAAAACAATCCTCTACAATAAAAGATCTTCTGGAGGTATCTCCATCCCTGATCTTAAGCTGTACTATAGAGCAACAGTAATAAAAACTGCCTGGTACTGGCATAAAACAGAATGGTGGATCAATGGAACCGAATAGAAGACCCAGAAATAAACCACACACTTATGGACACCTGATATTTGACAAAGATGCCAAAACCATACAATGGAAAAAAGATAGCATCTTCAACAAATGGTGCTGGTCCAACTGCATGTCTACATGTAGAAAAATGAAAATAGATCCATACTTATCACCCTGTACAAAACTAAAGTCCAAGTGGATCAAAGACCTCAACATAAAACCAGACACATTAAATCAGTTAGAAGAAAAAGTGGGGAATACCCTAGAACTCATTGGTACAGGAGAGAACTTCCTGAACAGAACACCAACAGCACAGGCTCTAAGAGCAACAATCAATAAATGGAACCTTATGAAACTGAAAAGCTTCTGTAAAGCCAAGGACACCGTCATCAAAACAAAACGACTGCCTACAGATTGGGAAAGAATCTTCACCAACCCTTTTTCTGACAGAGGGCTAATATCCAGTATATATAAAGAACAAAAGAAGCTGAAAAGCAGCAAACCAAGTAATCCAATTAAAAAATGGGAAACAGAGCTAAACAGAGAATTCTCTGTAGAGGAATATAGAATGGCAGAGAAACACTTAATGAAATGCTCAATACCATTAGTCATCAGGGAAATGCAAATCAAAACGACCCTGAGATTTCACCTTACACCCATCAGAATGACCAAGATCAAAAACTCAAGTGACAACACATGCTGGAGAGGTTGTGGAGAAAGGGGAACCCTTCTCCACTGCTGGTGGAAATGTAAACTCATACAACCACTCTGGAAATCAATCTGGCGCTTTCTCAGACAACTAATAGTACTTCCTCAAGATCCAGCTATACCAAAAGAGGGTCAAGTACACAATAAGGACATTTGCTCAACCATGTTTGTAGCAGCTTTATTTGCAATAGCCAGAAGCTGGAAACAGCCCAGATGCCCCTCAACTGAAGAATGGATGCAGAAATTGTGGTACATATACACAATGGAATATTACTCTGTAATGAAAAATAAGGAAATCATGAAATTTGCAGGTAAATGGTGGGACCTGGAAAGGATCATCCTGAGTGAGCTGTCCCAGAAGCAGAAAGATACACACGGTATATGCTCACTCATAGACATGTAATATAGGATAAACCTACTAAAATCTGTACATCTAAAGAAACTAATCAAGAGAGAGGACCCTGACTAAAATGTTCAATCCCCATCCCGAAAGGAAAGAGAAAGGACATCAGAAGAAGAAGAAAACATGAAACAAGGTAAAACCTGCCCCAGAGGGCCTCTGAAAGGCTCTGCCCTGCAGAATATCAAAGCAGATGCTGAGACTTATGGCCAACTGTTGGGCAATGTGCATGGAATCTTATGTAAGAAGTGGGAAACAGTAAGATCTGGAGAGGACAAGAACTCCACAAGGAGAGCAACAGAACCAGAAAATTTGAACACAGGGGTCTTCCCAGAGACTCATGCTCCAACCAAGTACCATGCATGAAGATAACCTAGAACCCCTGCACTAATGTAGCCCATGGCAGTTTAGTGTCCAAGTGGGTTACATAGTAATGGGAAGAGGGACTGCCTCTGACATGAACTGCTTGGCCTGCTCTTTGATCACCTCCCCCTGAGGGGGGGAGCAGCCTTACCAGGCCACAGAAGATGACAGTGCAGCCATTCCTGATGAGATCTGATAGACTAAGTTCAGAAGGAAGGAGAGGAGGACCTCCCCTATCAGTGGACTTGGGGAGGGGCATGCGTGAAGAAGGGGGTGGGAAGGTGGGAATCGGGAGGTAGAGGCTTAAGGAGGGATACAAAGTGAATAAAGTGTAATTAATAAAAACAAAAATAAAAAATCTGTTAATGGATAAACAATTAAAGGAAATATGGTGTTGATGCATAATGGAACATTATGGAGTTTGAGAGTGGAGGGACTGAGCCTGTGGTTGGGGGAAGAGGATGGAAAAAGGAAGATGTCAATCAAAGTCTAGGGTGATGTAAGAGAAACGAGAAGCTAGGGTTCAGGGATGAGAATGGGGAACAGTAGGTGTCAATCAAAGCCTTGTTTAAATTAGAGAAATAGCTGATAAGAAGCTATGTGCTGCACAAAACCACACTGAGTAATGGTGTATCATATATTTCAGAATATGCTGAAAGAATAGGACTTTAAAACTTTTTTAGTGCTTTGGGTTGCACTCAGAGTCTTGTACTCTACTGAGCTCTACACCCAGCCCTGAAGAATAGAATTTTGATGCTTTCATCACAAAATTAGCTACATATGTTAACTAGCATAATTGAATATCTTTTACAATGTGCAAAACACTCATAGACATAAAACAAAAATAATAAGTAAATCTTTAAAATAAAAGTTTAGCTGGGCATGGGCCATACATCTGAAATGCCAGCACTTAGGTGGTAGCAATAAGGGGGCTCTTGTTCAAGGCCAGTGTAAAATACACGCCAAGTTCCAGGTGAGGCTGGACTGCGCAAGGAGACCAAGGAAACAACTTTATGCCAGTAGTTCAGGGTTCTGTTATTGAAGTTTACCTTCAGGATGATAAATGAGGCAGAAACAATAAGAAAACATTGTCAAGATGTCACATGGGATCTTGGAGGTGTGTTCTCCTGGATATGTTGTTTTAAATTTATTATTATTATTGCTATTATTGTGTGTTTACCCATGCCATGGTGTGTGTGTGTGTGTGTGTGTGTGTGTGTGTGTGTGTGTGCGTGTGTGTAAGGTCAGAGGGTAACTTTTTGTAGTTGGTTTTGTCTTCCCACTTTTATGTGAGTTCTGAGGATTGGACTCAGGTCATGAGGCTTGCCTGGCAAGCATTCTATATGTAAATCCCCTCAATGGCTCTGCCTCTGTTGTCTTTAGGGTGTGTTGACTACCATGAATATTCAACATTGGGACAGCATTAGAAACCTTCGCCCCTGGAAAGAGCGCCTGGAAAGGCTGTGCTTTCATAGCAACAGTGCCTTGGGTAGGAGCTCTGTTTGGCAGACTTTGTGAAAATTCAAAGTCACCTAGCAGCCCAGTGATGTACAGCCACAATCTGGGAATAGAGAGGAGCGCTGAAGCCTGTCCTTTTTAGAATGTAGTCTAACAGTCCTAACCTTTAAGAGTGGGAAGTCACAGTTTTGGACTTCACAAGGAGATTCAAAACCAGTTGGGAATAAAAGGATGGGCATCTCTGTGTGTGCAAAACAAAAGAGGCTTTTTCTGACAAGAGCCTTTGGGACAAACAAGCAAAATTAAAAAAAAAAATGTTATCCTTATCTCCAAAACCTCCCTGCGAACTAGAAGGTTTTCCCTTTATTACTTAGGTGAAGGTGATATATAAAATTCTTAGTACCTAGCACAGTAACAGGTCTTAACCCATTAAAAGTGATGCTTAGATGCTGATCTCTTGCACTGTAACAGGTGTGGATGCTCCAAGGAACCACCAGTGAGGGGAGGACCTGACGGCATGATGAAATACCCTGGTTCATTTGAAGGAAACTAAACTCAGCTTTTCTGAGTGCTGAAAAACACACATGTGCAATCACATTTGTTTACATTTCAATATTTGGATTATGAATATCAAGCTGGCATGCACGGATCAGCCATTCTCAGATCTGGTGTTACTTGAATAGACACATTTCAGTTCTAGCTCTAAATGAGCTTTGTAAAATTTCAAATTCCTTTACTTTAAGGAAAAAAAAATATGTTGAAAAGTGACTTATATAATCCATCAATGATTTTCTTTGGGCACAGCAAGTGATCATAAGTGGCTAGGAATCAGAGTGATCAGCAGTGTTTGTTTAGAAAGCATGGAACCTCCTAAGATTTCTCCCATGCTTTTTCCTGGTTGTACTAGCTTTGCCTCAATGCATCACACTCAGATTCTGATAGTCCTTCTGCTCCCAGAAGGCTCTTAGAAAATCACTAGCAACTGTTAACAGAGACAATGGCAACTTGGAATTTATGGTCTTCACCTTCGAATTTCAGCCTTATGATTTTAGTTGTTGAAAAATGAACATGGTGGTTGGGGCCATTGCTCAGTGACAACATTCTGGACTAGCATGCCCTGCATTTGATCCCCAGTACTGGAGGGAAAACTAAGTTACAAGACATTAGAGGAGGACAGGTGTCTCCAGAACAGGCCTTGGCCACCGAAGTCTCTAAGGACATCTGTAGTAGAGTGATTGTGTAAGGTGCTTGAGAATGTGGACACACTGAGCAAATCAGAAGGTTTGGTGTGGGAATGATTGCCGAATTCCTTTTAACATTGTCACAGCTCTATGGAATGTCTATAGATGGTTTAATATGCTAAGGAAAGTCCTTGAAGATTTCCATATTGCAGCTGGTGGAGCTGTAATTGAGTTACATGCTAACTTCATGAAAGTTCTTAGTTACTTGAATGTCCCCTCTGTGCTGAAATACTTTTATCTGGGCTTGGTTACCAGAGACTCTCATATACACCAGTCCTAGACAAATGGATACATTGAACTGTTGTTATCTTTGCTGTCCAACTCAGCATGATCTTAGTTAGATCACATCTTCAGGACATGACTTCTTTGTGGTAAAGTGATGGCTAGAACGTTCTGACTCAAGCACTTAGAGCCCTTTGGTGTTGTTTCCACATTGTTAAACTTAATGAAAATCAGACAAGAACCAGATGTATTATTACTTACTAAAATGCATTTCTTAGGGGCAGTGATTTTTAAGCCATGAGAACCTATTATATAAATTCTCAAATGAGATCCTGGGATGAACACTATCTCAAAGGCATGATATTCTTCATCTCACATATTTTCTTTGAGATGTAGATAGCATCAGAGATATTGGAAAAGTAATGTGCATGTTCCAAAAAACAAATCCATTTTAAAAGCACTTGAACTTACACTACTATCAGCTGCTGATGCTACTTTTTGGTGTCTAAGTGAGGTCCACCATAGGTGGCAGCAGCATAGTCAGGAAGAGTCAAACCTTTGGAGACTGACAGGGCCCCCAAGTAAGAAACTGTAGGTAGGACCATGAGGCCAACTTCTGTAAGTTCATCAGGAGACTTGGTTGTTGGCTAAAGTTTGAGCATGGAAGGTTTTGAACCTGTTGGAGAAACTTCATAAGCACCATCTCACTTGATTCCCATTATCATTCTGGGAGTGTAACTTGGACAAACACACTCATTCCCTTTTGACACAAGGTGACCATTCAGATGAGAGGAATGTCAAGGGATTCCACAGACAGCGTTAGATACTTAAGCTTTATTTCTTGGAATTTTCTGTATAGCATGCAAACATCAAATCAGCCTTTCTTCTACTAAATAACTCATACTATTAAGAAGGACAGTAACTCATACTGTCACCAATGTTTTTCTGTCTTCCAAGGCAATTTTCTCACTAATGGCGCTACTTTGCTCAAAAGGATGAATCTGCTTTTGATATCTAGTGCACATGTTTTTAAAAAGGGGGCACAAAGTAGAATGTGTCTTAGTAAACACTTTTAAAAAGATATTTAAAAATGTAAAAAGGAAGGAAAACTTGAACTCATCATGGTTTATAACTTATGAATGTTAAGTTTATTTAGATAAGTTATAATCTGTACAAATATGACATCATGGCATACATGTTGTTTTTGGACTTTTCTCTTTAATCTATCTGTACTTATCTATCTATACCTGTATATATAATATATATATATATACATACATATATATTGAATGTATGTATATGTCTATAAATATTTTATAATTTTATAATATTTTATAATGTTTTATAATTATAATAACAGCTAGAGTTCTCCAGAGAGATGATGGGATCTATCTCCCAATACAGATAACAGTATTATCTATCTATCTATCTATCTATCTATCTATCTATCTATCTATCTATCTACTGCTATTTATGATAGAGACCTATTTTTGCAACTTGGATTACATAATTATGGAGACACTTAAACCCCAAATCTGCAGGGTAGGCAGAAGGCTGGTGACTTGAGGAAGGTGGTATGAAAGTCATGTTCAACAGCAGTCAGCTTATAGAATTTCCTTTTCTTTCCTGGGAGAGATTAGTCACATTTTAAGTCCTTGACAGATTAATTGAGGCTGGACAACAGCAGGCTATCTGCTCTGCTCAATTCTGCTATTACTTTTAATGTTAATTTCAACTAAAAATACCATGAGGATAACATCCAGATTCATTTGACCGAATATCTGGGCACCATGGTCTAGAAAAGCTGACACATAAAATTAACCTTCACAACCGTGTTATCCTGAATGGCTGTATGTATTTCATTTTATGTCTTAATTACATACACTATAACTAGTACCCTAAGATGGTTGCTCTCAGTAATTTCATCTTCAGCTTTAACAATCCTTCGTTATTTACTTATTCATCTCCAAAATATGTAATAAACATAGAGTTAAAATCAATGCATGTTTTATATATTTATTTTTAAAAATTTGAGTTCATGCTGACAGGTTGCATTTGCAGACGCCTTTCCCCTTTGAATGGAACACCAGTCCAAGAGAGGAGTTGTGTGATGTCTACCTTGACTTTCTCCTTTCCGTCACAGCCTGTCAGACCATGGGAACCGGTATGATGCTCAGTTCCTGGGCTACTTCCTCAATAGAAGAAGTGGCAGAGGCTGGGCCTGAGGCTCTGCGCTGGATGCAGCTGTACATCTACAAAGACCGTGAGGTCAGCAGACAGCTGGTGAAGCGAGCTGAGCAGATGGGATACAAGGCCATATTTGTGACTGTGGACACCCCTTACCTGGGCAACCGCTTTGATGATGTGCGGAACAGGTTCAAGCTGCCGCCACAACTCAGGTAACTATGACAAGACTTAAAGTGGGGTTCCTCATTCCCTTTCATGGGCCACCCCCAGAAGCTGCTTTTTACTTTTTATTTTAGTTTACAAGTGGATACCATAGAGAAATATATCTCCATAGAGGCATTGACTGTAGAGACATTAATCTTATGGTTAAAAGGATCTCACTGGAAATGACAGGCTCTGTGTTTTAGAGAAAGCCACTGCCACATTTCTGCATAATCTCTAGCCAGATGCTGCTTGGGGATATCACACATTTGAGCTATTACAACAGGAAGAATTAGTATATTATTGTAAAATGTAGAATACTTTGTTACCAGAGTGCATTAAGGTTTGGAGAAGTATGAAATAGCATACACATAGCTTTGTATAGGTCACAGTTGTTGTTTCTTTTGTGTGTGTGTGTGTGTGTGTGTGTGTGTGTGTGTGTTCCTGGTACCCCGTTTCTTTGTAGAAATCAAAGACTCACATTTGTGTTTTAATTTTTGTTGATGTAGGAGCAGCTAGGGCTAGGAAGATGGAAAAAAGGGCAAAAATATGGAGGTAAAAGATGCCATGCTTTTGATCCTTCATCTTCTACTTCATTCTGTTTCTCTTTCATGTGGATCATCCATGGATGAAGATTCATTAATTCACTTACTCACCCATGTTGGGAAAAACCATACATCAAAAAATCTAAAATTGAACTATAATGATTTCATCGAGCCATTCAGCCTTTTATTAACTCTGAAATGTTCTTTCCCTTGTAGCATTTCAGGAACTTGAATCAAAGCCAGGACCACAGTGGAGCTTGGTGATGAAGGACTTCAGGTTTCTTCAGCATAGGCATTTTTCTCCATTGTTTTCTCTTTCCATGTTTTATGCCCAAACAGCCTCTTCTGTATTTTTCATACCAGTTGTGATAGATGGGTGATTTTCCTGGGGGCTGTACACAGAAGACATCAAACCTTTGCCCTAGCAAAGGTTTTGTGTTGGGTGACTATGGGTGTCTTCCAGGGACTGTATAACTTTCCACAGGAGCCACTGCTCACTCTGTCTACATTTTGTTTGTGTTTGGAATAACTAGAGCTTGAAAGACAGAAGAAAGATAAAAAAATAAAGGAAGTCACATGAAAGCATCCTCTGTTTCCCTTCTGAAAGAATTAAAAATGAACAGATGTAAAGCTCAAGTCAGTTCCCCGTAAAGAAAACAGATCACTGGAAAGGGGCCTTTAAATGCACTGTGGACAAAGTACGCAGCTTTGTGTAGGGACCACAAGATTGTCCTTTGCCATAGCCACGAATATGCTCGAGAGACTTTCAAGTCTCACACATAAGATTTTGCTGCTGTGCTGTATGTCAACTGGTAATTAGTGGGAATGCTTGTCACTTCCAGACAGGTTTGTGGCACCTCTCCTAAGCAAATGAAAGAGTTGGTAGTAAAGCTGGACCACAGGTTCGATACTACCCTACTATGTAAAGAGCAAACTATTTCTAACTTCTCAATATGCAATTTGCACTCACCTTTTCTTTATTTTGGCAGTTTCTCTTCTCTCTCTCTCTCTCTCTCTCTCTCTCTCTCTCTGTGTGTGTGTGTGTGTGTGTATACTTTCTAAAATAATTAGTTTCACGCTGTCACAGTTTTCCTACATGAAACTCTCTATATTTCCCTTTGGTCGTTTGTAAAGAAATGTCCCTTTTCCTCTTTTCCTAATGACATCGTTCTTAAAATCAGAGATGGTAATAGAACCATGGAATTTGCGTTATACTTCCTGCTCTGGGTAGCAGACTCGTAGGTATCTAGTCCTGTGGGCAGGACGACACTGTTGTGTATCCTGGCTGGGACCCTTGCTTCTCTACGCAGGGTGACTGCATGATGAACCACAGGCTTGACCCCTCCCCCCCTTTTCTTTGCCCCTGGACTTCTGCCCGGTTGATGTGGCGAGCCATGGAACAAAGACCCCTTTCAGCTGTGAGTGTTCACAGGAATGGCCCCGGGCTTCCAGCTTGTTACAGCTCTGTTCTGAAGATGATCAAATCAGCACATCCAGGTTATGGGGAGCACGGAAACACTCCTTCCCAGCCACACACTGGCCACGCTGGTGGGGCTCGTCCCAACCAGATCAGACAGCCAGTGGCTTCTGCTCAGCAGCACCTCAGTGGCCCACACTCCATTAGAAAACAGAACACACAAACTGGAATTCAAGCCTTCATTCACCTCCGCCCCCTAAACTTCATCTGTGAACAGCTCGATATGAAATCATTTTCTTTTTGCACTGACCTGACTCATAGAAGGTGAAGCCTGCTTTTCAGAAGTGAGGTTTGGCAAGGGAAGGAGACAGGAAATCCAGGGGAGAATGAGTTGCTAAGCCTGGCTCCCTCCAGCCTTTGCTACTTCCTCTGCCCGGGTGGAGGGGAGGGCCCTGACTCTTGGCACCTGGGAGCAGAGAGAGTTCAGAGGGTTGGTAATGGCCACTTGGTCTACATGCAAAGCAAAAGCATGTGTGCACTTTACAGAAGGCACGAACGTGAGGGGCAGAAGGGAAATCCTCCGCTCTGGAAGAAGCAGGAATAAAGCCAGTTCACCACGCAGATTCTCGAGCCTGTGCGGCAGGGGCCTCATGCCTTGCTCATGCTCCATGGCATGATTCATTTACCTGGGTTAAGAGTGATCTACTCACCTCCTGTCACAGTGCCAGACAGTTTTGTTTTTTTTTTTTAAGTGACAAGAGCAAATCATTGCTAGGAGCACATGCTGAGGCCAAAGGTATATGTTCCTAACAAACAAAAGAACCCTGGAACCTGACACCTTACACGAAAAAGAGCTTGGCGGAAGAGATTGAGTTAAGAATCTTGAGATGGGAGACGATCCTGTTTTATCACGACAGACATTATATGCAATGGAGAGTTTTTATTTGGAATAAAAGTGTTGGCCAGAGGAAGAGTTGAGATGATATAAGGA
Source organism: Psammomys obesus (assembly GCF_907164565.1). Taxonomy (NCBI): domain Eukaryota; kingdom Metazoa; phylum Chordata; class Mammalia; order Rodentia; family Muridae; genus Psammomys; species Psammomys obesus. The sequence goes on from NW_026585504.1 coordinate 2,295,313, forward strand.
GAGTTGAAACCATGTAGCTCAGAGCCAGGGAAGTGGGGTTTTCCATTGAGAGAAGAGATGTGATACTGTATTCTCTAGGCAGGCAAAGACAGGACACCCCTGAGCACCTTGAATTGAGACTGAGAACCATTTTGGTCTTTCCAACCTTTGTAAATATAATACATTTGTGACATTAAAATTATTTTTATGTGTATGGGTGTCTTGCTTGCATGTATGTCTGTGCACCGTGGTGTCCCACTGAGGCCAGAAGAGGGCACTGAGTACCTTGAAACCAGAGTTATAGGTGCTTGTGAGCTGGCATGTGGGTACTGGGAATGAAACATGGGTCTTGAAAGAGGAGCCAGTGCTCTTCACAGCTAAGCCATATCTCCAGCCCACAAATCTGTGATATTATGAACCTGTGCAACTGTGGTCATTTGCTATAACAGCAATGATGAAATAAAATTAATCCTATTGAGTTCATTTTTATAATAGCTTTATAATGAAAGTTGCCCTTGTTGTCATACTTCAGATGTGAATTTGAGCCTCTACCAATTGGTTTGCCTCCTATTCTGCCCCATTGTATGCCTTTACTTTGCATTGTATTTACTTTTCAATACACTTAACAATTTACATGTTGATTGTTTCTGTGATGGGTGGAGATCTTTTACTCTCTTGCTTACTGGTGTTTACTAAATATATAAAACAGTGACAGATAATAGTAGGTGCTTGGCATGTAACTGTTTAATCAGCATATAAAAATTTAGTAATACAGATGGAATTTTCCCACTAGAACTAGGAAAAAGTTGAGCAGGATTGGAACCATGTTTATGGCTCCGGTCTGTCTTTAGACCACCTGGGCACACTGAAGAGGAAGTGACCAGGGTGTGTTCTGAACATTGAGCTTTTCTAACCACATAAGAAAGGCTGACTTCCTGTCCCCATCTCCTGTAACCTGTGACCGTGACCATCTCTTCTCCATACTCTGATGGAATTATAAACTTTGCTGGATTTTTATTCTGTTTTACTTTATTTAAGGAGTTTTCAGGATAAAGACGTGGCTTTAATCTTAGTATGATATTATCAATATTTAAAAATTTTATGTTAACATCGATGTTCATATTAGTCATACTATTGATTTTTAAAAGATATTTAACATTAGTAATTATAAAAGCAAAATCAATTTCTCTGTTGGATTTAAAACTACATTAAGAGCCATCCCAGGCATAGCAATTCCCTTATAAGGAAGAAATTTGGTCTCTGTGGCATTTATCAGCTCAGGACTCTGAAAATTAAGTTCTAAATAGTTATGTTAATATTTTGGTGTTGTTTTTTTCATTCCTTACAAAATAAAAATCAAAAGGTACTTTAAGGATCATATATTATATCATATATATAAATGCACATATATATGTCACAATCTGAATAAAAATAGCATTCATGGCAGTTTCTTTCAGAGCCATCGGTAAAACACTCCATCGTGGTTCTCTGTCAAGATATCTGAAAACTTTTTCTTGGCTTCTGGCTTTGAACAAAGTTTAGAGTAACAACAAGGCTTCATTGTGCCCTGAGATTTCTGTAAGGCAACATTCATTCAAGTGTTGATCTGCATTGCACGGTCCAAGAATAACAAGGGTTATTTATATAATTTTATCCATGTTTCTGTTTTTTCCTATCCATTTCACCCTTTCCCCCCTGCCCCTGCCGAAGCACTGAAGCCTGCTTGGAGTGGGGGCAGGGACACATGCCGATGCTTTCCTTCTTCTCTCCTGGTCTGACAATGGGATAGAGAGACTGCACTTTTATTTCTTAACAATATTATTTATGTTTGAAGTTTAGTCTCATTGAAGTAATGGACTACATTTGTCTCCCAAGGATATATTTATTGAATAGAAAGCTTAATTTAGTTCACATTAGGGAGACCACAGAAGACCTAGAACTCTTAAATACTGTATAACCCTAAGTGTTCTGACAAATGGAAAAGCTCAGACATTTCGTAGAAAGCCAATATAGCCAGAGAAGCGTCAAGTATTTGGGGTGTTTTATGTCTTCATGCTCATGAGTCCGCAAGGGTATGTTCAGTCCTACTGAGAAGACTGCCACTGATACAACAGCTCGACTAGGGTTGTTTGGAACTTAAAGTTCATATCCACGAAATGGTCTGTGCATCCAAACTACTCCATCAGCAATTTTAGCTAAAATGTTCTAAACTGTAGGCCAAGTATCAACCAGTTTTGTATGAAGAGAAGGTCTAAAAATAATTTGAAAATACAATTCCTAGAAAAGTCATCTACAAACACACAGTTTCAGTCAAGGCTCCAGGATCTTTCCTATGAGCTGGGGGAGGGGAAGACGAACTTGGACTAATCTAACAGCTGTGTTGTCTCCCATAAGAAGAAAGGCTAGCAGGTCAGGTCGGGGGTGCAGTACAGCAAGCTCTGTTCCAGCTCTTCAGGAGAAGTGTTTCATGTGATTAGTTTGCAAGTAACTTTGGGGATTGTAGATTGCTAAGCCACATGGAAGGTGCCATGCATATCCACCTTTCCAGTCATCCAGTGGTATGGTCACAACTGCAAGCAGAATGATCTTTATCTTTAGCTTAGGCCACTATCCAAATATTTCCAAAAATGGCATGCTAGAGCAAGGGAAAGTATATCAGGCCTGGGGAGATCCAGCAGTAGAGTCTTGGTCATGAGTGAGAGAATTACTTGGTCAAACTAGATCAAGAAGTTAGTCTAGAAGCTGACAGCTCAGCTGTGGTATGTCCCAGCTGTGGCTCCCTGAGCCACCAGCCAAGTATAAAGTGTAGCTTGTTAGCATGTAGGGAATTGCCTGGAGGAGAGGAAGGAGGCAACAGGGGAAGTTTTGTGAAGACAGGCAAACTGGAGCAACAGAAGCTCCTAATGCTGTGGGCAAGCTCGGGGAGCATGTGCACAGGACATCCCAGAGAGAGTCTACCCAGAGGTGCAGGAGATGATACTTCCCGTCTGCTGAGTGGTGATGAAAGCCCAGCACTAATTAAAAAATACAGGAAAGAAAGAATGGTGGTTGTTGATCATGTGAAAGCCAGGCCCTTGTCCAGGTTCTCTGGACGATAAGTTTGAGCCCCAGTAACCAGGCAACCAGAGAGAATAGCTGACAGTGAGGGGAAAGCAAGACTTCTGTACGGGAAGATGCTTCCTGGTCCCCATCCAGGCCCACAGCACAACACATCTAGGCAAAGAATATATAGGTAGCAGTCAAATGACCCAGGCCAGATCCAAAATAATGTCCCAAGCTACTTTTAGTTTTAGTCATCTCTTTCTGTACTTGAGTTACTATTTTCTATATAAAACTGGAATTGTAGTGATTCAATGTTACCGTCTGAAAGATTTTTTTAAGGAAAGAAATGTGCAAATATGAGTATAATAAAGGCCTTTGTAAACCATAAAGCACCATGCAAATGTTTTCTATTATGCTAAATTTGCATAGCTGGCAGAAAACAGCATCCGGTCTATTGTCTGTAGCTGTAAACTGGCTTAAACAGGAAATGTTTGAACATGGCCACATATTGATCCTCAAGACTGATTTGTCTGAATAAACACACACATGTAAAGCAAGCTTTAGGTGGCCAGTTGAAATTACTGGATGGCCATGGTTAGAGTACACCCCTACATCAAACTCTAGAAGATCTGTAGAAGCCAACCTCTATGTGACTGAATAATTTATCGGAAAGGGGCACTTTTTAAAGCTGTCTCTAATTCCCATTCTATGTATCTATTCTAGGATGAAAAACTTTGAAACCAGTGATTTGGCATTTTCTCCTAAGGGGAATTTTGGAGACAACAGTGGACTTGCTGAATATGTGGCACAAGCCATAGACCCATCTCTCAGCTGGGATGATATTAACTGGCTCAGAGGATTGACATCGCTGCCTATTGTTGTAAAGGGCATTTTGAGAGGTTTGTTGTTTCTCTACTTTGCTACATACTGATTTTATGATCATTTATGAACAAGGTCAGGGCAGCTTTTAAGAGAGAGTAACTTATAAAAAATATTACAGATTGAAAGATTTTTCAGCTCCTGGTTCTCTCTCAAAGCGTTTATGAAAATGCATATGCCTTCATGTCTATAGTGCACGTATATGTGTAGTGCCTGCAGAGGTAGTAGGAGGCCATCAGATCCTATGGATATATGGATCATATAGGCAGTTGTGAGCCACTATCGATGCTGGGAACAAAGCCTGAGTCTTCTGCAAGAGCTTTCAGTGTTCTTAACCACTGAGCTATCTCTCTAATCTCTCTGGACATCCAATTCTCTCTTTTGGTTTTAGTAAATCTCTTGGTTGTAGGTAATATTCTGAAACAGAGTTGGACTCTCACTAAATAGGAAGTAACTTTTCCCCAAATATTGGAATGTCATGACCTTATTTTGGAGCTGTTACTGAGTCACTGGACTTCACAGAACCTAAACAGAACATCATGAGTTCATTGCTTTACCTGAAGGCAATAGTAATTTATCTTAGGACAAAGAGAAGCTCCAAAGCTGTGCCAGGCCTACTTCAGGAGGCTTTTCTCTTTTTATTGTTTTCCTTCCCAGGACTCAGACTAATTTTTGAATGTGTCAGACTTTACAGAATTTCTCTTTGGAAGTTGGTAAAGATTGTAAAATTCTGAGATATTAAACTATGGACATTAAGAAATCTGGCTCTGAATTCAGCACTTACATGTATTCAAATTTCCTTAGAAACTACAAAAAGGACAGTACTGTACAGTGTGTTCACTCATGGAAATGTCTTTTTGCCTTTAAAAATACTTTAAACAACTTTTTAAAAAAAGTATGGTACTAGAGAAACTACCCCAAATTTGTTTAGGTGTATGAGTAAGAAACTTTGAAGTTGAAATTAGAATCTAACTAGGTTTTAGAATAAAAACTTAGAATCTTAAGATACAGATTTAACTGGAGTACAGGGACGTCATGTATCCCCTACTCTAAAGCTCTGGGCCTGTCAGCTACTTTGATTCTGAATCTTATTTATGTAAAAGTGAAGCTCACAAAAGCCAAAGGAAAATATGAGCCCACTGCAACTCTGGAGTAATGGAGAAGTGTTTAAACAGAGCTCAGCCTTAATTTCTGCTTTTGAATTAAAAAAAAAAAAAAAGTAGGTCCATCTTCCCGGTTGAGCACTGTCCTAACTCAAAATTGCTGTGATTTCTACACCTCAGTGTGTATCTTGCTTCATACACAGCTTTAAGTGACAACTGTATTTACCTTATCAGTCATGACTATTAGCACTAATTTTTATAGCAATATTCAACAAAGGGTACCAAAGAACTTCACCCTGGAGGCCCTGTGCCATTCATTCATCCATTCAATTATTCATTCACATACATCATGTTGGCTTTGTGCTGACTTTGGAAATATAACAACTTGATGTCCTTGGCCAAATTTATAAATGTCTTTTTCAGGAAACAGACATATGAACAGGCCTTGGGAGGAGAATAAAATAGAGAATATGCTGAGGGTGAGATAGAAATCCATTGTGCAGGCTGCCGTAGTTACAGAGGGGTATCAGGCAATTTTTTTTTTTGTATTTTATTTTTTTATTAAATTTTATTTTTATTTTTATTTTTAGTTACATTTTGTTAACTCTGTGTCCCAGCTGTATCCCGCTCCCTCATTCCCTCCCCAACCCCACACTCCCTCCCTGGTCTCCTCCCTGCCCCTTTCCAAGTCCCCTGATAGGGGAGGACCTCCTCCCCTTTCATCTGACCCTGTTTTATCAGGTATCTTCAGGGCTGGCTGCAAAGTCCTCCTCTGTGGCCTAACAGACTGCTCCTCCCCTGGGGGGGGGTGTCAAACAGCCTGCCCTTGAGATCCTGTTAGAAATAGTCCGTGTTCCCCTTACTTTGGAAAAATACTTGGTTACTGAGCTACCACGGGCCACATCCGAGCAGAAGTTCTAGGTTATATCCATAGATGGTCCTTGGTTGAGTGTCAGTCTCAGAAAAGACCCTGTGCCCAGATATATTTGGTCCTTGTAGAGCTCCTATTCTTTCCATACCATACTAACTTCCCTTCTTTCATATGTTTCCCTGCACTCTGCCGAGGGTTTGGTTATGAGTCTTAGTGTCTGCTTTGAAACACTGCTAGGTAGAGTCTTTCAGATGCCTTTTGTGGTAGACTCCTGTCATAAGTTCAATGCACATCCCATTTGTCTTTCTAAATGAGGATTAATCACCTTCGCCTGTGTCCACTTTCTTGATTATCTTCTTTAGGTGTGTAGATTTCATTATGTTTATCATGTCTTGTAGGTCTATATAAGCGAGTATATACCAAGTTTGTCTTTCCCCTTCTGGGATACTTCACTCAGAATGATCTTTTCTAGATCCCACCACTTGCCTGCAAATTTCATGATTTCCTCCTTTTTGATTGCTGAGTAGTATTCCATTGTGTAAAAATACCACAATTTCTGTATCCATTCCTCCGTTGATGGACATCTGGGTTGTTTCCAAGTTCTGGCTATTACAAATAAAGCTGCTAAGAACATGGTTGAACAAATGTCCTTGTTGTGTACTTGAGCAAATTTTGGGTATATACCTAGGAGTGGTATAGCTGGGTCTTGAGGTAGCACTAATCCTAGTTGTCTGAGAAAGCCCCAGATTGACTTCCAGAGTGGTTGAACCAGTTTACATTCCCACCAGCAATGGAGGAGGGTTCCCTTTTCTCCACAACCTCTCCAGCATGTGCTATCAGGCAATTTTAAGGGTAGGTTAAATAATTCCATTTCAGGGTGGAAGTTGATAGCTGAGTTTTGCCATCGTATCAGAAGGTCAGATTATTTCAAACGGAAACACTAGTAGGCTAAAGCAGCTGTGGGTAACAATTTATGTAATTTGCAACTCATATTAAGGAAAGACCTAAGGAAGGGTTAGCATCTTAATTCTTTCAAGCTTTGTGAGGTGGCCCTGACTCCGAGTGTGGTAGTCATCCTCAAGTCAGGGAGTAAGCTATCGCATAGGTTGATTGTGTGTAGATTTAGAATAACACCAGTGAGAGACTCAGCATGTGCAAGTCATTAGAAGATTAATGCAACTGATCCTAGAGGAACTGGTTTGAATACAGGAGGATGAATGAAATTTCACTTTTGCTCCCAGGCTGACTCAATTAAACAGGGTACGGATGAAGTAATGCGGTCATTTCTGAAGTCCTTTCACTTAACTGACTTCACAGGTTTAGATTCTCAACTTATAACATTTCATTCAGCTTCATCCTAAGGCATACCATGGAACTCTACTGAATTAGGTCTGATAATAAGAAGTCCATTGAACACCACTTCCACATCTAGAGCCATAGCTTGCAATCTCTGTACCTGGGGTTGTCTCCACTTCATCCCTCATCATTATCACCTCTCTTCTTGTCCATGTGAATCACCTGGCTTATTTCTTCAGGCATTCACAGTATTTCATATATATATATATATATATATATATATATATATATATATATGAAGCATCTTACATTTTACTCATTGAAAACAATGAGTCTATCAAATTAGACAGCTCAAACCACAAGATGAAGAGAGTAGTTTGAAAGGAAGTTATTCATACATGTAAAGTTTATGCTATGTAGTTTTCCTGTAACTGTTTATTTCACTTATTTATCAAACAGAAATCATCTCCATGACAACAACTGTATCAAATAACACATATGCTCAGCCTGGACTGGGAGGAAGAGCTAAGGCAATTGGGAAGTCCAGTTCTCATCACTTCACTGGTTTTCACCCAGAAGTCACATGGATGAACCGAGAAAATCTCTCTTTTCCTTTCTTTCCTTTTAGTTTTACTTTTAGCCGAAGAGCAGAGATTATGCTTTCAGGAATGTGAAACTATGGGGAGCTCTTCTAGCAAGCTTCCGCCCTTATTACCATTTTAAGAATTGCATTTTAATGAATGCAAATTGGCATGTGAGATATAATCTGTTGCTGTGGTTAAAATATGCCCTCGGAGAACATTAAAAAAGTCCCAAGCATGTGCTTCAGACAGGATTTCATCTTCACTAGAACTCACGCTAATAAACAAACAACATGTTTGAGCAAAGGCATAATGCTTCTGAAAGTTTCTTTTTTAAACTGATTGTTTTTCACTTTCATTATGAGTTTTTGTTTTGAAGAAAGACTTGTCTAATTAAATCTTTTCACATACACTAGGTTAAAAAATTCTTAAAGAATATCGCTGGATTGTTTTCAGAAGTGTTGACACATATATAAATATTTTAGTTCTTTTAAAAAATTAATTTATTAATTTACTTATATTCCCATTGTAGTCCCCTCCCTTCTCTCCTCCTGGTTCCACGCTGTCCCCTTCCTCTTCCCCCTATTTTTCCTTCTCTTCTTCTTAGAAAAGAGGAGGCCCCTCCCCCCCACCAACCCACCTGAGCACATCAAGTCAAATCAGGACTGAGAACAACCTCTTCTTCTGTGGACTGGAGAGCAACCCTGACAGGGAGTGATCAGAAAACAGACAACAGAGTCCATGTCAGAGACAGCAGACAGCAGCTCTCAACAGATGCTGAGGCTCAACAGCCGAATATTGGGTGAAGTGTAAGGAATCTTGTAGAAAAGTGGGGGGAAAGGATGAAAGGACCTGGAGGGGACAGGGGACAGTCCACAATATTTTCTTAAACTTATGACAGTTACTGTGGTCCATGGTGCTTCAGATTGGCTCTAGTAGATTTGAATTTGGCTTTGGTAACTTAAATATGGAAAGTTGTACATGATTATGAAATCATACAGTGTATTACCCACTGACCATTGTCTTCCTTAAACACTCAGCTAACTTAAGGGCAAAGCACAAATATGGAATGCCACATCACGTTCTCTGAGGATTTGTGGAAATGCTAAAAATGTATAAATATTTTGCCAAACTAGAACATTGTAATCTTTTAAATAGCTTTCTGGTCTGGGTTATAAAATAAATAATTGTATTAAAAATTAAAACACAAATTCATAGGCAAGTTTCAAAACAGTTAATAAATAGGATCATCTGGTCATGTTTCTTCCTGTTTCACAAACTCATATTCCCGTCATAGCAGGCCATTCTGCCATTTTCCCAACAACCCCACAATGTCTAGAGAACATGGAAACTCACTCTCAAACATCTCAATGCTGACAATTTTTTTAAAGTATCATTTCTTCAAATGGAAGAGCCTTTCCAACCATATCCTGACTAAGGTATAACTTCCTTGTTTCAAAGCATTCAAAAAATGAATCTTTCCCCACTTTCTACCTGCCCATCTGAGAAACTCTTACTCCTTTTCATCCTAAGAAAATAAAAATAGCAGTTCATATCTATCTGAGGGTCCAGCGTGTGTTGGGCACCTTCTCAGCACCCAGCTTCTTCACTCCACACACACGTGGAATGTGCATGACTGTGCTCAGCCGGTGGCTTAGGACACTGACACACAGAAGGTGAGCAACTCTCCACTAACAGCAGATGAGCTACTTAAAGGAAATGAAGGACTGCGCACATGCTCAGCTCTGGCCTTATGAAATATTACTTACTTTGTTTTTTATACGTTTGGTTTGATAGCTAGATAACCAGAGGCAGATACAACATGTCAAATAGATTTTAGCTACAGCTAGCATCATGCCATATCATCTCCTAATTACACACTGCAATGTCAAGTGTGTAGCGTCTGCCGGTCACAGGTGGCTATATGAGTTAGTAAAGATCACAATGGAATTCCAGTTGCCGAGTCAGGAGCCCACATTCCAGTTCCTTTTTATTTTAATTTTTAGTTAGCAGGCAAGTTATTGAGTTTCATTACAGCATTTCAGAACCCAATTTGAACCTGTTGGGCCTCTTTTCCCATTTTCTCCCCCAACCCCCTTGCCTCCTTTCTACCCTCCTATGTCCAGCATCCTCTTTTCTGCTTCTGTCATATATAGTCTATTCCTTTTCTTCTCTTCCTTAGCACCTCCCTTCTTATGTTCTCATGCTCTTCTTTCTATTTTTGTGGTCTATATCCACATAGATATGTAGATGTGAACACTAAAGCCATCATTTGGACTTGAAAGAGAAAACACATGTGTCTATCTTTGTACTTCTAAGTCACCTTGCTTAATTAATACTTATTTTTTGATCCACTCATTTTCATGAAATTTTCATTTTTCTCTGTATATGTACCAGATTTTCATTATTCACTCATAAGTTGGTGAACAGCTAGGTTGGTTCTTTTTCTCAGCTCTTGTGAATACAGCAGCAGCCATCACAGGTGTGCAGACATCTGTGTGATTGGAGATAGAGCCTCTGGGGAGGGGCCAGGAGCAGCTTAGCTGGCTCGCCTGGTGCTTCCAATTGTTCTCTTTAGTTTTGAGAGGTCTCCACAACTTGCTTCTGTGGGTCTACATTAGTTTTCACTCCCCCTAGCAGCAAAGGAGTCTTTTATTTTATTTTATGTGTATTGGTGTGTGCTTGTATAGATGCATACAGTTCCTGCAGAGGCAAGACTAAAGGTCAGATCTCCTGGAACTGGAGTTGTAGACAGTTGTCAGTGGGTGCTCAGAATCTAACCTAGGTCCTCTGGAGGGGCAGCCAGTGCTGTCCAATGGTGCTCCATCTTCCTAGCTCACGGTACTCACATTTTTCAGTTTTTAAAAAATGTATCTAGGTATTAACATGCAATTTGAAATTTAGCTGACAACTATTTTCTCCCACTCTATGGTCTTTCCCTACTACATTTGTCATTTCCATTGTTGTATAGAAACTTTATAATCTCATGCAGTTCCATTTGTTAATTCCTTGGCTTTTTCCTGTACAACTGAAGTCTGTTCATCAATCTTTATCTGTGCCTATATTTAAAATGGTTTTTCTGTCTTTCCTTGTTTCAGGTTAGTGTTTATGTTTTAAATTAAGGGCTTTTATTCTCTTTGAATTATTTTCTGAATCAGGGTAGAATATATGGATCTAATTTTATTCTTCTATGGTGGATTCCAAGTATCAGCAGTACCATTTACTGGATAGACTATATTTCCTCTATATTAAATATCTCTATCTCATATCTGTGTGAACCTTTCCATCATCACAGAAAGTTTTACTGAATAAGATGCATAGATTTAGATCCAGCTAATCTAGGTAGATTACTGAGAAGAATTTGTGTCCATCTGCTTCCTGGGATTAAGGATGGGTCACTATGCCCCTCTGGCATTTACATGGGTTCCAAGGACTTGGACTCTGATCCTCAGTCTTATGTGGCAAATGCTTTATGCATTGAGCTGTTTGCCAAGCCTGACTTCTGAGTTGCTTATGAGAAAAAAAAGTAGAACATTAAAAAGAGGTGTGAAATATTGAAACTGTGGTACCTGAAACTATAAATGAAATTGTTGAGTAGTTCTGACAAAAGCAAGGGATATTTTCTAAAGTATAAAATAACAATGAAAAACAAGACCAATAGGACATTATAGTTAAGTAGATGAGAGATGTGCAGATGACTCTAAAATATTAATTAACCAACAGACATATATTTTAGATAGAAAATGCATAAGGAAGGGACAGGAAGAAATTATTAAAAGCAGACAAGTTCTGATTTTTGATGATGTAAGTCATTAGACTAAGGAAAAAAAATCATACCTTATCACAGATGAAATGACAGAGAAATAAAATGGATATAAAGAGAGAAAATTTATTATGAAGGACTATAGACCTAACTGTCATCTGTCCTTAGGTAAACAATGGTTTCCATCTAAAAAGAAAAACATCTATAAGGTTCTATGCAAAAAGAATTGCCCAGCCTTGAGTGTTAGAGCTCATATATTGATCACATGCAGAGGGATCTGTCAAGGACTGCCAGTTTGCTTCTCATTGATCTGGTTTTGGGCAGCCATGCATGAGAGAACTACAAACAAAGCCATAACCCTAATGAGGGTTTCCATCCATTTGTTTGTAAGAGATTCAAAACAGAGAAAACAGAAGAATGGAGGTGGGCAGTGAGGCCAGAGATTAACCACTGCAAAGCAATGCAAGTAGGCAGAGGGCTCTGGGAGGCTGCTTCAAGGGAGAAGATAGGGGAACTGAAAGGAGTTAGGTAGAATAATGGAAAGGTTTGAGATTTTGGACCAACGTCTCCTAATAATTGTAACAAAAGAAAGACAATTAAAACTAGAGGAAAGTCAAGTCATGCACTAAAGTACGTAAGTCCGGGGACCTCCCACATCAGTCAGTAAAATGAAGAGTAGAAATGGCTGATGATGGAAGCCATCCTTAAATCTTTTTATCTCCCCAAGTTCCAAAGATTTCTTCTTAAAAATGAAACAGTATAGCTAAAGTAATTAAATTATGAGCAGATGAAATTTTTCCTCTTTTCTGTTGAAAAGATTAACAGCTTTCATCGGTTCCTATAACCTGTGTCGGTGAATAAACTCCAGTTACACTGAGAGGACTGAGCCCCTAATGTCAAACACTTAGAAAAGAACAAATTTAAATCAGTCGCTCACGTGAAAAGAAAATATACAATTTCTCTTTATAAAACATCTTTGGGGCTGTCAATCACAGCTTATACTTGCTAATTTTATTTTATTCTTTTAAAAGCTACAGTGGTTCTTCTATTTTTATTTCATAAATATGTAATGTAATCACAAAATTTCTCCCTTTATTTTCATCTCTCTATATACCCTGTGATCTTTTTTTCAAATACATGGCCTTTTTTTTCTTTAATTAGTAATGCTCTACACACCACACACACACACACACACACACACACACACACACACACACACAATAGTTAAGGTTTCTACTTTTGTTATAAAACAGTGTGACCAAAAAGCAACTTGGGGAGGAGGGTTTATTTCAGCCTACACCTCCACATCATAGTCCATCATGAAGGGAAGAGAGAGCAGAAAGCTTGAGGCAGGAGCTGATGAGAGGCCATGGAGGATGCTGCTCACTGGCTGCTCCCCACGGCTTGCTGATTTCTTATGCACTCCTGAATCACTTGGGAGGGGTGTCAGCAGCCACAAAGACAAGAACCTCCCACACCAATCATCAATCAAGAAAATGTCCTACATGCCTATCTGGATTGAGGTTCCTCATTTGCAAACAAAGCTAGCTTGTGTCAAGTTGACATAAAACTAGCCACACACACACACACACACACACACACACACACACACACACATACACACACAATTTACAATACAACTTGCTGAGTTCATTTAGCATTGTTCATGCTTTTTTTTTTTTTTTTAACGGTTGACCATTGCTATTTGTTACATGGCTTTACTTTCCTTGATTTCAACCTTGGGGAAGATGATTCTCCAGGTCATAACAATTCTTAATTTGGAATCTTGAATACTCACTAGGAGTACTAATAGTCAAAATGATAATAGTGTTAGGCTCAACAAAATACTATATACAACAGAAATTTTTCTTATGGTTGCAGAAGATGGGAGTGAAGGCTCAGCATAGATGGTTTCTGAAGAAAACTCAGCTCATCTCTTTCTGCAGAGACAAGAAGGCAGAACTTCTTATAAGGAAATTTCTCTCTTTTTCTCTCTCTAGCTTTCTGTTGATTCTTTATGAATTTTACATCATGCACCCCAATCTCAATCATCTCTCCATCGCTTTATCTCCCCTTTCTAACCTTGCAATCTCCCCTCAAGACGAAAATAAAGTAAAAGAAAATATCTCTTTATTGTGTTTCACTTTCATGAACATATCCGATCCTATTTACCTATAGAGATTCCATCTCAATGTACTATAATATCAGGTACTAAGATTTCAAAAGAATTTGGAGAGACCAGAGATACTCAGACCAAAACACATTGGTCAACATGTACCCATAATTTAAAAAGAATGGTATCACTATCATTATTAAAATATTTCAATTTTAGTATTCTATGACGTAGAGTGGAAAGTGGTGTAGCACACAAACATTAAAACTTTCAGAATTACAAATTTTTGTGCAGCTTTTATAATTATCCTTAATTAAGGCTGCCTTTGATCTCCATTACTGAGTTGACAGATAAGTGCATTATCTGCATCTACCTGCTTAGTTCTCCAAATTCTGATTTTCAGGACAACATTGTATTGGTTTTATTTAATATTGCATTTGAGAGATAACAAAATGGGGACATCCTGGAAATAGTAGTTTAGAAAATAAAATTTAACAATCATGTTAACAGATCAAAAATTAAATCCAGTTTTAAAACTGGATTTTTAGAAACAATATAGTTGACGCACAATTAGTGAATTATTTATAATTTTAACATATTTATATCTTATTCTACGAAGAAAAATTTAATTTACAACAAACATAACAAAATAGTTACTGAAGTTAAAACACCTATGTATTAAATATTGTTTGGAATAGATGTGTTCCTTGGTGATTGCTGTGATAATGCTTGCCACATAATTACTGTTTTATTTTCCATATTGTAGGGTGATAGTTCCGCTAAATGGAAAGATGTTACTTTTATAAATTAAAGAAAGCTAATATGGGCTGGAAAGATGTCTCCGGGCTTACTGTTTCCAAAGAGGACGTGAGTTCAGACCTGGAACCTCTAGTTCCCGGAGAGTCAACAGCACTCCCTTTGCCCTTCCTGGGAGACCACGTCGATGTGGTGCACATAAAGTAATGTAAGCACACACGTACACGTAAAAACCAGCCGACCAACAAATAAACCTTAGAAATGTAATTAACAGAGACAGTAAGTTCTCCTTAACGATGAGATACTTGGTATAGCGACCACATTCCGTGGTGAGCCGCATGCCCGGTCAATAGTTAACACAAACTGGACTTGGTGGAAAAAGAGCATAGGGAGGGAAAGAGAAAAGATGTCGTTGGCAGGTAGGGAGGTGAGGAAGAATTTGGGAACGGTTGGTGGAGGGGGGTTGTCGATATGACCAAAACACATTGTATGGAATTCTCAGAGAGGTAATAAAAGATTACATAACAAATAAATAAGGTAGCAAGATTATATCTTCACAGAGATAATTTTTTATTTATGGTAATTTACTATGTACTCACAGTTCTACCGCATAATTAAATTTTGTTCTAATTGTTGGCTTTGGATGAGAAACTATCCCTGACATTCTAAATGTAATGATTGGTTGCGTTTTAATGGAGGGAGTACTAAACACGGCAGGTGGGAGTGAGGTCCCTCTTCCTTTAGTAGGATGGTGGAGATCCGAAGTCCAAGCCTTTTGTCCATCGGCTGTTTCCATAGACGCTGTCTTGTTCTTTCCAGCTGATGATGCCAGGGAAGCCATTAAACACGGTGTGGATGGGATCTTGGTGTCCAATCATGGGGCAAGACAACTTGATGGGGTGCCTGCTACCGTGAGTTCCCACTGGGATTTTCCATGTATTGCTGTTTTTAATCATTTGTATGTGTTTGTGTGTTTGTATGTGTGTGTGTGTATGGGAGAGAGATAAGATTTTCAGTGTATTAACAAATGCAATCATTTTTCACAAGACCAGTGTGTCTATTCCAGAACAGAGAGCCCTTGCCGGTTGTTAAGACAGGAATTGTTCTCTTGAAAGCACCAAGTATACCAGATGTGTTATCTAAGCTGAAGAAGAGGGGAGAAGATTCAGAGGAGATCTGAAAAAAAGAAAGGGATACACAATTGTTGGGACACAAATCCTCTGGGGAGGAATAACTTAGTAAATTACTGTTCTGTCAAACCAGCAGGGTGATTTGGCTGAGCCTGCAGGTCACTTGGGTTAGTTTTCTGATAGGGTGCAAACCAGCAGGAAGCACTAGTGTGCACAGGGCACTCACAGAGTGTTTCCCCAAGTACTGAGTGGCACAACAAACCAAGTCAGTGGGATTAACTGCCC
Organism: Psammomys obesus; assembly: GCF_907164565.1. Classification (NCBI taxonomy): domain Eukaryota; kingdom Metazoa; phylum Chordata; class Mammalia; order Rodentia; family Muridae; genus Psammomys; species Psammomys obesus. Next base: position 2,311,111 of record NW_026585504.1, read on the forward strand.
AAGACTTAGAATCTTAAAGCAGAGGTGGTGAGCCCTGTGTGACGTAGCCTTAGCCCCCCCTCCCCCGACACACACACACACACACACACACACACACACACACACACACACACACACACACA
>NW_026585504.1:2311242-2335518 GCF_907164565.1 Psammomys obesus
ACACACACACACACACACACACACACACACACACACACACACACACAGCGTTCTGGCTGATATTAAATGTTCCCTGAAGGTAAAAAAAAGAAGGGGAAAGTGATGCCCTCCTTAACTCAGGGTGGAGACGTTGGTCACCGCTCAGGCTCAGAGTGTTTGTCCAGATTTATGCCTCACTTGTGCACGAAGACATAGACTTAGTGTGAGGCCAAATTAAGTTTGTTTTCTAAAAATAAAATATAAATCTTCTGAAATCAAATCTAACTACATTTTAAAGGGAAACTATCTAAATGGTGTGGTTTCTTTCCTTCTGACCAAGGAAATATGGAAATTTATCTAAAAGGGCTTTTTGAGTTGTGGTCTCAGGGACTGTTAAAAAAACAATAACCATCCCCTTTGCATGCTGTGTGCATGAGAGGAGATTCCTGACTAAGCTTTGCCTCATACTTACAGCAAATTTCAGGCCCATGATGAGAGAAATATAAGAAAGCACTGAGTCTATGGCAAATGATATTTTCCCCCTTTGGTGTATGGGTTTTGAGGTGAGCAGTCAAGAGCTTAAAAGGAGGCTGTGGATCAGCCTTTACAGTAGACCCATAGAAGGTCTCACTGTCCTGCAGACTTGGTTGCGCCAGAAGCTAGGGCACAGGCACAGTATGACATCATGGGAGGAATTTTGAAGTAGGAAGCTTGGGTTTGAGTTATTTTCTTGTCTCCTGTAATGTGTGAGAGGAGGAGAAGCAAGCCACTCAGACTTTTCTTCCCGAACCTCTCCTGGTATTTTGTTGGTTCTATAAAGAATGTTTAGCTCTGCATTTCTCTACTTCATAGTGTTCCCTGGTGTGGAGAAGTACTTGACACTTCAATTTCTAGACCGGGAACTTAACTTTTGTTTATCTTGACACATTATTCTCTGGCTCGTATGAGTCTTTGGATCATTCTCTTTTTATTTTTTTTTTCAATTTTGCATTTTATGTGATGCCAACTAGACCCAAAGTACTTCAGCCTTACAGATATAATGGTCCTTTCCACTGCACATTTCTCATCTGCCAAGCACTTGCACTGCATAAGTGTCTATGCTGGTAAGTTATTAACTCTCAAATTGAGTCCTTTAGGCATGTTCTGTACCATCTAAGACAGTTTTTGAAAGGGTGTTTCTGGAGCTAGAGGTGGAGCTCAGTAGCAGAATGCTTGCTTAGCATAGAGGAGACCCTAAATTAAATGTCTAGCACCTGTGTCACAAAAATACAAAATAAAATTTAAAATTAAAGGATGCTTTATATGTCTCTCCCTTGAGAGGTACTTGATATAGTAATTGGCTTTTGTAGTATAAAAACAAATCTGAACTTGCTGGCTGAAATAACTCTAATTTATTTATGTCCCACAATTATAAGTCGCATTTTGGCCTGAGAACTGGGAGGCCCTCAGTTATGCTGTTGGCTTGGCTCAGTCCTGGGTGCATGGAGTCAGTTGCTTCAGCAGTAGACCAGCCTGGTGTAGACCTCACTGACTCACATCTCTTAGTGTATCCACTTGGTTTGTTTTCATGAAAGGGCAGGTTTCCTAAGGAGTCACGCCAAGTCTAGGCTCAGAACTGACACACTGTTAAGATCTCTCTACTCCACTGGTGACCTCTAACCACAATTCAGATCTCCAGCCTGATTCCTCTAAGGATGCCCAAGGGAGCATGATCCCACTATGAACTGAAGAGAGAAAGGGAAATCACCAGAGCCATTCTGGGTCTTGCTAAATCTCTGGGCCAGCGATGTTGGGACTGTGCTGAGTAGAACCCCTGGTGGGATGTGGGACACGGTGCCCGAGGAGATATTGGCAGCAGCAGCTGGGACTCGGTTTCCTCTGCTCAAACTGCAGCAGCATGTTTAATGTTCAGCCTCTTTTATGGAAACGGTTGGGTGTCCATCTTCAAGAGAGGAGCAATGAATGCTATATGGATGTGTAGGAAAGTAAAAATGGAAATGTAAACAGGACTGCACCTAGTGGGCTGGTCTGTTCAGTTTATTTATTCAGTCTGCCCAGACCACTTTATTTTATGTAATGTGTGCCTGTGAAACTGCAGCTCTGGGAAGAGAGGGAAGCTAGAATCACTCAGCGTTGGACGGGACGTACCTGCCCAAGACACAGAGACACAAATGCAGGCTCTGTTTTATATTCCAGGATTCGTATCTTAAGTGTCCTTATTAGTGTATTTCTAGGCCAGGTTAGGCACTGGAAATAACCTAAACAGACTTGATTTGTGTGACTTTGAAAATGTGTATTGAACCCAAGCTAGCTAATATTTTTCTTTGGTTCTGGTTTCAAATGGGGAAATATGCTTAATTATGGCTTGCATCATGGCTTGGAAATTGTAGCATTTATATGTTGATGTAACTCGCCTGAATGTAAAAGGGGACTATGTATAGGTAAGGGAACATATGTAAATGGATCCGAAGCATGTTTGGCAAGGCATGGAAGCCAGAAGGGAAAGGGGAAAATTATGCTACTTGCCAGACATTTAGGGGCCATTTGCCAACGGTTGCCTCCACTTCCTCCACATTGTAGCTGTGTTTGCTTTTCAGCCTTTTACATAAAACTCTATTTAAGTTCAGCTACTAAACTTCGAGGAGTGAAGTAGGAAAGCCTTTGAGTGATTCCAGCACAATCCTTTCTGGAAAAAGTGCCGTCTAAGTGTGTGGTGGCTTTCACAGCAAACGTAAATGGAGTCAGGACTTTACTTCAGTTTGAAACGTTTTGGGACAAATATGGATCATTCTATAAATTTTCACCTATACCTAATGAGCCACTTGTGTCACCTACTACTGTGGTTGTATGGGAAAAGCCAGTGATTTAAGTTGGCAATTGTTCCCTTGAATAATGCAACTACTGCGTTCTTCTAATTCAGGCTTGGGATTAGCCTGCAGTCTGTGCTATAAGCTTTAGGTCAGACAATTTTGCCTCCAGTCTTCCTAGACCCCATGGTTAAAAAAAAAAAAAACAAGACTTGGGGACACCTACCTCATGACAAATGGCAGAAATACAAACATAAGCAAAAATGCTTGACATAGCTTCAGGTTTGTGGCCAGAAATGGCCCTCTACCTCCTCTGCTTACATGTGATTGGCCAAAGTGGGTCATAGATCCAAAACCAATGTCAAGGAGTGGGTAAGTACACTCTTTCTGTTTTCATGGAAGAAACTATGTAGATGTCTTGGAAAGGCAATGCATTTGGAGGAGTACGGAGGATCAGGAAGAAAAACGTAAGCCACCACCTAAGCCCTATGACATTTTTTGTTTTCTCTATGGTAAACTAAACCTATTGTCAATTGACAATGAAGATGGGGACCTTCAAGGCCCACAGGGTCATATTCCTATAACAGGGAAGGAGTGAGATAACTGCAAAACAGTTATCTATCTGGATGTAAAGTGTGTTAGAGGAAATCAGAGGAGCCATGCTTGCCTGTCTTATATATCACTGCTTACAACATCTAATGTGCATTTATATTAATTTCCAGTAAATAAAAGAATAATTTATACCAGTAAGACACTTCATTTACTTTCATAGAAGAGGAGCTATATAAGATCAAGTGATTGAGAATTATGTGTGTTTTTTTAGACATAATATTTGCATTTGAATATCAGAAATAGAAAACTATTACTGGACTTTGAAAATACAGAAGGTATTCGATTCCAAATTGACTTGTTCTTCCTGGAGAAATGATCCCACCATCAACCTTAAGCCTACTTAATCTCTTTTCTGTCTGAGCCTTAGTTGAGTGAATCTGAAGTCATTTGAAGTGAAGATGGGCAGAATTTTGTACGCAGTGTTACATTGTCCCTCTTCTCTCCCTAGATCGATGCCCTGCCAGAAATTGTGGAGGCTGTGGAGGGGAAGGTAGAGGTCTTCCTGGATGGGGGTGTCAGGAGAGGCACTGATGTCCTCAAAGCTTTAGCTCTGGGAGCCAAGGCTGTGTTTGTGGGGAGGCCTGTCATCTGGGGCTTGGCTTTCCAGGTAACTGGTCAAGAAAACACCTACATAAATAAAACCCACAATAGTGCAATAAATGCCTAGAACCCGACTAGTTGACCCAATGTCGTAACATCTTTTACTTATTCAGGGGGAGAAAGGTGTTCAAGATGTCCTGGAGATACTGAAGGAAGAATTGCGGCTGGCCATGGCTCTGAGTGGTAAGGCTTACCACGACTGCATGTGTGTTGCCACAACACAGTAACTGAAAGACCAAAGTACTGGAAGAAGGACTTACTTGAGCTCATGGTTTCAGAGGCTTTCAGCCCATCGCTGGGCTGAAAGCATTGTGGAGCTCATGGCAGAAACTGAACTAGGGGCTGAGTTATAACCTTGGAAGGCCTGGCCTGACTGTCTACTCCCACTGTCTGGTCCCCACCTCCTAAAGATCCCAGAGCCTCCAGCACGGCACCATCACTAGAGAATAGGCACTGAAAAGCTGAGCCCATGTAGAACACTCCAGAATCAAACCACAGCAGGTTCTATTTTTCACTTACCACTTTCCTCTTTTGTGTGAGCTTCGGGCCAGGCTCCTTGGAGGAGTTAAGATTTGAGGGGGTGGGGAAATAAATTGTTTGGGACACTGAATTTGCACCTGGCTTTATAAAAGTTTATGGCTGTGAGGTGTGGTACTTAGATTAGGGTGCTACACTGTACATAGATAGGCCTACTGCACTTCTCTTTCAGCTTTGATAGTCCCCACAGGGATGTCTTGGTGAGCAAGAATGGGTCAAAGACAGCACCATTCTTTTTCACACGTCTTGAAGCAGGAGTGCATAGACTCACCTGGCCAGTCAGTTCTATCCTAGACTAAGGGGGAAGTCAAACTCTACCTGGCTAGATCCCATCCTTACATCTCTATTACATGAGCTCCGCACGCTGCCTCTCACACTCTCAAGACTGGCCTTTTCTCTTACATCTTGACACTCAGAGGGGTGGCTCATCTCAACATCACTGGAATCTGACCCCCTTCACCATATCCACGGCCACCACCTGATTGTCCCATTATTCTTTTCCTCTGGCAGTGGGTATTGGAAGTCTGCCTCTCCAAGTTTGTTTGCTTTCTCCCAGTCTCTTTTGATCACAGAAGCCATGGGGGCTACTTAAAATATTAACTGAGCTCATGATCCTGTGATCAGAGCCCTCCCATGACTCTGAACTCACTTAGCACAGATGTTGGACTCCTTTGCAGTAGTTCCAAGGCCCTTGTTTCTTGTTCCACTTTTAGTCACAGCTGTCACTGCTGCTGTCCCTGTTACAGCACTGAAATTTCATTTGTATCTTTAGTTCCTTGATTATCAGACAAACACCAGCCTCGTGGCCTCTGCGCTGGATCTTTCTCCTTCCTTGATGCCCGCCAGATGTCTGTGTGAAGAGGTTCCTCCACTGTCCAAGCTTTTATGTACATTTATCACTTACAGAAGGACCACCTTGACTGATCACCCTTCTGCATATTCCAGACTTCTGTCCCTGTTCTTTTTCCTTAGAGCCCATCACTGTTCATAAGTCATCTGTCGCATAACTTACTTTTAAAACAACACACATTAAGTATTTTGTGTTTCCTCTCTAAAATATAAAATGTGTGACCAGGGATATTTCCATCTTTTATCTCATTGCAGGGCTTACAGTGTTTAGAGTGGTGCCTGGCACACAAACAATAAATGTTTGTTAAAAGAAGTTAGTAAGTCCTGTGTTTACTGAGCATTACTTAGAGTTTGACAGTTAGCTGTGGGGGAGGGGAAGTGCCAAGTGAATTACCAGCTTCCGGCATTTGAAGGTGAAGTGAGACCTCTTTTCTGTGGTCCACAACATCCAAATCACCCTGATAGCTACAACTCCGGAGATGGATTGTCTCCCTGCTACTGTGCAGCCCAAGCATGTCAGAACTTTCAGGAGAAGAATGCCATTCTGTGAATCCTCACTACACATTTTAATTTGCTGCAGACATATCCTAAGCAAAAGCTTTCAGCCTCTGGCTGTCTATTAAATGTGGCAGAAAGAATACACTCTTTGTGTTAATAAAAATATGTGCCAGTCATTTTGTATTAAGGACTGTTTAGGTAATAAAAATGGTCTCATGCCACATAAGATTTGGCAAGGCTACCTTGAATCATAAACCTTACATTTGTCAAAGTTTACATTCCTTGGGAAAACGATTACCTGCCTGATGATTATTGCATTCATTTCATATTAAATGTATGCATTATTTTTTTCAGGGTGCCAGAATGTGAAAGTCATCGACAAGACATTGGTGAGGAAAAATCCTTCGGCTGTTTCCAAGATCTGACAGTGCACAATATTTTCCCATCTGTATTATTTTTTTCCAGCATGTATTACTTGACAAAGAGACACTGTGCGGAGGGTGACCACAGGCTGTAACTCCCCACTTCAATACAAAGGGTGTCGTTCTTCTCCAACAAAATAGCCATCCCTTTTCGCTCATTGCTTTTGACTTTTCAATGGGTGTCCTAGGAACCTTTTAGAAAGAAATGGACTTGCATCCTGGAAATATATTAACTGTTAAAAAGAAAACATTGAAAATGTGTTTAGACAACGTCATCCGCTGGCAGGCTAAGGTGCTGCGGAACAAAAGATATCCTCTGGTAGAATTGGAGGGAGTGTGCTGAAGTGAAAGATAATGACCTCACTGTTTATTAACCTGCCTCGTGTTTAGATTTCCTTAAGACAGTGGTTCTTACAGTGTGCACTGGGCTTTGAAATGCTGGAAATGCCCAGAGAAACATGAGGTTTGGATTTGCCAAGTTGAAAAAATATCACTGGGTAGAATTGAAGTGAATGGTGGTAATTTGTGATTTTTCTAGAGACTTTTCATTTTTTAACATGCTATTTCTTTGAAGGTGGATTTCTAGACATATATCGAGTGTCTGGATATGTCTGAATGTTTTGTGGTAATCATTGCATTTGAAAGGGATGTGTCTAGTCCACTTGGGACAATATGGAATCATTTTCATTTTTCAACTCTGTCTCCTCATTTTGAAGTGTTCATTTCCTAATTTCCCCTGAACCTTTCTTGATTTTGCCACTTATCCTCATTTACAGTCATATTCAGGGTCAAGTACATATTTTGTGAGGTCCAAGATGAATAAAGATTTGGAACTTTTGCTCAGAAGGAAAGCCAGAAAACAGTTGTCTTTTCCTTTTATTACAGTAATTTTCTTTTTGTTAATTTTTATTAATAATTCTTATTATCATTTATTACAGTTTATTCAGTTTGTATCCTGGCTGTGGCCTCCTCCTTCATCTGCTCCCAAACCCACCCTCCCTCCCTCTTCTCCCCCATGCCCCTCCCCTAGTCCACTGATACGGGAAGACCTCCTCTCCTTATATTGACACTAGCCTATTATTGTTAGTGTTGTCTTTTTGTTTTCTTCTTTCTTTCTTTCTTTCTTTCTTTCTTTCTTTCTTTCTTTCTTTCTTTCTTTCTTTCTTTCTTTCTTTCTTTCTTTCTTGTTAATGCTGTTCTTCCGAGGGCATGGGCAGCAGTGACACTTGACCCGTTGAAGACTCCATAAAGTGACTATGGTTCTCCCTTGTACCTTGCCCTTCTTGCACCCACGCTCAAGATTTTCAGAGTGGCTTAGCCAGCAGCCAAGAGCCTATTCCTGGGGCATGGGGGGACATCAGAAGGGACAATGTGTCCTGCTTGCCTCAGTCTGCGCTCCACTTGGCTCACTGAATGTCAGTTAAAAGGCACAGTTTCAAAAGTAAAATTGATAGTTTTTCAAAGGCAACAACAAAAGAGCACCAAGCCCTGAACGTGAGAATACCTCTGAATATGGAACCCTGGACACAGGGAAGTTAACAGCACTGGGCTGTTAATTTTAGTTCCAAAGAGAGCTTTCTGCAGTGCCTTCTGAAGTAATTTTGTTGAACCATTATGGAGTGTTGAATGAAGCCATCTTAAAGGATGATTTTTATATTGCTTTATTATCACATTAATTGTCTTGTGATCTCCATGAGCTTCTGAATCTCAGATCATTGCTAAATAATAGCAGTGCAAACAGAGCTTTTCCTTTTGAAATTATGTATTTGTTAGATAAAAACAAGTTGTCGTTTACTCTGATAAAAATGAGGATAGTTAGCATTCATTTTTTTTCCTCCAGATGCGAGGAGGAAATGTTACATCCATGTCAAATCATGCTGTCATTTCTAGTTAATCAATGGAGAAGTAGTCCTGAGTGACTAGCAAATACCATAGAAATTTTATTCTATCAGCTGTTAGTGAAGAATAGTCACTGTAGCTGTATTGTTGGATGATGCCATCCTAAGAGGCTGGTAGGAGCTCAGAAAGTGAGGCTCCACAGGGAGGTCGGACTGAAATTATGAGAATAGCTGCAGATGTGTAAATTTCCTGTGATTTTTCATCAGTTCAGAACTATGCTATGCAGATTTCTTTTTAAGTATTCAGAGTGAGACTATGTCTGAAAACCCATGTTGGATAACTTTTCCATAACCAAAGAGATATAGTTATTTCTTCTTCTTAAAAGAGGAAGTCGGATCCCCTGGAAACAAATAAGATACAGGAAAGGTTGAGGCATGAATGAAGTGCATTGATTATGCATCCCTTACCAGCAGTTCTACCATTAAAATTTGTGATTGTCTTTTCTGTTTCTGAATTAAAAAAAAAATAAGTTTATTATTAAACACACCAAATACAAACATCATACACAATCATGGTGTACTCTGGAGTTTTTGACACATGTGTATACATACTGTTTACTATTCATCTCTTCTCTGAGTTTTTAGAAGTCTTGGGGAGAGGAAGAACATCCCCTTAGGCTGTGCACTTGTCTGTCATGTCATCTAGAGCGCACTGCAGCAAGGCAGTCTTTAAACCACAACCTGTATCAGAACAGCTTGGAAGTGTGTTAAAACAGACTGCTGGGCCTGTCTGCTGTGACCTCTTAAACTGCCAGCTCAATGAGCCTGTTGCTGGGTGTGAGTTGTAGGGAGAGGCCAGGTGCCTCCTAGAAACACCAGGCACCTTTTGACAGTGGACTCTTCCTGGTTTATTTTATATCTTACGGAGGCACAAAATGCCTACTTGGAGCATGTAAAGCTGTAAAGACTGAGTGTCTTGGTAAACACATTTTCAAACAACCATTAGGTGCCCTGTAAATGCTGATGTAGCAAACTTCCACCATCCTCCCACGACCCTCCTTTCAGAAGTAAACCTCTGTGTGGCCACGGATTGCTGATGACTGCTGCTGAACATCAAGCGATGCAAACTGTACGGAATATGCCTGGGTATTTGGGGTCTTCTGTTGACTCCATGTGGACCTCAGTCATGGTGAATCTATCAGTTTTACTTACTGGTCTGTAGTGTGTAGCGATCCACTATAGGGCTTTGCCACAGTATACTGATCTCTTCTTCCATTGCTAGGTGGAGGTGTTCAGGTTATTTCCATTTTTTTTTTTTCTGGAAGTATCTTATGCTTGTCATTAATGCAAATACAGTATTAGTTTATGCTTTTTCCAGAAAAGACACTGAGCTGGTCATGCTTTATGTAGATATGGCCTACCCCCGGTTCAACAGCACTGAGACCCCCTCACTGTAACATCTTGTCATTCATCCCTGATACAGAGTTATGCCTGGGGCCTGGGTAGTTTGGGATGGCTGCCAACAGAAATCTCCAGAAATTCCTTTGCTTAAGCTTGCTTACATTCTGCTACCTGGAAGAGTGTGGGTGTGAAATAAACTTCCTCCTCACTACCAGGCTTGGGTACCCAGTTCTCAGGCCTTTTGGGCTAAATACAGTGGGACAGATGTTTCTTAGCGTGCCATTTGCAAACTGCATCTGTATCCTCGCTGTGTTATTCATTTGATTGTTTATCTGGCCCAAACCTTGGTGTTTGTGAAACAGCTTGAAAGGGCTGTGGTGTGTTAGGATAGCATGAAAGGAAGTTGTGGCTTGTTCTCAAAGAAGACGAAAGGATTCTTTCTCTTCTCTGTAAAACCCATAATTTATTTATATGCACTGTGTTGAATGTAAGTTGCATAGCAACGAGGTAAAGTCTGTATGGAAATCTGAAGGTTTCGTGTTACATAATGATGGAGGACACAGTGACCTTGCGCTCCTTTGTAGTGTGCACTGTGTCATTTGCCAGTTATGGAAAGATTTCAGGGGGACAATTTATTTTAGGTAATATGTTAACCCAAGTGATAGAAGGCCATTATTATATATTTATATGATGGGAAACTTTTGTCCATGTTAAAAGAAACAATTTCCTGTCCTTATCCGAATCTAACTTGTGCAATAGAGCTCTTCTGTCCTCCTTAATTTGATTGTCCATAGACTGCCACGGGCAAAGAAAAAGATGCTTCTTCAAACAAATCGTTTCCTGTTTTCTTCTCTAAGGATAATTTCTGAACCTAGATAATGACAAGGTTCAACTGAATTTTCCCAGATTCTTCTAAGAGTCAGTACTTGGGGAAACCTAGATGCTGAGATGAGGGTTGGGGTTTCTGTGAGCAGCATGCCTGATTTCACTCTTGCCTTTCATTCAGCATGGCTGGGAAAGGCCTGGCCCAGCTTCCTCCCTGTCTTTCATAGCTGAATCATTTACCTTCAGGGCTGATTTGTTATCTCTTGCAGTTCAGCCTGTGTTTGCTCCTAACAGTGATATCCTCTTATTGATGGAATAGTATACAGAAAGGGCCTTTACACCTTATGCTAAGTTTCTTTATCACCTCTGCTGCACGACGGTCAAGACTGCTTACCAGGAAGCCCTGGATCAGGATGTTGAAGATCTGAGTGCCTGGGCCTGTGAACCACAATTCAACTGGAGGCCCCTCCATTCTCAGCTGTGAATCATGGACCAGCATCTCCATAACACATCGGGATTTTTATGATCATAACAGGGAGAAATAGAAGGAAATGAATTGTCAACTGTAAAACAATCTTAAAAGGAAAATCTCAACAATCACTAGTATTACCGGAGGAAATTTAATGAGTGCTAATGTACATTTTGTGTTTACATAGAAGAAACTGACTTTGTGGTAAAAACAATTATTTAAGAATTCAAAAAATTCAACAGAAAAGAATAAAAATAGCTAGAGATTTTAATACATGAAAATTACCTATTTTTGTTAAAGGTACCATCTCAGAAACTGCTGTGTGTATTTCAGAACTAACAGCTGTATGAGCAGAAGATAGATAGAGATGTCTTTACTAAAATAGGGCTTCACCCTGAATGTTATATTGAAGTAAAATGTTCATTTTATTTTAGTTTGAATTTAGCAGAAGAGAACATTAAACACAAGGGATTCTTAAAATTAAAATGTTTTCCTTCAAAAGGAGATAATGTGCACACCTTGCACATTTTAAAATTATGAAACCTTAAGAGCTTGTGGTAAATTTTGGTGTAGGGCACACATTTCTATTTCAGACAGAACTGGTTGAGTTACTGCCATGGAGAAGTAATGAGAGTCTCACACCTACTCCGTCCTCTCTCCTCACTTTGTGAGCATTGTGTGTGTGTGTGTGTGTGTTCTGTCATAGTACCAAACACATACCTTTATATCAGTAACGCTGGCATGAAGCAGCTGCTCCCCATCTCCCCTAGGCTCTGGGCCTACTTGAGTGCACTTTGTTCCTGGGTTCACTGACTAACTGTTGACTGGAAGAATGGCTATATTCTCTCAGCTTCTGCATGTTTAAAATGTTTCTTAACACTCCCACACCCCAGTCTAATATTCTGGGGTCACAGTTTCTTCTTGCAAACATTTTGTGTTGTCTTCAAACAACTAATTCCATCAAAAGAAATCAGCCTGGAGTTTTTAATGTCCTCTTACCTCAAAAACCTGAGAGGTAGAATGCTGTTTCATTAACTTCAGATTTCAAGATTTCAGCTAGAACTTCATGCTGAAAATGTCACAGAATATAAGTTTACAATAAAATTTTTCCTATCCCAGATTTATTTTTAGTTTTAATATATGAGAAGCAACACAGATATGTTTTGTTTTAATTACTAAAACAAAATGTGTACATTTTGGCCCATTATAGTAACAATAATAAAATTATTATTTACAAATTGTTGGGCACTTGTTCCATGACGACAAACATTTTTAGATACTTTTGGTGAACATGCTGACCCACAAATGTTCTGTGATGATGAAAATGTTTTAATCTTTTCTTCCCAGTGGAATAACAGACACGTCTATGGAACACTTGGAAAAGCATTAGTGATTATATACTTCATTTTGTTTGTATTTAGTTTATTTAAATTTAAGTAGTCATATGTAACTAGTAGGTCAACAGAAAAGGGCATAGGATTGAAGGCTGAGAACCATATTAGGTGCTGAAGAAATTTAACTGAACAGTTTCAAGATTAGTATAAGTGCACTCACCCTGCTACATGACTGTCTCGGACAGTCACATGCAATCATTTCAGTGTAACCTGTGGACTCATCACATAGCTATTTCCAATATCATAGGTCTACGTAAGAATATATAAAATGTGATTTATAGGTTATTTTCGCATCAAGAGCATCAACTGAAGTAATCCATGCAACAATATTTTAAAATCATTTGAGAGGGAAGTAGTAAGTTGATCCAAAGTAGCATTGGTTTTGTTTGTTTCCTTGTTTAAATTTTCTCATTAAGATCTTTGGTTATGATTCATTGGAGCAAAAGCAAAGATTTTGTCTAATATCTTCAATCCTGACACTGAAAGGACACATCATCTTCAGAAAACAATCTTGAACATAAGATCTTACCTGTCTGGTAATAGCACTGAGCAGTAGGATGTTTTGGCAAACTATAAGAAACAATGTATGTGTAGGCTGTTATCAAAGCAGGAGTAAGAAGAACATGAACATGTAGTGTGATGACAGATCTTAGAAGCCTAAGAAGAATGAAAATGTATGTTAGACCGAATGAAGAGTGCCTGACAGAGAAAACAAGAATTTGCTTGTCAAATGGCCAAGTAGGATCTGATATGATTGTTCTCTGAGGAATTCTGGCACCTGTTTGGTATCTACAAATTTCTTTATCATATGGACAAGTAGCATTATTCAAATCAAGAACATCTTTTTGGTTCTAACATTGACTTATTTGTGCATATTTTATCAACAGTCAGTATAAACAAGCAAGTCTCTCAATTAAAGATAAAACCTTAGTAATAGAACATAGCTCTCTCCAAGTCAAGAATAAATTTCTGTTTTAATTTTAGTACATATTCTAACTCTACTGTGTTGTTAGTTATTTGTTGCTACAATAAAGCACCTGAAATAGCCAACATGTAAGAATAAAAGACACATTAGCTCCCAGTTTCAGAGACTGATATCCATAGCTACCTGTTCCTATTGTTTTGCACCTTGATGTGGTGGCGTGTTCTGGGAGAAATACAACGAGGAGGCTGGAATCCCAACAGCCCTTCCCAAGACTCCACAACCTTCAGTAGACCCATCTCTTAAATGCAGCATTTGCTGATGGTGCCACAAAGTAACAACTGAGCCTTTTGCCGTAACACATATAATATAGTTTAAACACTAAAGATTAGCATGTGACAGTCTTTTGAAACATTTGAAATATGTGTTTAAGTATAATCAGTGTCAGGGTTTGAATATCCCTGTTTTAAGTAGCACTTAAAAAAAAGCAGTAAGGAAGTAAGAAAAAAGTTTTTGAAAAAAATTCTCCACTCATTTGACTGAACAGTGTTAAAATTCACTGTTTTCAACATTTGCAAACACATACCCACAACAACAGCAATAACTACAGTCTAGTAATCCCGAGACTCAGTAGTAAGTAAAACCTCAATCTATCAAAGAAAAGGAATAAAATGATTTATTTCATGCAACTCTCAAATAGTCACAATTAGGCCAGGATGGTGTATACAAAAGCCAGAATTAATACATTTGAAGGGCAGCCATTGGATCAGTTGGCGGATTTGTCCACACAACTGCAAAGACAAGTTAGTTGTCCACTCTCCATTAAATATACCACATGCTTTGTTGTCAAGTAAACACAATTTAAGTGAAATCCACAGATTTTCCCCCAAACCTCATTTTAGATAAATGTTTCTTGGCTGATCTTAGTCTAGGTCTGTTAACAATTTATTCAGGATTATTTGATTGGTCTTCAACTCTTTTGCCATCCCTTGTCCATCCTGCACCAGGCAGGCAAATGATGGAGGAAATGATGCATGCATAAACAGAGGAACAGGGAAAGAGAGGTCTCTGGGAAGCCAGGCTCTGCCTAGGACTGTGTGGCACTCCTCGGGAAGGCCACAGTTAAAGGGCACAGAGTGCGCATGTCTCATCGGCCTCTGCTTTGAAACAACCTCTCCAGGAGCTCAGGGATGGGAATCTTCTCTCGCCATTAACCATCCTGTTAACACATCTACTTTGAATGTTCTTCACTGCTGCGTTAGGGTAAGTGAAGGAAACTACACACATTCGATAAATACTGACTAAAGGTGATAGATGATAAACTGATCTCAATTACTTATTCTCTAATAATATCCCAAACATACAACTTCTCGATGCTGGAGGTTCATAGTCTTCCTGTGATTTTCATCTTGTCCAATAAAAGGAATAGGGAAGAAGTGCCAGTTACAAGGAGGAGGGAACAAGACTCACATCATTCAATAATTTAATTACTTTCAATTTCAAAATGCGTTTTTATTACTTTTCAAATAATTTATATTATTACTTTCAATACCTCTCATGTTCTTGTGACCCTTGGAGTTTTTGACTCTTGGCCAGAAATCAAACATAAACCAGAGATCTCTGGTACTCTTCCCCAATGTAAAAGCCAGTATGGTTTCCTGTTCTACGTTCATCATAGTTGGGTGTTCCTCAGTCTATGAGTTGGGAACAAAAATTGCAGCTATTGGAATCTTTAAAATGTTAGACCCAGGCTGCAACAAGGAAGCAGTTCAGTAAAATTAATATTTATGTTGGTCATTGGATATCTCACAATAACAGTTTCTAAAACAATATTCAATTAATAAGCACATGCTAATAGTTTCACTGGGAGGATGCCAGGAAGCCTGGGAGGAGGGCTTTATATGGATGATCTTTGATTTTCTAGAGGTTGCTTTACTGCCCTTCTGTCTCTCTCTGAACATCAGGATCATACCATAATGAATAGTAGACCAGAAGCTGTCAATAGGGCTTCGGGGCTCTTGCTAGTACCCTAACTGTTAGGATGAACTAACATTTTTGCATTGCTCTTTGTTGTTCAATGATTTGACATGGGACTATAAATTTCTGCACTGAAACCACCTGACCCTGGGATTTTTTTCTTTTTTCCTTTTTTTTGGAAAAGAGACTTTTGATGTCTGCTTCTGTTTCCTTAGGGGATATAGGACTATTTAATTTATTTATTTACCTGATCTTGATTCAGCTTTGTTAAGTGGAATCTATCAGGAAATTGTCCAATTAATTTAGATTTTCAAATTTCGTGGTATATAGGCTTTTGCAGTAAGACCTAATATTGTTTGGATTTCTTCAATGTCTGCTGTTATGTCCCTTTTTTAATTTCTGATTTTGTTGATTTGGATGGTGTGTTTCTGCCTTTAGTTAGTTTGGCTAAGGAAGGGTTTGTTTATCTTATTGATTTTTCTCAAAAAGACAGCTTTTGTTTTTGTTGATTCTTTGAATTGTTCTCCTTGTTTCTAGTTTATTGATTTCAGCCCTAAGTTTGATTATTTCCAGCGGTCTAATCCTTTTGGTTGTGTCTGCCCCCCCTCCCCCTTGGGCTTTTAGGTGAGCCATTAAGTTGCTTGTATGAGATGTTTTGAATTTCCTTATGAAAGCAATTAGTGCTACGAAATTTCCTCTTAGCACTGCTTTCATTGTGTCCCATAAGTTTTGGTATTTGTGCCTTTACTTTCATTGAAATCTATGAAGTCATTAATTTCTTCCCTGACCCAGTTGTCATTGAGTAGCAAGTTGTTCAGTTTCCATGTGTGTGTAGGCTTTTTGCTATTTCTGTTGTTGCTGAGGTCCAGTTTTAGTCCCTGGAGGTCTGATAGGATACAAGGGATTATTTCAGTCTTCTTGTATCTGTTGAGACTTGCTTTGTGACCAATGATATGCTCTCTTTTGGAGAAGGTTCCATGAGGTGCTGAGAAGAAGGTAAATTCTTTTGTGTTTGGTGAAAGGTTCTGTAGATATCTGTTAGGTCCATTTGATTCATTGTTTCTTTGTTTAATTTCTGTTTTGTTGACCTGTTAGTCATTGAGAGTGGGGTGTTGAAGTCTCCCACTATCAATGTGTGGGGATATATGTGTGGTTTAAGTTTTAGTAAAGGTTTTTTTTTTTTTTTTTTTTTTTTACAAATGTAGGTGCCCTTGTATTGGGAGCATAGATGTTCAGAATTGAGATGTCTTCTTGGTGGGATTTTCCTTTGATAAGTATGAAGTGACTTTCCCTATTAATTTTAATCTCTATTAATTTTGGTTGAAAGTCATTTTATTAGATATTAGGATGGCTTACTCCTGCTTGCTTCTTGGGTCCGTTTGTTTGGGAAACCATTTTCCAGCCCTTTACTCTCAGGTAGTTTCTATCTTTGCGACTTAGGTGTGTTTTCTGTATGCAACAGATTGTTTGGTCTTGTTTATGCATCCATTCTGTTGGTCTGTGTCTTTTTATTGGAGAGTTGAGACCATTGATGTTGAGAGAGATTGATGACCAGTGACTGTCAGATCCTTTTATTTTGGTGTTTGTTGTGGTAGTGTGTTTGTGAGCTTGGATACTTTTAGTTTTGCTGTAGTGAGGTTGTTTATTTCCTGTGTTTTCCTGGATGTAGTTAGCTTTCTTGGGTTGTATTTTTCCATCTAGTGTGTTCTGTAAGGCTGGATTTGTGGATAAGAGTTGTTTAAATTTGTTTCTGTCGCTGCATATCTTGTTTTTTCCACCTGTGATGATTGAGAGGTTTGCTTGGTAGAGTAGTCTGGGCTGACATCTGTGTTTTCTAAGGGCCTGAATGATATCCATCCAGGCTCTTTCATAGTTTCATGGCTTTTATAGTCTCTGTTGAAAAGTCAGATGTGATTCTGATAGGTTTGCCATTATATTGGCCTTTTTCCCTTGCAAGTTTTGGTATTTTCTTTTTCTTTGTTTCATACACTTACTGTTTTGATTATAATGTGGTGGGAGGGTTTTCTTTTCTGGTCTAATCTATGAGGTATTCTGTAGGTATCTTGTATTCTTATAGGCCTTTCCTTAAAATTAGGAAAATTTTCTATGATTTTTTTTCATAATATTTTCTGGGCCTTGGGAATCTTTTTCTTCTTCCATTCCTATTATTCTTAGGTTTTGTATTTTCATGAATTTTTATTAGATTTCTTGGATGGTTTGTGTCAGAAATTTTTTAGATTAAACATTTTCTTTGGCGGATACATTGTTTCTTCCATTGTATCTTCAACACCTGAGATTCTTTCTTCCATCTCTTGTAGTCTGTTGGTTTTGCTTACCTCTGTAGTTCCTGTTTTTTTTCCCTAAGTTCATCCTCTCCATGATTTCCTCTATTGTGTTTTCTTTAATTTTTCCAATTCTATCTTCAGATCTTGAACCATTTTGTTGATTTCCTTCACCTGTCTGATTGTATTTTTCTACTTTTCCTTCAATTCCTTCACTTGTTTGTTTGAACATTCCTGTTTCTTCCATTGCTTTCAGTTATTTAATTATTTCCTCTCTGAAGGCTACAAACTGTTCAACTGCATCTTCCTTTCTTTACAGATGACCATAATCTGTTTGACTTCAACTTCCTTTATTTCTTTATGCATTTTATTTGTTTCCTCCATTATCCTCTTCATAAGCATAGACATGAGGTTATCTTCTTGAATTTCACTCATGTAGGGTGTCCAGGGCTACTTGCCCCTGGATAAGTGGGTTCTGGAGATGCCACATTGTTTTGACTTTTGTTGATTGTGCTTTTACACTGGGCTTTACACATCTGGCTGTCTCAGGTGTTGGTTATTAGTTTCTGGTGCCTGCTGGAATCCTGGGGTAGGGAGAATCCCCTTGGCAGGGGATGGTTGTTCCTGAAGGAGGCCTCCTTAGCTTTTTGGATATGGTCACCAGATAGCTGGTGCTTCTCAGGAATTGCCACAGCTCACCTCAAGTGTATGAGCCTGTGGGGTAACTGTGGTTGTTGGTAGTCAAGGGGACTCTCACCAGGAGAAGTCCTGGAGACAGCTGCCTGCCACTGGATTTCTTGCTCTGAATTTAGTGAGCTGCTGCTGCTGCTGCTGCTCTTACACTCTTTGCTGGGAGCAGCCCTCTTGAAGAACCAGGTATCCCTGTGGTTTTGTCAGTTTGGCTAGGGAGTCAGGTTGTGCCTTGGAGCAGTATCTGAGGGCTAAGCCTGTGAGCCCTAGGCTTCTGTAGGTCTGAGGTTGGAGCTCTGTGCCCCACTACAGAAGTGGTAATCAGTGGCAAGTGAGCGCAGCACTCAGGTGTGGCTAGAGATTAGAGCCCAGAGCCTGTGGGAACTCAGGAACTTTTCTGGGAAATAGCTGGAGTATCCTGAGGTCAGACCTGATGTTTCTCCCACTGTGGGGGTTCCTCCCGACAAGGAAACTCAGCCTGTGGTGTTTCGGGGCACACAGTTCTATGTGGGACAGTGAATTTGACATTCAGGCATTTGGCTCTGGGCTTGCGGCTGAGTACCTGCCAGATTCTGGGACCTTTTCCAGATTTCTGGGTGACCTGCAGTCTGTGGATCCCAATTTCTTCCTTCACAGTGGGGTTTTCTCTTGACTGGAAAACTCAGTCTCTGGTGTTGTGGGGCCCACAGTTCAGTCTGGGATGGTGAGCAGAGCACACAGGTGTGTGGCTCTGGGCTGCTGACCAAGTGCCTGTTGTGACCTAAGAACTCTTCCGGAGTTTAGTTGGGTGACCTGAGAATGGACCTGATTGCTTCCCACACCATGGGGATTCTTCTCACCTAGGGAATACAGTCACCGATGTTTTAGGGCCCAGAGTTCGGTGTGTTGGTGACTGTGCAGTCACTGCTGTCCTGCTTGTCGGAGACAGTGTGGTCTATGTGCCACCATCTTGGATCTCTCAGGACAGTAAGTTTCTATTGTCGTTAACTTAGTAACTTTAAAATCAGGACATCTGAAGAAATAAAAAAAAATCATGATTTTAAACATAATTCTAAAAGTACAAATGAACATTATGATCACAAAGTGTCATGGTAAAACTGATTTACAATAAAAAAAAATAGAGATCACAATACTGTAATATTAAAGACTATGGTTTTCTTAAATATAGATCCCGACATGTAAAAGTCCTTTGGTTTTTCAGTAAACATCAAATTGAATGTGATAAGCAATAGAAATTCAACAAAGTGACAAAATTCTGATATTGCTTGGAGCCTGTCAGGAGTGCATCTTCACACACATGCATTCGTCACACAGGTCACATAAAGAATTCTGTAGCCAGATAAGTAGGGCAAAGGTATGGAGTGCATGGCAATCATGTTGGAGTCATCTTAGAACACGATGCATAATTAATATATCTTCAGTGCTCCTGGGAAATTAATTGTATTTAAGCATGATAAATGATGCCCTGCTGAGATTTGCTGGAAATAAGATACAGTTTGAAGCAAGTCAAGAAACAGGAGTTAGTACCTTAGAAAAACACAGGAATGAGCAGATCCGCAAGCCATAGGAATAGTAGGGTTCTGTGTGTTTTACAATAACATGGTTTGAAAGCAGCAATGATGCTCTGGATTTTTCCAGTCTTGTTCCTCTAGAGTGTTGCCTTTGTGCTTTTGTGTCACAGGCCTGATAGTCTCCTTGTACTGGGACATTCAACTGCCTGTAGTTCCCTGGGTTCACGTCTTCTGCATTTGTTGCCAAGGGAGACTTCACTTCTTTTTCCATCTCTCACCCAATAGAATTAGGAAACAGAACTCACATGGGTCACTTAATTGTTTCTTGACCTTCCATATGTAGTAAACTACTAAATGACCCTGGGACACTCTGGGTCCTCAATATTGTGAAGCAGGAAGGGCAGAGTTAATGCTGTCTCTAATGTATGACTACTTTACTGGCAACAAAACAGTAGGTGCTCTATAGGAACAATAAATTTTGTAGTAAAAAATATATCCCATGCAATGTTTTGGACACGCCTTCAAAATATCACTTGTTATGTGAAATTCGAGTTTTACTTGGCACCCTGCACTGGTACATGTGTGTGCTAAACCTGGCAACCCTATCTTTATGCCACTTTACAAACCAACTCCTATTTTCTGGCTACATTTCCATTAAAAAGAAATTTGGAAGCATACAGTCAGTCATCTGTATCCATGGGCTCCAAGGATCCAACCAACCATAGTTCGAACAAACTTGTGCCTGCATTGAATGTGTGCAGATGTTTTTGTTTTTCCCTGCCTTCACACATAAGCACTACAGTATAGTAACTGTAAAGCCTTTGTATTTTAATATCTGTTTAGTAATCTAGAGATGAGGAACAGAGCTAAACAGAGAACTCTCTATAGAGGAATATCAAATGGCAGAGAAACACTTAAAGAAATGCTCAACGTCATTAGCTATTAGGGAAATGCAAGTCAAAACGACCCTGAGATTTCACCTTACACCCATCAGAATGGCCAAGATCAAAAACTCAAGTGACAACACATGCTGGAGAGGTTGTGGAGAAAAGGGAACCCTCCTCCACTGCTGGTGGGAATGTAAACTTGTACAACCACTCTGGAAAGCAATCTGGTGCTCTCTCAGACAACTAGAAATAGCGCTTCCTCAAGATCCAGCCATACCACTCCTAGGCATATACCCAAAAGAGGCTCAAGTACACTTATTGTGTACTTGCTTAACCATGTTTGTAGCAGCTTTATTTGTAATAGCCAGAAGCTGGAAACAGCCCAGATGCCCTTCAACTGAAGAATGGATGCACAAATTGTGGTATATCTACATAATGGAGTATTACTCAGCAATGAAAAATAAGGAAATCATGAAATTTGCAGGGAAATGGTGGGACCTGGAAAGGATCATTCTGAGTGAGCTGTCCCAGAAGCAGAAAGACACACACAGTATGTACTCACTTATATAGACATATAACATAGGATAAACCTACTAAAATCTGTACATCTAAAGAAACTAATCAAGAGAGAGGACCCTGACTAAAATGTTCAATCCCCATCCCGAAAGGCAAAGAAGATGGACATCAGAAGAAGAAGAAAACAGGAAACAACCTAGAAACCTGCCACAGAGGGCCTCTGAAAGGCTCTGCCCTGCAGACTATCAAAGCAGATGCTGAGACTTATGGGCAACTGTTGGGCAATGTGCATGGAATCTTATGTAAGAAGTGAGAAATAGTAGGATCTGGAGAGGACAGGGACCCTACAAGGAGAGCAACAGAACCAGAAAATTTGAACACAGGGGTCTTCCCAGAGACTCATACTCCAACCAAGTACCATGATGGAGATAACCTAGAACTTCTGCACATATGTAGCCCATGGCAGTTTAGTGTCCAAGTGGAGGGACTGCCTCTGACATAATCTGATTGGCCTGCTCTTTGAACACCTCCCCTTGAGGAGGGAGCAGCCTTACCAGGCCACAGAAGATGACAATGCAGCCACTCCTGATGTGATCTGATAGACTAAGATCAGAAGGAAGGAGAGGATGACCTCCCCTACCAGTGGACTTGGGGAGGGGCATGGGCATGTGTGAAGAAGGGGGTGGGAGGATAGGACCGGCAGGGGAGGTGGGAGGCGCTTATGGGGGGATACAAAATGAATAAAGTGTAATTAATAAAATAAAATAAAATTAAAAGAATATCAGAGTGTAAGTGTAGTTTATATGCAAACCCTATGCCTCGGAAAGGGTATGACTTACCCAAGGCCAATCAACTGACAGTAGCAGATAACTGATAAGCTTTAAGGCAATATATACAAGATAGAGTGATAAGAAATGCATAATATATTCATGTTGATTCTTGGTATATCTCTCTTAATCAGTCTAAGTGTCTAAGTAAAAGTATGCATTTCAGGTATCACTTAAAAATTACCAACTTTACAATGGAAAAATTGTATTTTCCACATTACAATGCTGAAGGCACTATGTGAAGCAAGTACAGGGAGGAAGGCTCTCAAGACCAACACACAGCGAAAGGAATTCACCAAAGAGCTAGAGATAGCGGTCACAGTAGAGGTCTCAGTTCCCAAAGCCACCCTCATGCTGTGAACTGTGCTTGTGGCTCCTCACCTGATCTGAAGTCCTCCCATTCAGTCACTTTCCTAATTACGCATAAGTCAGAGAAATGGGATCCTGTATAAGCAGATTGATAAGGTCACTGTCATCAAGCCACTTTCTTCCTGACACCATGAAATAACGGGTATTTAAACGAAATGTTTTTTACATTGTGACCTTACATGCAAGAAACAAAAGCGTTTCATGAGAAGATCAACAACTAATTCTGTCCTCTGTTACTCTTGGGTTGGAATGCTCAGTGTTGGGCAAGCCGTAGAGGGAGAGGAAATGTGGTTTTTAGCCTCTGCTAACTCAGCTGGCTTCCCAGCTGTCTCAGAGTATGCATGACAATCCATCATTGCTGTCTCCTGGGTAGTTTTCTTGTAGGTCTTTCCCTGTGACTCCCTGCAATAGCTCTGCTATCAGCCTTGTTCTGGTAAGGAGTGGAGCCATGGAGAATATAGTTGAATACTTGCCCCTGGCTCCTATTCTGGTCTTGGCAAAGCCAGACTCCAGGATGGAGACAGAGACAGGAACCTGGCTATGAGTGTCTGTTCCAGTCAGGTTTCTTGCCAGCTTAGGATCTGGTCCTCATTTGAACACCTGAGACCCCGTTCTCCATCTCTTTGGTTCTGTGGTCTACAATTATTTCCACTGTCAGATATGGCAAGTGGAGAAATGTAGAAAAAAACACAGGGCCCGGACAAGCGAGAGATACTGATCTTCATTCATGGTTCAAAGCTCAAAGCACATAGCACAGGATAGTTCTAGCAAGGCTTTTCTGTGTGTGACACAGTTAGACTTCTCATAAATGCCCCTCAAGTGATAGATCTAACCACAGAACATGTAACACAGGCATTATTTCCCAGAGACCAGGAAAGACCACATTAAAACGCAGTATTGAACAAAGTTGAGAGCGGAATGGTGTGTGTTCTCTATGGAAGCGTGTTTGCCTCTTGTTTATTCACTAATCAGTGGAGGGTCCCTAACATCAACATTTGCCTCTTGCTTCCAAAATTCATAGCCAATCTTTATATAATCTATATACTGAATCTTATACTAAGATTCTTTGAGCTAGAAGCTGGAAAATCAAGAGTCTGTATTAGAAAGCAGTAATTTGTGGGAAATATGTAGTAAAGAAAGGCTAATTGCATCGCAGGCCTCTGTGAGTCGGCTCAGGCCCTTTACCCACCCCTCCCCATTTTGTCTCAGCACTGAGACCTGTTTGAAGTGCTGTTATTCAAGAACTTTCAACATCCTTTCTGAACACCTGTCTGGATAATTAGCCAAGCAGCAGACAGAGATCAAAGCTATGGCTATTTTCTCTGCTCTGCTCTTTGAACAAGAAGTGCCCTAGCTATCTGTCTGGAATTTGATATAAAAAAGAACCTTGCCTCGGTGCCATAGAAAGCGCCTGCCACAGTGGCGTCCATCCATAGGCCCGCGGAGGCTTTGAGCTGCCGATCCGCGCACCCGTTAAGTCAAGGCATCTAAAAGTTTAAAACTTGGCAAAGCGGTTCTTGTTTTTCTTCTTCTTTTAGTAAACCTAGAGTAACATTAAGTAGACAGCGTTTCTGCTTAGAGCATTAAAGGGAAAGGGGGCTGAATCTGAGAAAGCTTTCTAGTATGGTAGGGGAGGTGGGGCAGTGTCCTTTGGCTGGATGCTGCGTGGAGAAGCTGCCATACTGTGGACGGGGTCAGAACGAAGCAGCGTGGCCTCATTCATAACTTCACAGCTACTAACATCAGCTGATGAATATTTATGTTACTCCTGGCTTAGACCTGAAAGACAAATAAGGGGGAAGAAAGTTAGGAAAAGGTCGTCTGAACTCTGTGGGTTTTTAACCAACACTTTCCATGCGCGAGCAGTAGTCCTGAATGAAGTCATTCTGTGCATGGGCTCAGCCCGGGAGAGTAGCCTGTTCATCAGCTCTCCGCCCCAATTGAACCTTGTGCATTCGTGAGGTCCTGGAAGGAAAACCCTTTTCCTTAAATCAGACACATGGAGTACACAGCTAGCTTATTATTATTATTATTATTATTATTATTATTATTATTATTATTATT